>NC_041388.1:466141661-466148876 GCF_002162155.2 Triticum dicoccoides | reverse complement strand
CGGCGGCGGGACGCGGCGCAAGGGCGGTGGTGCGGTGCGGCAGAGAGGCGAGGCGAGAGCGGCGCGGCGGCGGGGCGCGCTATTTATGGAGGGGCGGGGCGGCTGACTTGGCGAGGGGGCGATGGGCGCCGTGGGAGCACCGGACTCCGGTGAGTCCGCGACGCGCACGGGAGGAGGAGGGCGGCGCTGCTGGGCTGGGCCGGCCCAGTCGGGGAAAGAATTAAAAAAACATTTTCAGACAAAGAAAAATAATAAAAGCAAAATAAATAAAATATTATATGGGCATATAATATATCAAAATTTTCAGAAAAAGATTTTCTACAGCATGGACATTTTTAATATGCCAAATAAAATCCACACAAATCAGATAAATCAAAGAGTGCTACAGGTCTAATGAAATCCAATAAAAATCATTTTAAAAATACCAAAATGATTTCAAATTAATTTTCCTCCAATTTTCTATTGTAGGGAATCATGTTACCCTATTTTCCATATATTTTATTTTTGGGGAAAAATAATTTGAATAAAACTCAAATAATCCAAATTGAAAAATAATTTCAACCGGATTTTAAATTTGAGTTTCTTTGAAACTCCCAACTCATATTTCATATAATTTGGAGAAGTCATTTTATCTCCTCTCATGAAAATCATTAAGTTGCATAAAGTTACAGAATTGAAATATTGTCCAAATGAAATTCAAATATTTTCAACACCCCTTGTCATTTAAATAAATGGAATAAGTCATGTCATCTTCTCTCCAGGGTTTCGTGGTGAAAAGAATTTGAATTCACGGAGATCAGAAAGCAATATGAAAGTTTGTGAAAGTCCTTTTATTCCCTCTCATTTAACTTTCAAAAAGTTCGAATTCACTCACTTTCAGTCAATCAATCAAACAATCAATCAAATCTATCTATTTAATATAACATTCCAAAATTTAGAATTTTGGGATGTTACAAACCTACCACCCTTAAAATGAATCTCGTCCTCGAGATTCGGAGAGGCTAGCAAGAAAAACGTTAGGGTTTGGGGGTCTCAAAATCCATTAATCATCACCGGGGTCTGGGGTGCTACCACCCTTAGAAACATCATTACGGTTCCATCGAAACTCATATACTTCATCCATATTGTTAACAGTGTCGGTCTTCTTAGATCTTTAGGATAATTCCTTATCCGGGTTCTTCCGGTAGTGGCATAACCTTTACCACAATTTTTCTGTCCTTTCATCTTGCTAAGGTTCTTCCATGACTGGGTCTTCTTAGCTGACGGGTCTGGCGTCAAAACTAAACAACTATCGATATCTCATGGTGGTCATCCAATTATGGTTTCTCCTGCAGGAAATGGGTCTGGGTTGAACCTCACCGTATAACCTACGGTTGGCAACAACTGCCATGTACAAGGGAAAAATTGCTATACCATTCTAAGGTTCAATCAAGGTTTAATACCATCGTCTCTCTACTATAGGTAAGTCACTCAGATTTACCATCCCATATAGCAAGGCGAACAATAAGAGTAAGTCGGTATGGTGATCAATCCATCCCGCACCCAAATCATTACCCTGTATATGCTTTAGTGAATCTCACATTCTAACACTCGGTCATCCTCACAAGCGTCGATGAACCAAGTTCAGATAAATCCATAGATTCTGCAAGCCAAACAACCATCTATCATTCCTTCACAACTCTCAGGTTTTGCGTGATTCCTATAAGATCATATGTCGATAAACGTCGTATCTTCCTTGAGGGTTTTCCTTCAGCAAGAATGTGCTCGCTTCTTGGCAGGTCCTGGGGCCAGTGGGTTATGGCCCATCTCATTACTTGAAATCCTTGAACTCATCATCGGGCAACTGATCATTATTCCAACTTCCCTAGTATTCTTAAATCCATCCAATTGTATTGTCTTCCTTCTTTCTATTGGCACCAAACTAGGACATGATTACTCAGGCTCATCATGGAGTTTCCATTGATCCATATTTCCGACATCATACCTCCTTTATATCCAATAGTAATTTATCTCGTCATCCTCGTGGGATATCCCACATACCGAGATAAAAACTTATACTTATGGAGTCCATATTACACTTCGTGGAACATCATTATCCTTTCCAGAGTCAAGCGTCCTTACAGGGGAATATTGGCCATCTCTGCATGACACTTCTTCAACTGGGAAACGTGAAACACATCATGAACTCTTGACAGTCCTTCGGGTGACTCCAACTTGTAGGCCACTTCTCCCATACGCTCCAAGAGTCGGTATGGTCCTACAAATCTCGGGGCTAACTTTCCCTTAATTCCAAATTATTTAACTCCTCGCAAAGGGGACACACGAAGACATGCTCTGTCTCCAATTTCATAGACTACCTCCTTGCGTTTATTTTTTGTCTGCATAACTCTTCTGCCTGGACTGAGCTACCTTCAGTCTATCTCGAATCAACTTAACATTCTCTTCTAACTCCTTTGATCACATTTGGTCCAAACAACTGACGGTCTCCAATTTCATCCCACACACTCTTGGGGTATCACACTTATCGAGACAAAACTCGTATTCATTTTTGTCTGAAATCCACTCAGTGGAATATCCTTACCTTTTACATGGGTCAATGGTTCTTACAGGGTACTACCACCCTTAAAATGCACAAATCTTCCCTAGGCCATATTTCTCATATCCTCAGAAATGGTCAAATTCCTTCTTCATAGAGTAATAACTCATAAAATCCATATCAGTACCAATGATGCTAACTTTATTCACTCTCAATTGATTACAATCTCTCGCTTTTCCATTACATGTCTCAACTCAACACCTCAAAGAAAATGTTCTCACTTCTACTACTCCATTTCTTCTGTTGCAAACTCAACTATCTAGCACAAGTCTCCTTCTCCTTGGGGCATTCTCTGGCAAAGTGTCCTGCTCCATTACAACTAAAACATATTACTGCTGGCAAGTATCGAGGTTTCCTTTTTGGGCAACTGTTGAGGTAGTGCACTGACTCCTTGCACCTATAACATGTGATATGACTCAAATCCTTCCTGGAATCCACTCTGCTTCTCTTCCTGGACTTTTCCATTCCAATCAGGGCTTCTATTTCCTGTGGGTCATATTCTACTTCCTCTGTCGGGAATTCTACTAGATCCCCATTCAAACAATTTTGGGAGATGTGTCCTTCTTCTCCACATGAATAGCAAGACTTAGTGCAGGGTTTTCTCAGGTCTTCTTTAGGTGTGTCCTCCACATCTTCCTTCATCACGGGTTCTTCTAAAATTTCCATGAGGGCTCCTTTCATTTCTTCTTTCTTCTGCTGGATGGTTCGTTGTACCATGGGGTAAATGTGACACTGAGCAGGATAGTGGGTAGTCCCTTCACACAAGAAACAAGTAATCTGCCTAGTTGAGCATTCTTCAACTGGGTGACTTCCTTCACAATTAGGGCATTCATCCTTGTGTTCTTTATGGGTGTGTCCGATTTCTCCACAAATCTTGCATGCACAAGGTTTCTTCATGTCCTTTCCATAAGGCTTCAACTTCTGGGACACAAGCCGAGACTTTGGTAGAGTCAACTTAAATTCTTTCCAAGTGGTTACTCCTTGCCATCCATTGATGGTTTGGTACATCCTCCACCAAGTAGCAGCACCTCTTTCAAAGCACTGAAGAGCATGTTGGGTCATATCCTTTCCGACTACAGGGTTATTCTTCATGTGATCCTCCATGTTCTGAATCCATCAGTCCGTCTCCAACTGACTCATCGGTCCAGAAAATACAAGCTCATCTTCATTCATCCTCTATTGGGTCCATGGGTTTGGGGTGAGATAAGAGAGATAGAGAGGGGCACATACAATACAAACAAAAGTTTTGAAAAGACAAATTTTATTTGTGGTTGTCGGGAAAAACATCAAACAAATGACAGCTCACAAACGTCGCATCTAACGTAGGTATATAACAGGGGTTTGGTCTTCTAAAGGTCAATAAATCTTCAACGTCGTCTAACTCTTCAAGTCTTGTTCATGCCTCCAATGGCTTCTTCCGATCATGCTTGTCTTCTCAAGTTCTTTTGCCAGATCAACTCTGTTGACGCAAGGTCTATCATGACGTCCTTTAATATTTCTGGAGTTGTATTCCAAACTTCTGGGTTTCAACATCCTTGGCGTGAACCATGGTCCTACTGTCCTTCAGTTCCTGACGAATCTTCGGTATCTCAAGGTTTTGTTCCTCTAGCTTGGCTACTTTCAACTTTTGGGTCCTGGGTTCTTCACGAAACGCTTCCTTGTCAAAATATAGCTTCCTACAGATCAACCCTAAACTTCTTGATGTACTACTCCAGATTCTGGTGATACACTTAGCTAAGGTTAAAACTTCACCTCTTGCTGATAGATGCTCCATCAGCCTTCTACCATCAAATCCTTCCATGCATATGCATGCTTAACTCAGCACGGTGACAATAGCATAAGCGGGCAATAACATCATGGATAACCGTGTTTTTGCCCTTGTCATTGCCATGAGCTATCTTCCATAGTTGATATCTCCTGCCTTAGGGTTTTCTTGACAAAACTTTGAGTTCTTAACTCTACATGCTCCGGTCTTTCTCCGATACACCTTGACCTTGGGTATTGACAACTTCCATAGTCTGCCAAGTTCCATAAGGGTAGCCTTCCTAGGTCACACAAATCTGGAAATTCTTCGGAGCCTCCAATTCTCCTAGTCTTCAGAGTCTTCAGTTGTTGTAGTCTTCCTTTATCATGATGTATGGTAAAATCCTCTTCATTCCAAAGTGGTCTTCGTTGTCCGATATCTTGTACTTCTTGGAGTGGTCTCATCCGTCGAATCTTCGAGTGATCCAAAGGGAAAAGGGATATGGTCTCATTAAAAGGGAATTTTTGAATAAGCTCAGAAGAGAAGAGAGGTAAAAGATCTTTTGAAAAGTAAAGTTTTAGAGAAAATCTTTCCTATGGGCTTGCCAGTTTCTAGGGTCATGTCCTACAGTCAACATGTGCTCTGATACCATCTTGTAGCGACCCGACCCGAATGGGTCAAGTCTCTGTGCTTAAGTGTCATCCCTGGATCGGTATGCTGACACACAGTACTCGAGGATTTATAACAGAGGTAAATCACATGTATAAAGTAACGTAAATACTATCACCTCAATCCAAAATAGCGGAAGTAACAAGGTTGTGGATTCCCATCAACACCAACGGCAAAGTTGAGTGTAGAAATCATAACCCTAACGTATCACTTACTCGTCGTAAGAAATCCTGCAACATGAGACGTTGCAGCCACAAAGGGTCAGTACATTGAATGTACTGGCAAATTCACACCATAGAGAATGATGAATAAAGGCTATCACTACATGCATATTTGGCTGGTGGAAAAGCTCTATGGTTATAGTTTTGCGTAAAGCCAACTTTTCCCTACTGCAAAAGAATACATTTTAATTAACTATCATGGTGGTTGTTGAACATTGAGAATGGTTGACAGCATTCTCAATCCCAATTAAGCATCATCATTAAACCCAACAAACTTAATTTAAAGTAACATGATGAGATTCACATGATAATCCAAGTACTAGATACTCAAGATGTCCATAACCGGGGACACGGCTAACCATGATTAGTTTATACACTCTGCAGAGGTTTGCGCACTTTTCCCCACAAGACTCGATCGCCTCCGTTTGATTTCTCGCACTACATGGTGTTTGAGAAGACGAATGACCGAGACATAGTCTTTCAGAAGCGCTAGCACCTTACGATGGATAGACCGTTACACCTACTTTCCCCTACATCTGCTAGTCTACCCTGTAAGAGTTCGCACGACTTAATCAACTATGCTAGAGCCCATAATAGCTTGTGGCTGCACACGGAAGTTTCTAGTATGAAAAATCTCATGATCCCTTTGAGCCTGGGTGGCGGTCCATAAAAAACACAGGCAATCCTGGTCTACCCAGGTGCCTAGACAGGCAATCCTGGAATAACCAGGTGCCTCAATCCACCCAGATGTGTGTTTAAGTTGCCACCTTAAGTAAACCATTAATTAACAATCTCACATATGTCATGAATACTCTCAAAAACCCAATCCACGTCTACGAGCATAGCATGGCAATGTAAGCATAACGTAATAGTAACTCCCAAGGGTTTGATAATAAACAGGTAATAGGTTCCTACCTCATCAACTACTTCCCAATACCCACATGTTATCAATCCTACTCATGCAATGTTTGAGGTTGAAACTAATGCATAAAAACTGGGTATGAAAGGGATATGATCAAAGTGTGAACTTGCCTGCAATGTTGATGAAGATGATTCGCACTCAAAACTCTTGATAGTGCTACTCGTCACACTCCGGTCAATCTATCGTAAGCAAGCAACAGTAACCACACATAAGCAATCACTCAAAGTATCAGAAAGATCGAAGAAGACAATTCGGAAAACTTCAAAACCAAGCAAATAACTCTTGCAACATAAAACAATTTCTAACAGTACCAAAATTATGTGAATTTGGCCTTATCATAAAGTTTAGGTCAAGAGCTTCAATTTGCAAAAAGAATCAACTCAAACGGAGCTTTGAAACTCAAGTTATGCTCAAAAGAAGTTTGAATACAAATCTGGTCTAATTCAAATTTTAAAACTTTCAAAAACATGTTTGAATTGTTTTAATGGATAGAGGGGATCATAACGAAGACGTGAGCGTTGGCTTCGTTGGATTTGGACTAACGAGTGAAAAGATGTGGTCGTTTGAAGTACAGGGACTAATCTGTGAAAGAAACTACTACAAATAGGTCCCTGGACAGAAAACTAAAGAAATAAAAGAAAAAACTAAATAGTGAACGTTCGTTACCGATCGCTGACGAACAAAAATCGTTCGCTACCGAACTCTAGCTAACGAACGCTCGCAAAATAACTAACCTAATATATAAAAACCGTTCTAAAAAACCCGGTCTATAAAAAACCAAACAAAACCGGGGTAGGTTAACTCGGTATATACCGATTCGCGACGGGTTGGCGGTTTTCGGAGAGAAAACAGGTGGCGACGATGGCGTTCTTCGGCGAGACAGGACGGCGGCGGCGGCTCGGGTCCGGCCGGGGCGGCGGCTCCGGTCGTCCAGGAGGGCGGCGAAGGGGTCGGGGAGGGGCGGCACGGCGAGGCGAGGAGAATGGCGGCGTCGGCGGCGGTCAACAGTGACGGGACGGAGTGGGGCGGCGGCGGCGGATCTCGCCGGCGGCGGATCTCGCCG
>NC_041388.1:466104153-466140942 GCF_002162155.2 Triticum dicoccoides | reverse complement strand
CGGATCTCGCCGGCGGCGGCGGGACGCGGCGCAAGGGCGGCGGTGCGGTGCGGCAGAGAGGCGAGGCGAGGCGAGAGCGGCGGGGCGCGCTATTTATGGAGGGGCGGGGCGGCTGACTTGGCGAGGGGGCGGCGGGCGCCCTGGGAGCACCGGACTCCGGTGAGACCGTGACGCGCACGGGAGGAGGAGGGCGGCGCTGCTGGGCTGGGCCTTGGCCTGGCAGGAGTTGGGCCGGCCCAGTCGGGGAAAGAATTTAAAAAAAACATTTTCAGACAAATAAAAATAATAAAAGCAAAATAAATAAAATATTATATGGGCATATAATATATCAAAATTTTCAGAAAAAGATTTTCTACAACATGGACATTTTTAATATGCCAAATAAAATCCACACAAAATCAGATAAATCAAAGAGTGCTACAGGTCTAATGAAATCCATTAAAATCATTTTAAAAATACCAAAATGATTTCAAATTAATTTTCCTCCAATTTTCTATTGTAGGGAATCATGTTACCCTATTTTCCATATATTTTATTTTTGGAGAAAAATAATTTGAATAAAACTCAAATAACCCAAATTGAAAAATAATTTCAACTGGATTTTAAATTTGAGTTTCTTTGAAACTCTCAACTCATATTTCATATAATTTGGAGAAGTCATTTTATCTCCTCTCGTGAAAATCATTGAGTTGCATAAAGTTTCAGAATTGGAAATATTTTCCAAATGAAATTCAAATATTTTCAACACCCCTTGTCATTTAAATAAATGGAATAAGTCATGTCATCTTCTCTCCAGGGTTTCGTGGTGAAAAGAATTTGAATTCACGAAGATCAGAAAGCAATATGAAAGTTTGGGAAAGTCCTTTTATTCCCTCTCATTTAACTTTCAAAAAGTTTGAATTCACTCACTTTCAGTCAATCAATCAAACAATCAATCAAATCTATCTATTTAATATAACATTCCAAAATTTAGAATTTTGGGATGTTACACCGGGGATCGTCATCGAGCTGAACGTGTGCTAGAACTCGGAGGTGTCGTAGTTTCGGTGCTTGATCGGTCGGGCCGTGAAGACGTACGACTACATCAACCGCGTTGTGCTAACGCTTCTGCTTTCGGTCTACGAGGGTACATAGACAACACTCTCCCCTCTCGTTGCTATGCATCACCATGATCTTGCGTGTGCATAGGATTTTTTTGAAATTACTACGTTCCCCAACAGTGGCATCCGAGCCTAGGTTTTATGCGTTGATGTTGTGCATGAGTAGAACACAAGTGAGTTGTGGGCGATATAAGTCATACTGCTTACGAGCATGTCATACTTTGGTTCGGCGGTATTGTTGGATGAAGCGGCCCGGACCGACATCACGCGTACGCTTACGCGAGACTGGTTCTACCGACGTGCTTTGCACACAGGTGGCTGGCGGGTGTCAGTTTCTCCAACTTTAGTTGAACCAAGTGTGGCTACGCCCAGTCCTTGCAAAGGTTAAAACAGCACCAACTTGACAAACTATCGTTGTGGTTTTGATGTGTAGGTAAGAACGGTTCTTGCTAAAGCCCGTAGCAACCACGTAAAACTTGCAACAGCAAAGTAGAGGACGTCTAACTTGTTTTTGCAGGGCATGTTGTGATGTGATATGGTCAAGACATGATGCTAAATTTTATTGTATGAGATGATCATGTTTTGTAACCGAGTTATCGACAACTAGCAGGAGCCATATGGTTGTCGCTTTATTGTATGCAATGCAATTGCGCTGTAATGCTTTACTTTATCACTAAGCGGTAGCGATAGTCGTGGAAGCATAAGATTGGCGAGACGACAATGATGCTACGATGGTGATCAAGGTGTCGTGCCGGTGATGATGGTGATCATGACGGTGCTTCGGAGATGGAGATCACAAGCACAAGATGATGATGGCCATATCATATCACTTATATTGATTGCATGTGATGTTTATCTTTTATACATCTTATCTTGCTTTGATTGACGGTAGCATTATAAGATGATCTCTCACTAAATTTCAAGATAAAAGTGTTCTCCCTGAGTATGCACCATTTCGAAAGTTCGTCGTGCCCAGACACCACGTGATGATCGGGTGTGATAAGCTCTACGTCCATCTACAACAGGCGCAAGCCAGTTTTGCACACGCAGAATACTCAGGTTAAACTTGCCGAGCCTAGCATATGCAGATATGGCCTCGGAACACTGAGACCGAAAGGTCGAGCGTGAATCATATAGTACATATGATCAACATATTGATGTTCACCATTGAAAGCTACTCCATTTCACGTGATGATCGGTTATGGTTTAGCTGATTTGGATCACGTGATCACTTAGAAGATTAAAGGGATGTCTTTCTAAGTGGGAGTTCTTAAGTAATATGATTAATTGAACTTTAATTTATCATGAACTTAGTCCTGGTAGTATTAGCATATCTATGTTGTATATCAATAGCTCGCGATATTGCTCCCAGTTTATTGTGTTCCTAGAGAAAAATTATGTTGAAAAATGTTAGTAGCAATGATGCGGATTGGATCCATGATATGAGGATTATCCTCATTGCTGCACAGAAGAATTATGTCCTTAATGCACCGCTAGGTGACAGACCTATTGCAGGAGCAGATGCAGACGCTATGAACGTTTGGCTAGATCAATATGATGACTACTTGATAGTTTAGTGCACCATGCTTAAACGGCTTAGAATCGGGACTTCAAAGATGTTTTGAACGTTATCGACCATATGAGATGTTCCAGGAGTTGAAGTTAATATTTCAAGCAAATACCCGAGTTGAGAGATATGAAGTCTCCAACAAGTTCTATAGCTAAAAGATGGAGGAGAATAGCTCAAGCAGTGAGCATGTGCTCAGATTGTCTGGGTACTACAATCGCTTGAATCAAGTGGGAGTTAATCTTCCAGATAAGATAGTGATTGACAGAATTCTCTAGTCACCATCACCAAGTTAGTAGAACTTCGTGATGAACTATGATATGCAAGGGATAACGGAAACGATTCCCAAGCTCTTCGTAATGCTGAAATCAATGAAGGTAGAAATCAAGAAAAATATCAAGTGTTGATGGTAGACAAGACCACTAGTTTCAAGAAAAGGGCAAAGGGAAGAAGGGGAACTTCAAGAAGAACGGCAAGCAAGTTGCTGCTCAAGTGAAGAAGCCCAAGTCTGGTCCTAAGCCTAAGACTAAGTGCTTCTAATGCAAAGGGACTGGTCACTAGAAGCGGAACTGCCCCTAGTATTTGGCGGATAGGAAGGATGGCAAAATGAACAAAGGAATATTTGATATACGGATTATTGATGTGTATTTTACTAGTGTTCATAGCAACTCCCCGGTATTTGGTACTGGTTCAGTTGCTAAGAGTAGTAACTCGAAACGGGAGTTGCAGAATGAACAGAGACTAGTTAAGGGTGAAGTGACGATGTGTGTTGGAAGTGGTTCCAAGATTGATATGATCATCATCGCACACTCCCTATACTTTCGGGATTAGTGTTGAACCTAAATAAGTGTTATTTGGTGTTTGCATTGAGCATGAATATGATTTGATCATGTTTATTGCAATACAGTTATTCATTTAAGTAAGAGAATAAATTGTTGTTCTGTTTACATCAATAAAACCTTATGTGGTTACACACCCAATGAAAATGGTTCGTTGGATCTCGATCATAGTGATACACATATTCATAATATTGAAACCAAAAGATGCAAAGTTAATAATGATAGTGCAACTTATTTGTGGCACTGCCGTTTAGGTCATATTGGTGTAAAGCGCATGAAGAAACTCCATGCTGATGGACTTTTGGAATCACTTGATTATGAATCAGTTGATGCTTGCAAACCATGCCTCATGGGCAAGATGACTAAGACTCCGTTCTCCGGAACAATGCAGCAAGCAACAGATTTGTTGGAAATCATGCATACTGATGTATGTGGTCTGATGAATATTGAAGCTCGCGGCAGGTATCATTATTTTCTGATCTTCACAGATGATTTGAGCAGATATGAGTATATCTACTTGATGAAACACAAGTCTGAAACATTTGAAAAGTTCAAAGAATTTCAGAGTGAAGTGGAGAATCATCGTAACAAAATAAAAGTTTCTACGATATGATCGCAGAAGTAAAATATTTGAGTTACGAGTTTGGCCTTCAGTTAAAACAATGTGAAATAGTTTCACTACTCACGCCACCTGGAACACACAGTGTAATGGTGTGTCCTAACATCGTAACCGTGCTTTGTTAGACATGGTGCGATCTATGATGTCTCTTACTGATTTACCGCTATCGTTTTGGGGTTATGCATTAGAGACAGCTACATTCACATTAAATAGGGCACCATCTAAATCCGTTGAGACGACACCGTATGAACTATGGTTTGGCAAGAAACCTAAGTTATCGTTTCTTAAAGTTTGAGGTTGCAATGCTTATGTGAAAAAGTTTCAACCTGATAAGCTCAAACCCAAATCGGAGAAGTGCGTCTTCATAGGATACCCAAAAGAAATTGTTGGGTGCACCTTCTAACACAGATCCGATGGCAAGATATTCGTTGCTGAGAATGGATCCTTTCTAGAGAAGGAGTTTCTCTCGAAAGAAGTGAGTGGGAGGAAACTAGAATCTGATGAGGTAACTGTACCTGCTCCCTTATTGGAAACTAGTTCATCACAGAAATTTGTTCCTGTGACTACTACACCAATTAGTGAGGAAGCTAATGATGATGATCATGTAACTTCAGATCAAGTTACTACCAAACCTCGTAGGTAAACCAGAGTGAGATCCGCACCAGAGTGGTATGGTAATCCTGTTCTGGAGGTCATGTTACTTGACCATGACGAACCTACGAACTATGAGGAAGCGATGATGAGCCCAGATTCCGCAAAATGGCTTGAGGCCATGAAATCTGAGATGAGATCCATGTATGAGAACAAAGTATGGACTTTGATTGACTTGCCCATTGATCGGCGAGCCATTGATATTAAATGGATCTTCAAGAGGAAGACGGACACTGATAGTAGTATCACTATCTACAAAGCTAGAATTGTCGCACAAAGGTTTTCGACAAGTTCAAGGTGTTGGCTACGATGAGAGTTTCTCACTCGTATCTATGCTTAAGTCTTTCCGAATCATGTTAGCAATTGTCGCATTTTATGAAATCTGGCAAGTGGATAAACAAAATTGCATTCCTTAATGGATTTATTAAAGAAGAGTTGTATATGATGCAACCAGAAGGTTTTGTCAATCCTAAAGGTACTAACAAAATATGCAAGCTCCAGCGATCCATCTATGGACTGGTGCAAGCATCTCGGAGTTGCAATATACGCTTTGATAAGTTGATCAAAGCATATAGTTTTATACAGACTTCCGATGAAGCCTGTATTTACAAGAAAGTGAGTGGGAGCACTACAACATTTCTGATAAGTATATGTGAATGACATGTTGTTGATCAGAGATAATGTAGAATTATTCTGCAAAGCATAAAGGAATGTTTGAAAGGAGTTTTTCAAAGAAAGACCTCGGTGAAGCTGCTTACATATTGAGCATCAAGATCTATAGAGATAGATCAAGACGCTTGATATGTTTTTCAATGAGTACATACCTTGACAAGATTTTGAAGTAGTTCAAAATGGAACAGTCAAAAAGGAGTTCTTGCCTGTGTTACAAGGTGTGAAGTTGAGTAAGGCTCAAAACCCGACCACGGCAGAAGATAGAGAGAGAATGAAAGTCATTCCCTATGCCTCAGCCATAGGTTCTATAAAGTATGCCATGCTGTATACCAGACCTATTGCATACCCTGCCCTGAGTTTGGCAAGGGAGTACAATACTAATCTAGGAGTAGATCACTGGACATTGGTCAAAATTATCCTTAGTGGAATAAGGATATGTTTCTCGACTATGGAGGTGACAAAAGGTTCGTCGTAAAGGGTTACGTCGATGCAAGTTTTGACACTGATCCAGATGACTCTAAGTCTCAATCTGGATACGTATTGAAAGTGGGAGCAATTATCTAGAGTAGCTCCGTGCAGAGCATTGTTGACATAGAAATTTGCAAAATACGTATGGATCTGAATGTGGCAGACACGTTGACTAAACTTCTCTCACAAGCAAAACATGATCACACCTTAGTACTCTTCGGGTGTTAATCACATAGTGATGTGAACAAGATTATTGATTCTAGTAAACCCTTTGGGTGTTGGTCACATGTCGATGTGAACTATGGGTGTTAATCACATGGTGATGTGAACTATTGGTATTAAATCACATGGCGATGTGAACTAGATTATTGACTCTAGTGCAAGTGGGAGACTGAAGGAAATATGCCCTAGAGGCAATAATAAAGTTATTATTTATTTCCTTATATCATGATAAATGTTTATTATTCATGCTAGAATTGTATTAACCGGAAACATAATACATGTGTGAATACATAGACAAACAGAGTGTCACTAGTATGCCTCTACTTGACTAGCTCGTTGATCAAAGATGGTTATGTTTCCTAACCATAGACATGAGTTGTCATTTGATTAATGGGATCACATCATTAGGAGAATGATGTGATTGACTTGACCCATTCCGTTAGCTTAGCAGTTGATCGTTTAGTTTGTTGTTATTGCTTTCTTCATGACTTATACATATTCCTATGACTATGAGATTATGCAACTCCCGTTTACCGGAGGAACACTTTGTGTGCTACCAAACGTCACAACGTAACTAGGTGATTATAAAGGTGCTCTACAGGTGTCTCCGAAGGTACTTGTTGGGTTGGCGTATTTTGAGATTAGGATTTGTCACTCCGATTGTCGGAGAGGTATCTCTGGGCCCTCTCGGTAATGCACATCACTTAAAGCCTTGCAAGCATTGCAACTAATGAGTTAGTTGCGGGATGATATGTTACGGAACGAGTAAAGAGACTTGCCGGTAACGAGATTGAACTAGGTATTGAGATATCGACGATCGAATCTCAGGCAAGTAACATACCGATGACAAAGGGAACAACGTATGTTGTTATGCGGTTTGACCAATAAAGATCTTCGTAGAATATGTGGGAGCCAATATGAGCATCCAGGTTCAGCTATTGGTTATTGACCGGGGACGTGTCTCGGTCATGTCTACATTGTTCTCGAACCCGTAGGGTCCGCACGCTTAAGGTTTCGATGACAGTTATATTATGAGTTTATGAGTTTTGATGTACCGAAGGAGTTCGGAGTCCCGGATGAGATCGGGGACATGACGAGGAGTCTTGAAATGGTCGAGATGTAAAGATCGATATATTGGACGACTATATTCGGACATCGGAAAGGTTCCGAGTGATTCGGGTATTTTTCGGAGTACCGGAGAGTTAAGGGAATTCGCCGGGGAGTATATGGGCCTTATTGGGCCATACGGGAATAGAGGAGAGAGGCCAAAAGGAAGGAGGCGCTCGCCCCCCCCCCCCTCTGGTCCGAATTGGACAAGGGGTGCAGCCCCCTTTACCTTGTTCCTCTCCCCCTCTTTCCTTCTCTCCTACTCCAACAAGGGAAGGAGGAGTCCTACTCCCGGTGGGAGTAGGACTCCCCCCTTGGCGCGCCCTCCTCCTAGGCCGGCCGCCTCCCCCTTGCTCCTTTATATACATGGGCAGGGGGCACCTCTAGACACACAAGTTGATCAAGTTGATCGTCTCTTAGCCGTGTGTGGTGCCCCCTTCCACCATAGTCCACCTCGATAATACTGTAGCGGTGCTTAGGCGAAGCCCTGCGTCGGTAGAACATCAATATCGTCACCACGCCGTCGTGCTGACGGAACTCTTCCCCGACATTCTGCTGGATCGGAGTCCGGGGATCATCATCGAGATGAACGTGTGCTAGAACTCGGAGGTGTCGTAGTTTCGATGCTTGATCGGTCGGGCCGTGAAGACGTACGACTACATCAAGTGCGTTGTGCTAACTCTTCCGCTTTCGGTCTACGAGGATACGTAGACAACACTCTCCCCTCTCGTTGCTATGCATCACCATGATCTTGCGTGTGCGTAGGAATTTTTTTTTGAAATTACTACGTTCCCCAACAAAGTGGTTGCGGTGTATTTCCACTAAAAAATATGCAACTCTTCTCCCGATTTACTGCTTGACCAGAACATTCTGCATAGACCCGGAGAATATCATTCAACCTCTCTGCACTTTGCACTTTTGCGCTTAGAAAAATCAAGAAGTCATCAGCAAAGAGCAAATGGTTTACCCAGGGGGCGTGAACACTCACATGTATGCCTCTGTCAATGCGAGCTCTTCCATAGTTGTTTAGTAAGGAAGTTAGACCTTGAGCACACAATAGAAAAAAGGTATGGTGACATGGGACACCCTTGCTAAAGTCCTCTCGATGGATTGAAAAAGGGCAAAACCTCTCCATTCACCTTGATAGTAAATCTTACCGATGTCACACATTTCATAACAAGTCTAGCGAAACGATCACTGAAGCCCAACTTGTACAAGATAGCTTCTAAATAGTGCCATTCTATTCGGTCGTAGGCTTTGAGCATGTCCAACTTGACTACACAACAATAATTCTTACCCTTTTTCCGCCTCCTGATAGCATGGACACTTTCATAGGCTACAAGCACATTATCTGTGGTTAAACGTCCCGGCACAAATGCACTTTGTTCCTCTCCTATAACCTCATCCAGGATACGCCGTACCCTGTTTGCAACAGTTTTGACCTCAATCTTATATAAAACAAGACATAGAGCTATAGGTCTATACAGTGAAACTTTCTATGGGTTCCATACCTTGGGAATTAGAGTAATTGTCGTGTCATTTAAACCCAAAGGTAGCTCTCCCCCGTTCAAGAACTCTAGCACTGCATGAGTAACATCTGGTCCAAGAACGTCCCAGTGCCGCTGGTAAAAACCCGCGGTAAAACCACCGACACCAGGGGCCTTCAACGGCGCCATATCAAATAGTGCTTACTTAACATCCGCGGCCACATAGTCCTTTTCCAAATTTCGTTCATCGGCTCTGTGACTCGGGGGTGACACAATCCAGCAGTTTGTTCATAGGTTTGTATCACTGGGATGTGTACAGACTTCCATAAAAAAAAGTTGATCTCTCCTTGACCTCCGCTGGTTACACACAAATCTGCCCATTTGTTTTTTCTAATGAGCTAATCCTGTTAATCCTTTGACGCTGAGCACATTGTGCTTGTAAGTAACCTGTGTTTCGGCCACCTTCGCGGAGCCATGAAACTCCCAATATTTGCTTGAGCCAAAGTTCTTCTTGCTGCAGTGCTTCCCGGAGTTGCACTGCCATCACCTTCTCCTCATCCGTCAAACCACGACTGATAGACTGAGAACGCAAGCGATCTAAACGTTGTTGGAGCTTCCATAACTTCTTAGTTAAATTACCAAAATCTTTCTAACCCCATGCTCCCAAACTCCGCTGAACTGCACCAAGCGTATCCATAATGCCTTGTACTGATCAAGTTTTTATGTAGATGGTGGCACCTCGTATATACACAAGCTCCGGTACTATGTACGAGCTAGTTACCAATTTTCCTTTGATGAATTGATGGATTTCCACCTACCAATCTTGGTTAATTACTACTTACATATGGAACAACATATTAATTACCAATTTGATATGATTAGTCTTTTCCTGCAGAAAAAGAAGATATGATTAGTCTTTTCCTGCAGAAAAAGAAGATATGATTAGTCTTTCCCTGGATTTTACTATGCCTCAAATATTAAGAGGAAAACTACAATGTTGATAACTACTTTTACAAGCCAAATTCTTGATGGTTCAACACTGCTATTGCCGAGAATATCAACTTGTATAGGTGTGATCGTTGTAGCTAAAAATTATTTTACCTGCAATATTAAATTGTTTCTCTAAAACAGATATAATCTAATGAAAATGTATTTTTTGTATGATGAGACATATGTTGCCATACTTTGGTATCAATGCTATATTAAGACTTAATATACTATGACATTTTATGTATGGTGGAATCATTACTTTTTCGCCCCCCTCATGCTCAAATACTGGCTCTGCCCCTGATAAATGGTTAGTTACTAATCCCTTGATCATTTTGATTTATTTTAGTTCAAGTTCATAATTAATAATATTGTTGTAGATGTGGAATTATTTTATTTCACACAAAAAAGATGTGGAGTTGCGTTGATTGAAATGAAAATGGTTTCGGTAATTACGTGTATGTAAAAATTCTTGTGTCAAAGATTTGACACTGAAACTTACTATTAGTAGATGTCCCATTGATCCCTTGGTGCAAAAACCAAATGAAACCAAGAAGTTGGGTGAGCTATTTGAAGGATCCGATTTCTAAATTATCAGCAAATGACTATGTTCATATTATGTTTGTGTTTGTGTTGTATTTACTAACGACAGATAGTGATAAGTGTTTCTACTCACATCAATTTATGTGTGAGTAAGAATAAAGATGTCATTCTAATGCATAAACATGTGTCGTTTATAAAATAGACAGATGACCCATTGCTTCCGTGCCGCAAATGCCAAATGAAACCAAGAAGTTAAGCAAACTATATTATGTTTGTTATGGCATGTTAATATATATGACATGTTTCTTTTACCACACATAAGCCATCTGATCGAGCGGGCGATATAGCAAGGTTGTCCCGATCTTTTGATAAGAAGATAAACATCAATTTGGTGGAGCCGGCTTTGACAATCCGACTACAACCTGCGACCACGTCACCTTAAAAATCGCTAAACCAATTTCTTGGAGGTTACTGACGACGCCAGAAGCAATATCAGTTTGGCCAGAAAGGTCTATTCCTACAAGCAATTGAAGAACGAGCAAGAATATGATTAAAAAATAATCTGAATATTGTGAATATAAATGAAGTGTTGATAAAAGTGGGGTTCCGATAGTGGTCTTGGCTGTTAGGGAACGTAGCATGCAATTTCAAAATTTTCCTGCACTCATGCAAGATCTATCTAGGAGATGCATAGCAACGAGAGGGGGAGAGTGTGTCTACGTACCCTCGTAGACCGAAAGCGGAAGCGTTTGACAACGCGGTTGATGTAGTCGTACACCTTCACGATCCGTCCCGATCAAGTACCGAAAGTATGGCACCTCTGCATTCAGCACACGTTCAGCTCGATGACGTCCTCGCCTTCTTGATCCAGCAAGAGGGGTGAAGTAGTAGATGAGTTCCAGCAGCACAACGGTGTGGTGATGGTGTTGGTGAAGAACAATCTCCGCAGGGCTTTGCCAAGCACAATGAAAACTATGATGGAGGATAAACTAGAGGGATGGGGTTGCCGGCACATGGCTCGGTGTTTCTTGATGTGTCTTGGGTGCTAGCCCTGTCCCTCTATTTATATGTTGAGCCCTGGGGTCGAAACTTGGAGTAAAAGCCTCCTCAAAGTCAGTTTTACCCGAAAGGCAAGAGTCCTTCTCGGACTCCAGGGCTAGACGCCAGGGTTCCTGGCGTCTAGCCTCTAGTCTCCGCAAAACTCCCTTTTGCACTTTCCAAAAGCCTCGTGTGCTTTCCCCTTTGTCCCAAATAAAGTGTTCTCATACACAAACATTTCGGGAAACATCCGGAACCCCTTCCGGTGAATTTCGAAACCGTTCCAGAGACCAAACACCATTATCCCATATATCAATCTTTATCTCCGGACCATTCCAGAGCTCCTCGTCATGTCTGTGATCACATTTGGGACTCCGAACAATATTCGGTCACCAACATACATAACTCATATAATACTATATCGTCAACGAACGTTAAGCGTGCGGACCCTACGGGTTCGAGAACTATGTAGACATGATCGAGACACCTCTCTGGTCAATAACCAATAGAGGAACCTGGATGCCCATATTGGCTCCTACATATTCTACAAAGATCTTTATCGGTCGAACCTTATGACAACATATGTTATTCCCTTTGTCATTAGTATGTTAGTTGCCCGAGATTCGATCGTCGGTATCTTCATACCTAGTTCAATCTCGTTACCGGCAAGTCTCTTTACTCGTTCCGTAATACATCATCCTGCAACTGACTCATTAGTTACATTGCTTGCAAGGCTTCTTATGATGTGTATTACCGAGAGGGCCCAGAGATACCTCTCCGATACTCGGAGTGACAAATCCTAATCTCGATCTATGCCAACCCAACAAGCACCTTCAGAGATACATGTAGAGCATGTTTATAATCGCCCAGTTACATTGTGTCGTTTGATAGCACACAAGGCATTCCTCCAATATCCGAGAGTTGCATAATCTCATAGTCGAAGGAATATGTATTTGACATGAAGAAAGCAATAGCAATAAAACTGAACGATCAACATGCTAAGCTAACGGATGGGTCTTGTCCATCACATCATTCTCCTAATGATGTGATCCCGTTCATCAAATGACAACACATGTCTACAGTTAGGAAACTTAACCATCTTTGATTAATGAGCTAGCCTTAGTAGAGGCTTACTAGGGACACGATGTTTTCTCTATGTATCCACACATGTATCAAGTTTCCGGTTAATACAATTCTAGCATGAATAATAAATATTTATCATGATATAAGGAAATATAAAATAACAACTTTATTATTGCCTCTAGGGCATATTTCCTTCAGTCTACCACTTGCACTAGAGTCAATAATGTAGTTCACATTGCCATCTGATTTAACACCAATAGTTCACATCACCATGTGATTAACACCCATAGTTCACATCGCCATGTGACCAACACCCGAAGGGTTTACTAGAGTCAGTAATCTAGTTCACATCGCCATGTGATTAACACCCAAAGAGTACTAAGGTGTGATCATGTTTTTCTTGTGAGAGAAGTTTAGTCAACGTGTCTGCCACATTCAGATCCGTATGTCTTTCGCAAATTTCCTACGTCTACAATGCTCTGCATGGAGCTACTCTAGCTAATTGCTCCCACTTTCAATATGTATCTAGATCGAGACTCAGAGTCATCCAGATCGATGTTAAAGCTTGCATCGATGTAACTCTTTACGAGGAACTCTTTATTGCCTCCATAACCGAGAAATGTTTCCTTAGTCCTCTAAGGATGATTTTGACCGTTGTCCAGTGATCTACTCCTGGATCACTATTGTACCCCGTTGCCAAACTCATGGCAAGGTACACAATAGCTCTGGTACACAGCATGACATAGTTTATAGAACCTATGGCTGAGGCATAGGGAATGACTTTCATTCTCTCTTTATCTTCTGCCATGGTCGGGCTTTGAGTCTTACTCAACTTCACACCTTGCAACACAGGCAAGAACCCTTTCTTTGACTGATCCATTTTAAACTTCTTCAAAATCTTGTCAAGGTATGTGCTTTGTGAAAGTCCTATTAAGCGTCTTGATCTATCTCTATAGGTCTTGATGCCCAATATATAAGCAGCTTCACCGAGGTCTTTCATTGAAAAACTCTTATTCAAGTATCCTTTTATGCTATCAAGAAATTCTATATCATTTCCAATCAACAATATGTCATCCACATATAATATTAGAAATGCTACAGAGCTCCCACTCACTTACTTGTAAATACATGATTCTCCAAAAGTCTGTATAAAATCATATACTTTGATCACCTCATCAAAGTGTATATTCCAACTCTGAGATGCTTGCACTAGTCCATAAATGGATCGCTGGAGCTTGCACACTATGTTAGCACCTTTAGGTTCGACAAAGCCTTCTGGTTGCATCATATGCAACTCTTCTTTCAAAAATCCATTAAGGAATGCAGTTTTGACGTCCATTTGCCAGATTTCATAATCATAAAATGCGGCAATTGCTAACATGATTCGGACAGACTTAAGCATCGCTATGGGTGAGAAGGTCTAGGCATAGTCAACTCCTTGAACTTGTCAAAAACCTTTTTTCAACAAGTCGAGCTTTCTAGACAGTAACATTACCATCATCGTCAGTCTTCTTCTTGAAGATCCATTTATTCTCTGTGGCTCGCCGGTCATCGAGCAAGTCAACCAAAGTACATACTTTGTTCTCATACATGGATCCCATCTTAGATTTCCTGGCCTCAAGCCATTTCGCGGAATCTGGGCTCATCATCGCTTCCTCATAGTTCGTAGGTTCATCATGGTCTAGTAACATGACTTCCAGAACAGGATTACCGTACCACTCTGGTGCGGATCGTACTCTGGTTGACCTACGAGGTTCGGTAGTAACTTGATCTAAAGTTTCATGATTATCATCATTAGCCTCCTCACTAGGTGGTGTAGGCATCACGGGAAAGGTTTTCTGTGATGAGCTACTTTCCAATTCGAGAGAAGGTACAATTACCTCATCAAGTTTGACTCTCCTCCCACTCACTTCTGTTGAGAGAAACTCCTTCTCTAGAAAGGATCCATTCTTAGCAACAAAGATCTTGCCTTCGGATCTATGATAGAAGGTGTACCCAACAGTTTCTTTTGGGTATCCTATGAAGACACACTTCTCTGATTTGGTTTTGAGCTTATCAGGCTGAAGCTTTTTTACATAAGCATCGCAACCCCAAACTTCAAGAAACGTCAGCTTAGGTTTCTTGCCAAACCACAGTTCATACGCTGTCGTCTCAACGGATTTAGATGGTGCCCTATTTAATGTGAATACAGCTGTCTCTAATGCATAACCATAAAACGATACTGGTAAATCGGTAAGAGACATCATAGATCGCACCATGTCTAATAAAGTATAGTTACGACGTTCGGGCACACCATTACGCTGTGGTGTTCCAAGTGGCGTGAGTTGTGAAACTATTCCACATTGTTTTAAATGAAGGCCAAACTCATAACTCAAATATTCGCCTCCACGATCAGATCATAGAAACTTTATTTTCTTGTTACGATGATTCTCCACCTTACTTTGAAATTCTTTGAACTTTACAAATGTTTCAGACTTTTGTTTCATTAAGTAGATATAGCTATATCTGCTCAAATCATCTGTGAAGGTAAGAAAATAACGATACCCGCCGTGTGCCTCAACACTCATCGGACCGCATACATCGGTATGTATTATTTCCAATAAGTCATTGGCTCGCTCCATTGTTTTGGAGAACGGAGTTTTAGTCATCTTGCCCATGAGGCATGGTTCACAAGTATCAAATGATTCATAATCAAGTGATTCCAAAAGCCCATCTGCATGGAGTTTCTGAAGGAAATATGCCCTAGAGGAAATAATAAAGTTGTTATTTATATTTCCTTATATCATGATAAATGTTTATTATTCATGCTAGAATTGTATTAACCAGAAACTTAGTACATGTGTGAATACATAGACAAACAGAGTGTCCCTAGTATGCCTCTACTTGACTAGCTCGTTTATCAAAGATGGTTAAGTTTCCTGACCATAGACATATGTTGTCATTCGATGAACATGATCACATCATTAGAGAATGATGTGATGGACAAGACCCATCTGTTAGCTAGCATAATGATCGTTTAGTTTTATTGTTATTGCTTTCTTCATGACTTATACATATTCCTCTAACTATGAGATTATGCAACTCCCGAATACCGGAGGAACACTTTGTGTGCTATCAAACGTCACAATGTAACTAGGTGATTATAAAGATGCTCTACAGGTGTCTCTGAAGGTGTTTGTTGAGTTGGCATAGATCAAGATTAGGATTTGTCACTCCGTGTATAGGAGACGTATCTCTGGGCCCTCTCGGTAATGCACATCACTATAAGCCTTCCAAGCAATGTGACTAATGAGTTAGTTGTGGTATGATGCATTACGGAACGAGTAAAGAGACTTGCCGGTAAAAAAATTGAACTAGGTATGATGATACCAATGATCGAATCTCGGGCAAGTAACATACCGATGACAAAGGGAATGACGTATGTTGTTATGCGGTTTGACCGATAAAGATCTTCGTAGAATATGTAGGAGCCAATATGAGCATCCAGGTTCATCTATTGGTTATTTACCGGAGATGTGTCTCGGTCATGTCTACATAGTTCTCGAACCCGCACGCTTAACGTTCGATGACGATTTGTATTATGAGTTATGTGTTTTGGTGACCGAAGTTTGTTCGGAGTCCCGTATGAGATCACGGACATGACAAGGAGTCTCGAAATCATGGAGAGGTAAAGATTCATATATTGGAAGGTAGTATTCCGACATCGAAATGGTTTCGAGTGATTCGAGCATTTTTCCGGAGTGCCGAGGGGTTATCGGAACCCCCCGGGGAAGTGTTGGGCCAATGTGGGCCTAAGGGAGAGAGAGGGAAGCCCGCGGGGGTGGCCGCGTGCCCCCCTCCTTGGGAGTCCGAATAGGACAAGGAGGAGGGGGCGGCGCCCCATTCCCTTTCCCTCTCCCTCTCCTTCCTATTCCCTCCGGTGGAAGAAAGGAAAAGGGGGGGCGAATCCTACTTGGACTAGGAGTCCAAGTAGGATTCCCCCATGGCGCACCCCTCCTGGCCGTCGGCCTCTCTCCCCCTCCTTTATTTACGTGTCCAGGGGCACACCAATAGTTCTCTTAGCCGTGTGCGGTGCCCCCCTCCATAGTTTACTCCTCCGGTCATACCATCGTAGTGCTTAGGCGAAACCCTATGCAGATCACATCACCATCACCGTCACCACACCGCCGTGCTATCGGAACTCTCCCTCGACCCTCTACTGGATCAAGAGCTCGAGGGACGTCATCGAGATGAACGTGTGCTGAACACGGAGGTGTCGTACTTTCGGTACTTGGATCAGTTGGATCGTGAAGATGTTCGACTACATCAACCACGTTAACCTAACGCTTCCGCTTTTGGTCTACAAGGGTACGTGGACACACTCTCCCCTCTCGTTGCTATGCATCTCCTAGATAAATCTTGCGTGATCATAGGAATTTTTTTGAAATTGCATGCTACGTTCCCCAACAGTGGCATCCGAGCTAGGTCTATGCATAGATGATATGCACGAGTAGAGCACAAAGAGTTGTGGGCGATAATAGTCATACTGCTTACCAACAAGATTAACTCGTCGTGCCGAGACACCACGTGATGATCGGGTGTGATAAGCTCTACGTTCACATACAATGGGTGCAAGCCAATTTTGCACGTGCAGAATACTCGGGTTAAACTTGACGAGCCTAGCATATGCAGGTATGGCCTCGGAACAGTGAGACCGAAAGGTCGAACGTGAATCATATAGTAGATATGATCAACATAATGATGTTCACCATTGAAAACTACTCCATCTCACGTGATGATCAGACATGGTTTAGTTGATATGGATCATGTGATCATTTAGATGACTAGAGGGATGTCTATCTAAGTGGGAGTTCTTTAGTAATATGATTAATTAAACTTTAATTTATCATGAACTTAGTACGTGATAGTTATTGCATATCTATGTTCTTGTAGATCAATGGCCCGTGCTACCGTTCCTTTGAATTTTAATGCATTCCTAGAGAAAGCTAAGTTGAAAGATGATGGTAGCAACTACACGGACTGGGTCCGTAACTTGAGGATTATCCTCATTGCTGCACAGAAGAATTACGTCCTGGAAGCACCGCTAGGTGCAAGACCCGCTGTAGGAGCAACTCCGGACGTTATGAACGTCTAGCAGAGCAAAGCTGATTACTACTCGATCGTTCAATGTGCCATGCTTTACGGCTTAGAATCGGGACTTCAAAGACGTTTTGAACGTCATGGAGCATATGAGATGTTCCAGGAGTTGAAGTTAATATTTCAAGCAAATGCGCGAGTTGAGAGATATGAAGTCTCCAACAAGTTCTACAGCTGCAAAATGGAGGAGAATAGTTATGTTAGTGAACACATACTCAGAATATCTGCATACCATAACCACTTGACTCAGATGGGAGTTAATCTTCCTGGTGATAGTGTCATTGACAGAGTTCTTCAGTCACTGCCACCAAGCTATAAAGGCTTCGTGATGAACTATAACATGCAAGGGATGGAAAAGACAATTCTGAGCTCTTCGCGATGCTAAAGGCTACAGAGGTAGAAATCAAGAAGGAGCATCAAGTGTTGATGGTTAACAAGACCACTAGTTTCAAGAAAAAGGGCAAAGGGAAGAAGGGGAACTTCAAGAAGAATAGCAAGCCAGTTGCTGCTCAAGGGAAGAAGCCCAAGTCTGGACCTAAGCTTGAAATTGAGTGCTTCTACTGCAAAGGGACTGGTCACTGGAAGCGGAACTGCCCCAAGTATTTGGCGGATAAGAAGGATGGCAAAGTGAAAGGTATATTTGATATACATGTTATTGATGTGTACCTTACTAATGCTCGTAGTAGCACCTGGGTATTTGATAATAGTTCTATTGCTCATATTTGCAACTCGAAACAGGGGCTACAGATTAAACAAAGATTGGCTAAGGACAGGGTGACGATGCGCGTGGGAAATGGTTCCAAATTTGATGTGATTGTCGTCGGCACGCTACCTCTACATCTACCATCGGGATTAGTATTAGACCTAAATAATTGTTATTTGGTGCCAGCGCTGAGCATGAACATTATATCTGGATCTTGTTTGATGCAAGACAGTTATTCATTTAAATCAGAGAATAATGGTTGTTCTATTTATATGAGTAATATCTTTTATCGTCATGCACCCTTTATGAGTGGTCTATTTTTGTTGAATCTCGATTGTAGTTATACACATATTCATAATATTGAAGCAAAAAGATGCAAAGTTAATAATGATAGTGCAACTTATTTGTGGCACTGCCGTTTAGGTCATATTGGTGTAAAGCGCATGAAGAAACTCCATGTTGATGGGCTTTTGGAATTACTTGATTATGAATCACTTGATGCTTGCGAACCATGCCTCATGGGCAAGATGACTAAGACTCCGTTCTCCGGAACAATGGAGCGAGCAACTAATTTATTGGAAATAATACATACTGATGTATGCGGTCCGATGAGTGTTGAGGCTCACGGCGGGTATCATTATTTTCTAACCTTCACAGATGATTTGATAAGATATGGGTATATCTACTTAATGAAACATAAGTCTAAAGCATTTGAAAAGTTCAAAGAATTTCAGAGTGAAGTGCAAAATCATCGTAACAAGAAAATAAAGTTTCTACGATCTGATCGTGGAGGTGAATATTTGAGTTATGAGTTTGGTCTTCATTTGAAACAATGTGGAATAGTTTCGCAACTCACGTGATGCGGAGCGTCTCAAGGTCATCCCCATGGACCTACCATCGTCTCACCAAGTGCCTACCGGGCCCATGACTCGATCACGCGCAAGAGCCCTTGAAACCAAGGTGACATCTCTCCTCTCACAATTCCACTCCGATGCACATGAAGCATGGCTACTACCTCATATGGATACATTGTGCATACTCAGGTACAATGGAGAATCTAAGGAGCAAGGACAAGAAGAAGAGGAAGATGGACGAGAAGACGAAGAAGAAGAAGAGCTGCAGGAAATTTCCCAGCCACCGGACGACCGGCCGGGACCGGAGGTCCGGCGCCTGAAGCGTCAATCGAGCTCCAGCCAGCGGACGTCCGGCCCAAACCGGGCGACCGGTGCCCCTGCACCCGAAGCGAACGAGCGGACGTCCGGTCCGGACCGGACGACCGGCGCACCAGCACCCGAAGCAACATCAGCGGAAGTCCGGAGCCCCCGGACGTCCGGCGCCCCCATCATAGAGCAGAACCAGCGGACGACCGGAAGCCACCGGACGTCCGGCAGCTCCTGAGACACCGGACGACCGGTCCCCAGCGGACGTCCGATACCTGGCTGCGTCCAGATTCGGGCCCGAGGCCCATGTACCCCTTCACTTTGCCCTTTTTGCACTTAGACTATAAATAGACCCCCCATTCATCCTAGCTAGGGTTAGCGTTGGTTTAGCTCATACTTCGAGATAGAGCTTCGCTCATCCATCCCGATCTCCTCTTCGAGAGAGACTGTGGCCCCTCTTCGGAGAAGATCAACTTGGATTCAAGACCCCCCTCTTGGGCGGCCCCATCAAGACCTCCTTCTAGGAGAAGAACAGGTTACTTGTATCGTCCTTTGTTGACCGTGGATCATCGTGTATCTCTTTGTGTTTCGAGGATCTAGCGCATGTGTAATCGAATCTTGTTGGTTTGAGTGATTCTCTCGTGTTTTCCCTCGTGAATCCCCCTCGTGTTCCTCGTGTTTCTCTTTGGGATCCGCTCCTTTCGTGAAAGATCGGCCAACTAGGGTTCCACCCTACATCATCTTGGTATCATGAGCAAGGTTGATCACGATTTCGGAGCCCCCTCTTCGTTTTTCTAGCTTGATTTTGTTGTTTTTCGTCCTAATCCGAAAATCCCCACAAAAATAGCCCCAAAATTTTTCTTGTGTTTTGTGAGTTTTGATGATGTTTTGTTGGTTTTGATCCGTGAATTTGTTGTGCTGCAAATAGATCTAGCCTTCCCCCACCATCTCCACCTCGAAATCCCTCCCAAATCCCCCATATTCCCCCAAAATCACCTCCCGGATCTACAAACTCGCGTTGACCCCGACCACCGGACGACCGGCACATCACCGGACATCCGGCAACCCAGGAAGCACCGGACGTCCGACCCGACCGGACGACCGTCGACCGGACATCCCGCCACCACCGGACAACCACTACTTCCACCATTTCATCCGCTACACCACCACCGACTTCCCGCACTCTTTGACATTATCCCAACCCACACCACCACCTCACCGCCACCTACTCCGACGATTTTGGCCGCCTTTGGTTTTGAGAATTTGAGTTGCGGTACCGTATCCTTTTGTGTTTCAGCTATCTAGGTATGGTTCGACATCGACATCACCGCCGCTCATTTTTTGCCACGGACGCGTCATCAACACCGGTCATCAACAACGACCACCTCGACTATGACTTGGTATTCGTGCCACCATTTTGACACCATACCGGAAGCAATACCGGTAACCTCATCTTGGTATTGGACATCTCATTCTTGCCATCACATTGTTAACCATCATCGCCTGACTCCTTTGCGTTGCTTACCCATCGAGACTAGCCATTGAGTATTGCCGGCAACGAGACTTGTGCACTTTAGTGATCATACTTCCCCATAGCATACATACATGCATCATTGTTGATTATATTGTTATCATCTCTTGTGTCACAAAGTTGTCATCGCATACTCACTTGCTATCTTGGTTCGTCAAGTGTCGCATAAGAAAAGAGCTCAAACATCAAAGAGCCAACCAAGCTTTTAAGCAAAGAGGAAAGATAAGCAAAGAGCTTTTAAGCAAGAACCATAGCATCATACAACATTAAGATTGTCATACTCGATCATCTTGGATCATAACATAGCAACACCTTGCATAAAACATATTTGGGATAGAAGCCGTTGCATTTATGCTAAGTAGGTTATGCACAAGTTCTTGTATCCGCCTATCGTGCTAGCGTCTCTCTAGTGTTGTGCAACAAGAGCATTTTTGTGGATTCCACATTTTGGCTCACCCTTGGTTGCTCAACCCCCACTTATCTTTTTGCGTGTGTGTTTCCGTGTACCGTATATGCTTGGTCTACTTGTTACATTGCATCTTGCGAATCTTTTCCAACATTCTTGAATCTTTCTTACATTCACATTAAAAATTGTGCCACCATCCTAACCAAGCTCCACCAAAAGCTTTTACTTGTGTAGGTGTGAGAACCGGCAAGAATTGGTACCAATTGTGCTATTTCTTTGTTACACATTGGAGTCATCTTTGATCCATTGTCAACATCGGTCAAGGTACATTTGATATTGGTTCTTCCCTTTCTTCCACTCACACTTGTCTTGGAATGATGGATAGGCCAAGTACTTCTACCAACCCACTCTTCATGGAGCAAGACGATGACATGAACTCCTTCGTCACCAAGAGTCACCTCTTTGGTGCACAACGTGCTTTGCATCAAGAGCAACAAGCTATGAGTGAACGCATCGACAACCTTGCCGCCGACTTGCGACTTTCCGAGCAACGTACAAGGGACTACTTTGACAACAAGCTCGACGATCACAAGCAAGAGAATGACGCAAGGATGGACTAGATTCGCGCTTTGTTGCTCAACCGCTCTTCTTCCACTTCAAGAAGGAGCCTTCAAGCCGACACTCCGACGACACCATCTCCAGTTCAAGTACACCGACATCGAACACTCTTCGACGAGCCGCGCGCAACGAGCGTCAAGCAAACCTCAATCCACTTCGAGACACCGACTCGCAAGAACATCAACGACGTCAAGCCGAAGAAGCATTTGCGCTAGCTCAAGAACGGCATTGCCAACGTCAACACGAACAAGAGGAGCGAGCACGACAACTTCAAGATGCACAAGACAACGAGGCGGAACGCCACCAACAACAACTACGTGCAGCTCAAGCACTTGAAGCGCAACGGGCCCTTCATGAATCAAGTCGTGCCGTAGCCGACCAAGGCCAACAAGCTCAACTACATCGAGAAGCACTTCGCGATGAAGCTCAAGAAAGAATGTACCAAAGATGTGTGCGTCAACAAGCTCCTCGTCAAGATAGACAAGCGCCTCGTCAAGATAGACAAGCTCCCCATCAAGCTCGCCAAGACCATCAAGTTCACCAAGAGCATGAAAACGATGGGAATCCTCTGCGTCAAGAGTACCACGAGTTGGACAATCATCTACAACATGGGCGTCACAATCCCCGACCCCAACATAACGAAGAGCAACGCTACAGCAAGCTCAAGTTCACCATGCCCAAGTTCAATGGAAGCAACGATCCTGAAGAATACCTTTCATGGGCATTGAAGGTTGACAAGATCTTCCGTTTGCACAATTATGAAGAAGAGAAGAAGATCGCGATGGCATCCCTTGAGTTCCAAGATTATGTCCTCATTTGGTGGGAACAAGTCATTGAGCGCCGCGAGGCAAGAGGTGATCCATCCATCACTACTTGGGCACAAATGAAGGATGTTATGAGAGCACGCTTCGTGCCTACCTACTACAACCGTGACCTCTTCAAGAAACTCCAACAACTCAAGCAAGGAACCAAGAGCGTTGAAGAGTACTACAAGGAAATGGAGATTGCCATGATACAAGCCAATGTCAAAGAAGATGATGAGCAAACTATGGCAAGGTTCTTGAATGGACTCAATCATCCTATCAAGAAGATCACCGACTTCCAACCTTACTCGAACCTCATCGAACTAGTGCATCAAGCTACCAAAGCGGAACGACAAGTACAAGACGACTTCAAGTATGCCAAGTTCTCATCCAAGTCCTATGGCCTCTCCAACAATCTAGCTTCGACGACTCCAACACCTTCGACCTCAACCAAGCCTTCTACAAGCAACGGCGACAAGTCAAGTTACAAGAAAGCTTCAACAAGCTCAAGTCGTCCTTCTACTACAAGCAACTTCAAGAAAGCTCCATCATCATCTACTCCACCCGATGAGACCATCAAAACAAGTTCTATCAAATGCTTCACATGCGGCGGCCGAGGCCACAAGTCCTTCGAGTGCACCAACAAACGCACAATGATGTTCAACGACGATGGCACTTATGATTCCATGTGAGAAGGAGAAATGGAAGCCCTTGAGCAAGTGGCCATGCACCGCCAAGTGAACAATGAAGAAGAACAAGTCTTTTGTGATGAAGACTCAAGTCCCGCACTTGTTGTCTCAGAAGTCTTGACTCTCCAACATCAACAAGAAGAAGACCAAAGATGCACCATATTCCACACCAAGGCCGGCATCAATGGACGATCCGTCAAGGTCATCATCGATGGAGGGAGTTGCCATAACTTAGCAAGTGAAGAACTATGCTCCAAGCTCCAATTGGTCAAGATGAAGCACCCTCACCCCTACAAGGTTCAATGGCTAAGCGACACCGGCACCATACAAGTCGAGCATAGAGTACAAGTCTCTTTCAAGATTGGCGCCTATGAAGACACATTGGAATGTGATGTCCTTCCGATGACCGTTTTCCACCTCCTCCTTGGACGGCCATGGCAATTTGACCGAGGTGTCATTCACAATGGGCGTACAAATCACTATAGCTTCAAGATGAAAGGGAAAGAGTTCGTGCTACGTCCTATGTCTCCAAGCCAAGTGATAGCCGACAAGCAAGCCACCCATCATGGAGAAAATAGTGAGAGAGCGATCCACCAAAAAGAGAGTGAGCGCCACAAGCCCAAATTGAGTGACTCCACGATGAGCGACAAGAAAAACCTAGTTCTCTTTGCCACCAAACGTGAGATGAGAGAAGTGTGTGAGAACCCAACAAGTGTCCTACACTATGTCCTATTGTGCAAGGACGAGGTCACAAACACTAACAACTCTCACGACCTACCTTTGGTGTTATCTTCTCTATTGCAGGAATTCCAAGATGTTTTCCCAGATGAGCTACCTCCGGGTCTACCTCCACTACGAGGCATTGAGCACCGAATTGATCTCATCCCCGGAGCGTCGCTTCCAAACAAAGCTCCATACCGCGTCAACCCTGATGAAACCAGAGAAATACAAAGGCAGGTAAAGCATCTCATAGACCATGGTCATGTGCGTGAAAGTTTGAGTCCTTGTGCCGTACCGGTCATTCTTGTGCCAAAACGTGACGGTACCTTTCGCATGTGCTCTGATTGTAGACCTATCAATACTATCACCGTTAGATATAGGTACCCCATTCTACGCCTTGATGATATGCTTGATGAACTTAGCGGTGCCACTATATTTTCCAAAATTGATCTTACGAGTGGTTACTATCAAATCCGCATACAAGAGGGTGATGAATGGAAAACCGCCTTCAAAACCAAGTTTGGTTTGTATGAGTGGTTAGTCATGCCTATGGGTCTCTCGGAAGCACTGGGCACTTTATGCGCCTTATGAATCATGTCTTTCGCCCTTACATTGGTATATTTGTTGTGGTTTACTTCGATGACATTCTTGTGTTTAGCAAATCTATCAAAGAGCATGTCGCTCATGTCCGCACTGTTTTGCAAACTCTTAGGAAAGAGCGTCTCTATGCTAATATGGAGAAATGCCTTTTGGTGTTGATAAGCTCGTTTTCTTAGGCTTTGTTGTATCTTCTAAGGGTGTTCATGTTGATGAATCTAAGATCAATGCTATTAAAACTTGGCCCCAACCAACAATTTTGCAACAAGTGCGTAGTTTTCTTGGTTTAGCCGGTTTCTACCGCCGATTTGTGAAGGATTTTAGCACCATTGCTTCACCTTTGCATGCTTTGAGCAAGAAGAACGCGCCTTTTGTTTGGGGACAATCTCAAGATATTGCTTTCAATGAGCTTAAGAATTTGCTTACTCATGCTCCCGTGCTTGCTTTACCCAACTTCGACAAGCCTTTTGAGATTCATTGCGATGCTAGCGGTAATGGCATAGGAGGCGTGTTAACGCAAGAGAAGCGCCCCATAGCTTACTTTAGTGAGAAACTTTCCGGAGCGCAACTCAATTACCCCATCTATGACAAAGAGCTATATGCTTTAGTGCGAGTTTTGCATGAATGGGAACATTACCTTCGCCCACATGAGTTCATCATCCATACCGACCATGAAACACTTAAATACCTTAAGGGTCAAACTAAGTTGAACAAGCGTCATGCTAAATGGAGTGAATTCATTGAGTCTTTTCCTTATGTCATCAAGTACATTAAGGGTAAAGAAAATGTTGTGGCGGATGCGCTTTCCCGTATATGCATGCTTGTCACTAACCTTGAGTTGAATGTCGTTGGTTTTGAGCATATCAAAGACTTGTATGAACATGATCCTACATTTGCCATACCTTATGCCAAGTGTTTGATGCATACTTCTTGGGATCGATACTACATCAAAGATGGATATCTTATGAGAGCTAACAAACTTTGCATCCCCGAGTCCTCTCTTCGTTTGTTGCTTTTGCAGGAATCTCATGGAGGCGGACTCATGGGACACTTTGGACGAGACAAAACATTTGCTACGCTCTCCAAGAACTACTTTTGGCCCAAGATGCATCGCGACGTCAATCGCTTCACGAACCGTTGTTCTACATGTCGCAAAGCTAAGTCTAAAGCCCAATCACATGGCCTCTATATGCCACTTCCAATTCCATATCAACCATGGGAAGATATTAGCATGGACTTTGTGCTTGGTTTGCCTAGAACTCGAAATGGAAAGGATTCCGTTTTTGTTGTCGTGGACCGTTTCTCCAAAATGGCTCATTTCATTCCTTGCAACAAGATAGACGATGCTTCACATATTGCAAATATGTTTTGTAGGGAAATCTTGCGCCTTCATGGAGTGCCAAAGACTATCGTATCGGACCGCAACGTCAAGTTCCTTAGCTACTTTTGGAAGACTCTATGTGCCAAGCTCGGAATCAAGCTACTCTTCTCCACGGCATACCATCCTCAAACCGACGGCCAAACGGAGGTGACAAACCGCACACTCTCCGCTCTACTTCGAGTACTCATCAAGAAGAACATCAAGGAGTGGGAGGAGTGTCTACCAATCACCAATTTCGCATACAACCGAGCAAGACACTCAACAACCGGCAAGTCCCCTTTCGAGGTCGTCTACGGATTCAACCCTTTGTCACCATTGGATATTCTTCCTCTACCACTCCAAGAGCGCATCAATTTGGACGCAAGTGCGCGTGTTACACATCTCAAGAAGATGCATGAAGATACAAGAAACACCATCGAGCGTCAAGTTCAACGCCTCGCGACCAAGCTCAACTTGAACAAACAACCTATGGTCTTCAACATTGGTGATCAAGTGTGGCTACACCTTCGCAAGGACCGCTTCCCACAAGAACGCAAATCCAAGCTTCGTCCACGAGCGGATGGACCCTTCAAGGTGCTTGCTCGCTACAACGACAACGCTTACAAGATCGACCTTCCACGTGACAAGTACAACATGAGCGACAACTTCAACGTCAAAGATCTCTCTCCTTTCCATGGTGATGAAGATTTTGATCCAAGGACGGATCTTCTCCAAGGGAGGGGAGATGATGCGGAGCATCTCAAGGTCATCCCCATGGACCTACCATCGTCTCACCAAGTGCCTACCGGGCCCATGACTCGATCACGCGCAAGAGCCCTTGAAACCGAGGTGACATCTCTCCTCTCACAATTCCACTCCGATGCACATGAAGCATGGCTACTACCTCATATGGATACATTGTGCATACTCAGGTACAATGGAGAATCTAAGGAGCAAGGACAAGAAGAAGAGGAAGATGGACGAGAAGACGGAGAAGAAGAAGAGTTGCAGGAAATTTCCCAGCCACCGGACGACCGGCCGGGACCGGACGTCCGGCGCCTGAAGCGTCAGCCGAGCTCCAGCCAGCGGACGTCCGGCCCAGACCGGACGACCGGTGCCCCTGCACCCGAAGCGAACGAGCGGACATCCGGTCCGGACCGGACGACCGGCGCACCAGCACCCAAAGCAACATCAGCGGAAGTTCAGAGCCCCCGGACGTCCGGCGCCCCCATCACAGAGCAGAACCAGCGGACGACCGGAAGCCACCGAACGTCCGGCAGCTCCTGAGACACCGGACGACCGGTCCCCAGCGGACGTCCGGTACCTGGCTGCGTCCAGATTCGGGCACGAGGCCCATGTACCCCTTCACTTCGCCCTTTTTGCACTTAGACTATAAATAGACCCCCCATTCATCCTAGCTAGGGTTAGCGTTGGTTTAGCTCATACTTCGAGATAGAGCTTCGCTCATCCATCCCGATCTCCTCCTCGAGAGAGACTGTGGCCCCTCTTCGGAGAAGATCAACTTGGATTCAAGACCCCCCTCTTGGGCGGCCCCATCAAGACCTCCTTCTAGGAGAAGAACCGGTTACTTGTATCGTCCTTTGTTGACCGTGGATCATCGTGTATCTCTTTGTGTTTCGAGGATCTAGCGCATGTGTAATCGAATCTTGTTGGTTTGAGTGATTCTCTCGTGTTTTCCCTCGTGAATCCCCCTCGTGTTCATCGTGTTTCTCTTTGGGATCCGCTCCTTTCGTGAAAGATCGACCATCTAGGGTTCCACCCTACATCATCACGCCACCTAGAACACCATAGCGTAATGGTGTGTCCGAACATCGTAACCGTACTTTATTAGATATGGCGCGATCTATGATGTCTCTTACCAATTTACCGCTATCATTTTGGGGTTATGCTTTAGAGACGGTTGCATTCACGTTAAATAGGGCACCATCTAAATACATTGATACGACACCATATGAACTGTGGTTTGGTAAGAAACCTAAGATGTAGTTTCTTAAAGTTTTGGACTGCGATCCTTATGTGAAAAAGCTTCAACTGATAAGCTTGAACCCAAATCGGAGAAATGTGTCTTCATAGGATATCCAAAGGAGACTGTTGGGTACACCTTATATCATAGATCTGAAGGCAAGATATTCGTTGCTAAGAATGGATCCTTTCTAGATAAGGAGTTTCTCTCGAAAGAAGTGAGTGGGAGGAAAGTAGAACTTGATGAGGTAATTGTACCTTCTCCCGAATTGGAAAGTAGTTCATGACAGAAATTAGTTCCAGTGATTCCTACACCAGTTAGTGAGGAAGCTAATGATGATAATCATGAAACTTTAGATCAAGTTACTACCGAACGTCGTAGGTCAACCAGAGTACGATCCACACTAGAGTGATATGATAATCCTGTTCTGGAGGTCATGTTACTAGACCATGATGAACCTACGAACTATGAGGAAGCGATGATGAGCCCAGATTCCGCGAAATGGCTTGAGGCCATGAAATCTGAGGTGGGGTCCATGTATGAGAACAAAGTATGGACTTTGGTTGACTTGACCGATGATCGGCGAGCCATAGAGAATAAATGGATCTTCAAGAAGAAGACTGGCGCTAACGGTAATGTTACTTTCTACAAAGCTCGGCTTGTTGCGAAAGGTTTTCAACAAGTTTAAGGAATTGACTACGATGAGACCTTCTCACCCGTAGCAATGCTTATGTCTGTCCTAATCATGTTAGCATTTGCCGCATTTATGATTGTGAAATTTGGCAAATGGATGTCAAAACTGTATTCCTTAATGGATATCTTAAAGAAGAGTTGCATATGATGCAACCAGAATGTTTTGTCGATCCTAAAGGTGCTAACAAAGTGTGCAAGCTCCAGCGATCCATTTATGGACTGGTGCAAGCCTCTCGGAGTTGGAATATACACTTTGATAGTGTGATCAAAGCATATGGTTTTATACAGACTATTGGAGAAGCATGTATTTACAAGAAAGTGAGTTGGAGCTCTGTAGCATTTCTAATATTATATGTGGATGACATATTGTTGATTGGAAATAAAACATAATTTCTGGATAGCATAAAACGATACTTGAATAAGAATTTTTCAATGAAAGACCTCGGTGAAGCTGCTTATATATTGGACATCAAGATCTATAGAGATAGATCAAGATGCTTAATTAGACTTTCACAAAGCACATACCTTGATAAAGTTTTGAAGAACTTCAAAATGGATCGGTCAAAGAAAGAATTCTTGCATGTGTTACAAGGTGTGAAGTTGAGTCAGATTCAATGCCCAACCACTTCAAAAGATAGAGAGAAAATGAAAGTCATTCCCGATGCCTCAGCCATAGGTTCTATCATGTATGCAATGCTGTGTACCAAACCTGATTTGTGCCTTGCTATAAGTTTAGCAGGGAGGTACCAAATTAATCCAGGAATGAATCACTGGATAGCGGTCAAGAACATCCTGAAATACCTGAAAAGGACTAAGGATATGTTTCTCGTTTATGGAGGTGACAAAGAGCTTGTCGTAGATGGTAACGTCGATGTAAGCTTTGACACTGATCTGTATGACTCTAAGTCACAAACCGGATACGTATTTATATTGAATGCTGGAGCTGTCAGTTGGTGCAGTTCCAAGCAGAGCATCGTGGCGAGATCTACGTGTGAAGCGGAGTACATAGCTGCTTCGGAAGCAGCAAATGAAGGAGTCTTGAAGGAGTTCATATCTGATCTAGGTGTAATACCTAGTACATCGGGTCCAATGAAAATCTTTTGGGACAATACTAGAGTAATTGCCTTGGCGAAGGAATCCAGATTTCACAAGAGAACCAAACACATCAAGAGACGCTTCAATTCCATCTGCGATCAAGCCAAGGAGGGAGACATGGAGATTTGCAAGATACATACGGATCTGAATGTTGCAGACCCGTTGACTAAGCCTCTCTCACGAGCAAAACATGATTAGCACCAAGTCTCCATGGGTGGTAGAATCATTACTATGTAATCTAGATTATTAACTCTAGTGCAAGTGGGAGACTGAAGGAAATATGCCCTAGAGGCAATAATAAAGTTGTTATTTATATTTCCTTATATCATGATAAATGTTTATTATTCATGCTAGAGTTGTATTAACCAGAAACTTTTACATGTGTGAATACATAGACAAACAGAGTGTCCCTAGTATGCCTCTACTTGACTAGCTCGTTTATCAAAGATGGTTAAGTTTGCTGACCATAGACATGTGTTGTCATTTGATGCACAAGATCACATCATTAGAGAAAGATGTGATGGACAAGACCCATCCGTTATCTTGGCATAATGATCGTTTAGTTTTATTGCTATTGCTTTCTTCACGACTTATACATATTCCTCTGACTATGAGATTATGCAACTCCCGAATACCGGAGCAACACTTTGTGTGCTATCAAATGTCACAGTGTAACTAGGTGATTATAAACATGCTCTACACGTGTCTTCGAAGGTGTTTTTTGAGTTGGCATAGATCAAGATTAGGATTTGTCACTCCGTGTATCGGAGAGGTATCTCTGGGCCCTCTCGGTAATGCACATCACTATAAGCCTTGCAAGCAATGTGACAAATGAGTTAGTTGTGGGATGATGCATTACGGAACGAGTAAAGAGACTTGTCGTTAACGAGATTGTACTAGGTATGATGATACCGAGGATCGAATCTCGGGCAAGTAACATACCGATGACAAAGGGAATGACGTATGTTGTTATGCGGTTTGACCGATAAAGATCTTCGTAGAATATGTAGGAGCCAATATGAGCATCCAGGTTCCGCTATTGGTTATTTACCGGAGATGTGTCTCGGTCATGTCTACATAGTTCTCGAACCCGTAGGGTCCGCACACTTAATGTTCGATGACGATTTGTATTTTGAGTTATGTGTTTTGGTGACCGAAGTTTGTTCGGAGTCCCGTATGAGATCACGGACATGAGGAGGAGGCTCGAAATGGTCGAGAGTTAAATATTAATATATTGGAAGGTAGTATTCGGACATCGGAATGGTTCCGAGTGATTCGGGCATTTTTTCGGAGTACCGAGGGGTTACCGGAACCCCCCGAGAATGTATTGGGCCAACATGGGCCTAAGGGAGAGAGAGAGGGAAGCCCGCGGGGGTGGCTGCGTGCCCCCCTCCTGAGTACGAATAGGACAAGGAGGAGGGGACAGCGCCCCCCTTCCCTTTCCCTCTCCCTCTCCTTCCTATTCCCCCCGGTGGAAGAAAGGAAAAGGGGGGAATCCTACTTGGACTAGGAGTCCAAGTAGGACTCCCCCCATGGCGCGCCCCTCCTGGTCGCCGGCCTCTCTCCCCCTCCTTTATATACGTGGCCAGGGGGGCACCCCAAAGGCACACCAATAGTTCTCTTAGCCATGTGTGGTGCCCCCCTCCACAGTTTACTCCTCCGGTCATAGCGTCGTAGTGCTTAGGCGAAGCCCTGCGTGGATCACATCACCATGATTGTCACCACGCCGTTGTGTTGTCGGAACTCTCCCTCGGCCCTCTACTGGATCAAGAGCTCGACGGACGTCATCGAGCTGAACGTGTGCTGAACATGGAGGTGATGTACGTTCGGTACTTGGATCGGTTGGATCGTGAAGACGTTCAACTACATCAACCGCGTTAACCTAACGCTTCCACTTTCGGTCTACGAGGGTACGTGGACACACTCTCCCCTCTCGTTGCTATGCATCTCCTAGATAGATCTTGCATGATCTTAGGAAATTTTTTGAAATTGCATGCTACGTTACCCAACAATTTCTTCATGCGCTTTACACCAATATGACCTAAACGACAGTGCCACAAATATGTTGCACTATCATTATCAACTTCGCATCTTTTGGCATCAATATCATGAATATGTGTATTACTATGATTGAGATTCAATAAACCATTTACATTGGGTGTATGACCATAGAAGGTTTTATTCATGTAAACAGAACAACAATTATTCTCTAACTTAAATGAATAACCATATCACAATAAACATGATCCAATCATATTCATGCTCAACACAAACACCAAATAACATTTATTTAGGTTCAACACTAATCCCGAAGGTAGAGGGAGTATGCGATGGTGATCTTATCAACCTTAGAATCACTTCCAACACACACCATCACCTCGCCCTTAACTAGTCCATTCATTTTGCAACTCCTGTTTCAAGTTACTAATCTTAGCAACTGAACTGGTATCAAATACCCATGGGCTACTATGAACACTAGTAAATTACACATCAATAACATGTATATCAAATATACCTTTCTTCACTTTGCCATCCTTCTTATCCGCCAAGTATTCGGGGTAGTTCCGCTTCCAGTGACCATTCCCTTTGTAGTAGAAGCACTCAGTTTCAGGCTTAGGGCTTCTTCACGGGAGCGGCAACTTGCTTGCCATTCTTCTTGAAGTTCCCTTTCTTTCCCTTGCCCTTTTTCTTGAACTAGTGGTCTTGTTAACCATCAACACTTGATGCTCTTTCTTGATTTCTACCATCGTCGATTTCAGCATCGCGAAGAGCTCAGGAATCATTTTCGTCATCCCTTGCATATTATAGTTTGCCACGAAGTTCTAGTAACTTGGTGATAGTGACTAGAGAACTCTGCCAATCACTATCTTATCTGGAAGATTAACTCCCGCTTGATTCAAGCGATTGTAGTACCCAGACATTCTGAGCACATGCTCACTAGCTGAGCTATTCTCCTCCATCTTGTAGGTAAAGTACTTGTTAGAGGTCTCATACCTCTTAACACGGGCATGAGTCTGAAATATCATTTTCAGCTCTTGGAACATCTCATATTCTCCATGGCATTCAAAATATTTTTTAAGTCCTGGTTCTAAGCCGTAAAGCATGGTGCACTAAACTATCAAGTAGTCATCATACCGAGCTTGTCAAACGTCCATAACGTCTGCATCTGCTCCTGCAATAGGTCTGTGCACCTAGCGGTGCATCAAGGACATAATTCTTTTGTGCGTCAATGAGGATAATCCTCAGATCACGGACCTAGTCCGCATCATTGCTACTATCATCTTTCAACCTAGTTTTCTCTAGGAACATATCAAAAATAAGGGAGCTCAATCGCGAGCTATTGATCTACAACATAGATATGCAAATACTATCAGGACTAAGTTCATGATAAATTAAGTTCAATTAATCATATTACTTAAGAACTCCCACTCCCACTAAGATAGACATCCCTCGAGTCATCTAAATGATCACTTGATCCATATCAACTAAACCATGTCCGATCATCATGTGAGATGGAGTAGTCTTCAATGGTGAACATCTCCATGTTGATCATATCTACTATATGATTCACGTTCGACCTTTCGGTCTCTAGTGTTCCAAGGCCATGTCTGTACATGCTAGGCTCATCAAGTTTAACCCGAGTATTCTGCATGTGCAAAACTGTGTTACACCCGTTGTATGTGAACGTAGAGCTTATCACACCCGATCATCATGTGGTGTCTCGGCACGATGAACTGTCGCAAGGGTGCATACCCAGGGAGAACACTTATACCTTGAAATTTAGTGAGGGGTCATCTTATAATGCTACCGTGGTACTAAGCAAAATAAGATGCATAAAAGATAAACATCACATGCAATCAAAATATGTGACATGATATGGCCATCATCATCTTGTGCTTTTGATCTCCATCTCCAAAGCACCGTGATGATCTCCATCGTCACCGGCTTGACACCTTGATCTCCATCGTAGCGTCATGATATGTGACATGATCGTCACCGGCCCGACTATCGCTAACGCATAGTGATAAAGTAAAGCAATTACATGGCGATTGCATTTCATACAATAAAGTGATAACCATAAGGCTCCTGCCAGTTGCGGATAACTTTTACAAAACATGATCATCTCATACAATAACGTTTTTCACATCATATCTTGACCATATCACATCACAACATGCCCTGCAAAAACAAGTTAGACGTCATCTACTTTGTTGTTGCAAATATTACGTGGCTGCTACGGACTTCTAGTAAGAACCGTTCTTACCTACGCATCAAAACCACAACGATTTTTCGTCGAGTGTGTTGTTTTAACCTTCAACAAGGACCGGCCGTAGTCAAATTCGATTTAACTAAAGTTGGAGAAATAGACACCCACCAGCCAACTTTATGCAAAACAAGTTGCATCTCCGTCGGTGCAACCGGTCTCATGAACATGGTCATGTAAGGTTAGTTTGGGCCGCTTCATCCAACAATACTGCCGAATCAAAATAAGACGTTGGTGGTAAGCAGTATGACTATGATTTCCCACAACTCTTTGTGTTATACTCGTGCATATCATCTACGCATAGACCTGGCTCGGATGCCACTGTAAGGGAACGTAGCATGCAATTTCAAAATTTTCCTACGCTCACGCAAGATCTATCTAGGAGATGCATAGCAACGAGAGGGGGAGAGTGTGTCTATGTACCCTCGTAGACCGAAAGCGGAAGCGTTTGACAACATGTTTGATGTAGTCGCACACCTTCACTCCCTTCTACACTTTCCAAAAGCCTCGTGGGCTTTCCCCTTTGGTCCAAATAAAGTGTTCTCGTACCCAAACATTTCGGGAAACATCCGAAATCCCTTCCGGTGAATTCCGGAACCCTTTCAGAGACAAAACACCATTATCCCATATATCAATCTTTACCTTCGAACCATTCCGGAGCTCCTCGTCATGTCTGTGTTCACATACGGGACTCCGAACAACATTTGGTCACCAACATACATAACTCATATAATACTATATCGTCAACGAACGTTAAGCGTGCAGACCCTACGGGTTCGAGAACTATGTAGACATGACCGAGACACCTCTCTGGTCAATAACCAATAGCGGAACCTGGATGCCCATATTGGCTCCTACATATTCTATGAAGATCTTTATCGGTCAAACCTTATGACAACATATGTTATTCCCTTTGTCATCGGTATGTTACTTGCCCGAGATTCGATCGTCGGTATCTTCATACCTAGTTCAATCTCGTTACTGGCAAGTCTCTTTACTCGTTCCGCAATACATCATCCCGCAACTAACTCATTAGTTACATTTCTTGCAAGGCTTCTTATGTTGTGTATTACCGAGAGGTCCCAGAGATACCTCTCCGATACTCGGGGTGACAAATCCTAATTTTGATCTATGTCAACCCAACAAACACCTTCGGAGATACCTGTAGAGCATCTTTATAATCACCCAGTTACCCTGTGACATTTGATAGCACACAAGGCATTCCTCCGGTATCCGGGAGTTGCATAATCTCATAATCGAAGGAATATGTATTTGACATGAAGAAAGCAATAGCGATAAAACTAAACGATCAACATGCTAAGCTAACGGATGGGTCTTGTCCATCACATTATTCTTCTAATGATGTGATCCCGTTCATCAAATGACAACACATGTCTATGGTTAGGAAACTTAACCATCTTTACTTAATGAGCTAGTCTTAGTAGAGGCTTACTAGGGACACGATGTTTTGTCTATGTATCCACACATGTATCAAGTTTCCGGTTAATACAATTCTAACATGAATAATAAACATTTATCATGATATAAGAAAATATAAAATAACAACTTTATTATTGCCTCTAGGGCATATTTCCTTCATTGGCTTGTTGTTGGACGCAAACAAGATACGCGAAGTTGCAATGACCAACTTTTAACTACTCAAAAAAAGAGCTAGGAGATTGATCTACTTATATAGAATTAGACCCCCCCCCCCTAAAAAGGATTAAGTGATATAGGATTAAGGGGTGGCGGCTAAGGGGTTGGACGATGTCCCAAGGCAGCCAAAAACTAACCCTAGGTCGTATAAGGCTCATGGGCCTAAGTGGAGGTGGCGCAACACCTTTTGACTCGCATATATTCTAGTTACTAAGCTCCCATAATTTCCTAGCCTCTGGTGGCTCGAGGGTTGTATTTTTTTGAGGGAGGCATGTGGGTTGTAGAGGGTATTTCTAGGCTCATTTTTCAGTATATACCTTTTTTTCCACTGGACACTAACGGTACGATATGCAGCACTCTTGCAACGTCCCTTGCCACTGCACCACATGCTACATAGTGGGTAAATAACAGCTCCATTTACTGCATGCAACACTTAATGCTACAATTAATGCTTAATTAAATAGAAAACATTAGATTATCTTATGTTGATGAGCTAATATATAAACAGGCCAGGAGGATACCTCACCAGACAAAAGTGCTATGTCTGTGTATTATACCAGTAAGATCGTGCCTTGTGCCTTTAGAGCATCTTAAATAGAAGATGTAGATGAAAAAATAACTACATTTTACTTCTTCAAGGCTTAAAAAGCCACCTCCAACATATGATGTAGATGTAAAAAAAATTACATCATCCGGCCCAAATGATGTAAAATACAACCTGGAGATGCAAATTTGCATCTCCACCTCCAGGTGATGTACAACGGTTGGTCACGCACCAACCGCTGTTCTTTTCCCTATGCCGTGCGTCTTCTTCCTCCCGCTACCCGCCGAACTGCTGCCACCCGCCCACCCACCCGCCGAACTGCTGCCGCCCGCCCAGCCACCCATCGCACCATGCTGTCGTCGCCCCACGCTATATCCGGCCGCCAACCACCCCCGCCGTTGGTTCCATGACTCCGCTGCCACCGCGCGATTCGCAATCGCCGCCGCC
>NC_041388.1:466064913-466103461 GCF_002162155.2 Triticum dicoccoides | reverse complement strand
GCCATGCCACCGAAGAAGATCCAGAAGAGCAATACGGGGTTCTTCGGCGTGCAGGTGAAGCCTTCCAGCAACTTCAGCATGGAGTTTTTTGTGATGAGGGGAGCCGCTTCTGGCTCGACACATACTACATCGTCGACGAGGCCGCACGTGCTTAATTTGGAAGCTAGGAGTCGATGGAAAACATGCAGAAAGTTAGCAATTTACTCTCTTGCATCCAACCAGAGTGTAACTATGATTATAGATTTTCCATTCTATCCTTCCATTTTTCTAATATTTCGTGTAATAACCATTGAGCAAGAAATTAAGCTCAGGCATATTGAACGAAGCTCCCACAACAGTTGTTCATTAATTTCGCTAGATGGATACTTTTATAAAAATATTTAAACATGATCATCGCTGCTATATAGCACAATTAAATGACAATTACACACAACGAGCCAACCAATTGAATTAGACCACATACAAAATAAACAGAGGACTTAACCCACGACCGAAGAATAGGCGCGCCAAAGCGCGCGTCATGCTCTAGTTCTACAACAATGTCGCATCATTTTTGCTTTGTCTTTGTGCTCGGTGGGGGGGGGGGATTTGAATGTGAATCCATTTGGGTTAGAAAGTCCACGAGATAGACTTTTCAACAACAAATGATTCATCCAATTTGAACTCTGAATGCAAACGTCAAAAACATTTGAAGTCAAATGTGTTAGTGCAATCGGAATCTGAGTCGAGAACATGGGAAACTTGATCTATGACTTCTCTTGAGCTCAAAGTGGCGTGAGAGAATTTCTTGTACAACACCTAATCACGACTCTTTGATTTATCCTCCCACATGGCTTGAATAGGTGTCCAGTAATTATGCAATTAGACATAAAATAAGAAAAGATGAAGTATTTTTTTTGGATAACATAAATAAATTATTGCGTATATTTTACTATAAATCACCTAAAAATATGTATGTGCGCAATATTTTTGGTCGTATTCAAGGTAGCCATGTCCTCACCATCCTCCCATTTCGTAAACAAAGTCACTCTCAGCATTGTTGAATCTGAAACATGGCTAACAAAAGAGAGAGGGTATACATGTTATATATGTATATGTCATTATATTTAGTTCTCTTAGTTGGTGCACATATGACACATTTATACATGAGTAATTTTCAAATGTCATGAAATATAGAGTCAACATATTATAACAAAAATAAACCTTATGAAAATATTGTAACTTAGTTTGTGTATATAAGTGAAGCTCTTATTCACAATGCTCATCATTAAACCATCTCAACATTGATGAATAAATTTTAATTATTTTAAAACTACATAATACCACATTTAAATAAGCAAACATGCAACATGTCATTTGACACAAATTCATCACCAAATCAGAGGTCATATTAAAATAAAAATATTAACACAATTATTCTCATTTATTGGAACAATTATTTTTATTTATTTCAAACTAGCACGATCATCTCTTGTGATGCAGATTTTATACACAAAAAAATCATTGTCTACGCTATACTCTCCAATCAATTAAAAGTAAAATTAGAGACATAAACACTATAATAATTTTGAACATGTGATTTCAGTATTTTGAACATGCTTAAATAAGCAAACATGCAGTAAGTCCTTGCAAATTCCACATTTCTAAACATGGCTAATGATGTTTGTCGAGAAATCTCAAAAATGTGACCTTTTGTCTCAATCAGGCTCAAACAGACCTAACTATTCATGAGCACACAGCTATAGTAGAAACCGCACCAAACCACCATAAATGGTATTCAACACAGCCAGCACACCGAGTACTACCGAGTTTATATTTTGAAGCAAACAGCCAGCACCCATACAATACAGTAAGACTTTTCATCAAGCAGGCTGTGAAAAACTGAGCTTGCTAGAATGGAATTTTCGGCACACAGATCTACCAATCAGTTTCTGTAAATGTACACTGATCTACTACCTCTACAGATGAGAGCATCAATAGACTGTTAGCTGAGCAATGCGGGCAATCTCTACTTTCTTCTCCTGCTCCTACACATGAGAGCTGTCCATAAACTGTTAGCGGCAATCAATCCTGACATTCTAACCATCCATCAGCTCTTACTTTCTTCTCTTGCCCCTGTAGCTACTAAGCGACGACAGCCCCCCTGCAAACACCGACATTTCCGAGGGAGGGGGCGATGACGGTCGAATCATCGATGGGAGTGGCGAAAAGCAGCCCACATCGCCATCCGGAAGGTCAAGATCGTATAACTCATCAGCGAAGACTGCAAAGTTCGAACCAGTGCTTCTTTTCTGAAGGAGGCCAGGATCACTGGCTCTCAAGTCTAGTGCTATGTCCCTGGGTTCCAGCAGTAGTCCTAGTCCAGGCTCCAGCACCACGTTATCGATCTCTGTCAGTGATTTCAATTGGCGTCCCAGTGAAGCAATGGTCTTCTGGCACTCTGCAAGCTTCCCAGCTGCATTAGCAAGCTCCTTCTCCTATAACAAAGATCATGATTCATATTCAGACATAGAATATTGATTCTCTTAATTTATATGCATTCAGGTTAACAGGTGTGATGTTTGAGCTGCAACAACTTTAGTGGCGCAATGCTAAAGAATCCTCTTTCTACTCTGGATCGATAATCGACAAAACACAAGTTCATAAATGTTATCAGAGCCGCAATCACCAGATTCAGTATAAAGATAAATTTACCTGCTTGGTCTTTAGGTCTCCATTTGAGTTTGCAAGCCTCCAGAGCTTCGCGTCCCGAATATCCCTTGACAACTGAGCCTCCAGCTTTCGGCATTTCTGTTCATAATCTTCTGACAGCAACCTTTCCTGCACAACCTCCCCTTGGAGGAAGCTCACCATGTTCGTCAGTTTCACAACATCGGCCTTTGATGCTTCAAGTTGATGCTCTATTGCCGTTCTTTGTGACTGCACAGACTCTTCCTTGGCAGTGAACTCCGCTGCTGACAACATCTGTTCCTGCAGTTTTGCTTCAAACAATTCAACCTTCTCCTTAAGCTTCCAGGCATCCTGATGTGCAGACTCAACCTCTGACTCCAACACCCTTTTTATGGCCTCTAGAGCTTCTAGCTGCAGCTGGAGCTCGTCAGAGAACTCCTTTTCCTTTACCACTTCATGCTCAAGCGCTGTCACCATATCACGCAGTTTCACAACTTCAGAGTTGACTAACTGGAGTTCTGCCTCCAATGATTCTTTAACAGACTCCACAGAAAGAGATTTCTCTGCTTCTGCCAATTTTTCATGCAATGCCTTCTCTTTTTCAATTACCTCATTTTCTAGCGCTTTAATGACATCACGCAGTTTCGCTACCTCACTATTTGCTGAACATAGCTGTCCCTCCAATGATTCCTTAACAGCTTCAGAATGAGTTCTCTCTGCTTCAATCTTCATGTCTAGCTGTGATGTCAGTTCTTCATGCACTGTCCTCTCCTTTTCTATCTCACTCTCTAATGCTTCGATAATGCCACGCAGTTTCTCTACTTCGGTGTTTGCGGAACAAAGCTGTGCCTCCAATGGTTCTTTAACAGCCTCAACAGCTGCTTCAATCTTCAGCAATGATTGTGTCATGAGTTCGTCGTGCAGTGCCTTCTCTTCTTCTACCTGATTCTCTAGTGATTTAATGATGCCATGCAGTTTTTGCACTTCCGCATTTGCAGAATACAGCTGTCTCTCCAACAATTCTTTAGCATTGCATGCAGCATCTGATTTTTCTTTGTGCTGCACAGAAAGAGCAGTCTCGGTTTCAATCCTCTCTTCCAATGATGCCACAGTCACCCGAAGCTCTGCGGCTTCGGCTGACACCAGTTCTAACTGTGACTCAAATTCCTTCTTTTCTGCATTTTCTCCCAATGAAGCAACAATCGCATGTAGCTCCTCAGCTTCTACAGATTTGGACTCCAGTTGAAACTCCAAAGCCTTTTTCTCCGAGTCCAATCGGTCCACATCTCCCAGAGCAGCATATTTAGAGTCATTTGCCAAATCCAATTGCATTTGCATTTCAACCAGCCTGTTCCTTGCCGCCACTAGTGCGTCACAGGAGATGTCAAGCTGATTTCTAGCCTCTATCAGAGCTATCTCAAGCTCCTTCTTATAGCTTTCAACCACTTCAACCCTCGAATGCAAATCTGCAACATGACGCCGCAATTCTTCATTTTCAATTTTAGAAGAGCTGTTTCTCGTCACAGCCTTGTCGGAATCTGTCTCCATATCAAAGGTAGAGCTTGTCTGGTCTGATTCAGGCAATGCAGCCAACCTTTCCATCTCAAGGAAATCATCCATTAGGTCGATCTCAACAGGACTATTCACAATATTTGTTGCACTAGCCTTCGCATTCCTGAACTGATCAAGCTCTGTAATCAGAGCAGATGCCCACGAGTCAGAATTTCTCAATTCACTATCAACAGCAACCATACATTCTGCACTGTCAGAGTGGCTGTCAGTTAGTGATTCTGCGCTTGGCGGAGGTCTAGAATCATTGACCAATGCTGTTTTCTGAGCTAGATAATGTAACCTGCGGCATTCTGCCTCAACCCTAGCAATCTTTTTTATACTTTCCAGGTGCTGCTTGCTGGCTGTCTCTGCTGCTTGATTGCTCAAGTCTTTTTCCAGTGAGAGTATCTTCAGATCCTTGGACTGTACAAGGAGCTTGGCCTTGAGATCCAAGTTCTCTTTCTCGATTGTCTGAAGCTTCTCTTGTAGATCAGGCTGTGCAGACACGGTGGATGCTTCTGATTTGGTTGCTGCCAGCTGCTTCTTCAGCTCAGCAATATGGTTTTGCAGCTTGGAGTTCTCAGACTCCAACTCCTGGGACTTCTTGGTAAGTGCATCACGTATTATCTCCTCTTGTTCTTCCCTTACCAGGCGCAGCTGCCTCACGCATTCCTTGAGGGCCTTGTCTAGGTGGCTGACTTGACCCTCGAGATAGTCATTTCTATGGGAAGCAGCTTCAAGCAGCTTCTTGATGGCAGTAGCTTCAACTTCAGCTTGTTCCCAACCTACATAAAGCATCAACGAAATGGTTGTGAACATTACTACATAGAATAATAAAGCTGAAAGTATCTTCCCCTTCTCTCTTGCAGAAATGAAGCTGAACATTACTTGCAGAAATACAATCCATCAACAAATTAAAATTTAAGCTAATAAATCAAATATCAACAAAGAACTAGCCATGGACAGGGGTGTGTGGAAGTTAGCTATCCACGTGCCAGAACCATGACTTGGTTTTGAGATCTTATGGGTTTCAACACTAGCCTACCCCAACTTATTTGGAACTTAAAGGCTTTGTTGTTGTTGTGGAAATTATAGGATGGCTATTTGTGTTGTTCTGTTGTACTGATCTGACCCTCATATGGGGTATATATAGAAAGTACAAGTACATGGGAGGGGAATTCAGAACAAGGAAAATTGGCCCCTCACTCCCGACCCCCTCGCGCCGCCACCCAGGGCAACGCCGGGGGGACCAACTCCTTCACGCCGCCAGCCCTCCCGCGAAGCAGATCCCTGCCACCGCTGCCGTCGGCACTGGCCGCGCCCAACGCCAAAAGGGCTAGGGCAGAAGGTTTGCGCCGGATCTCCCAGGAGGCGGCTGGGGCGCCTCGTGCGGGGTGTCCTCGCGCGGCAGCCACAGCGGCGTCCTGGCTGTGCGGCGGCAGCCGGCGAACCCATGGCTGGCAAGGTGCTCCGGTGGGATCCTCCGCTATGCGATGGGCGGCGGCGGTGGCGGCCTCTGAGAGTGCGCCAGACCGGTGTGACCTAGTCCCGGTATTGTGGCTGGGCTAGGGCATCCGGCTTTAGATGTTAGGCTTTGGTGTGATGTCTGTTTGGTATTAGGCTCGGACATTCGGCACCCCTTCATCAAGGGGATAGGAGTAGCGACAGGTGTTGCCAAGATGGTGGCTTCAGGCTTAGTGATGTATTACTTTGTAAGGTCATTGTAAATAATTAATAAAATGGCTGCATGCATCGCCCAGATGCAGAGGCCGGGGGTATATCCTCCTTTTCTAAAAAAAAAGAAGTACATGGGAGGGAGAGAGACTTGGAGTAGAGGGCAAGTCGTACATGATTTAAACCGATTCTATCTCTAAGTCCTAATCTCTAACTTAAACATAATTATACTTCTAGCAGTTGTTGTAAATGAAATATGGGACTCCCTTTGACAGAATATATAATTTTCTACTATGGAGCCCGCAAAGGGGTTAGATACTGCTGTACGAACAGCAGATGCTGGATACGTTATGCGTAAACTTATTGAAGTTGTTCAACATTTTATTGTGCGTATAAGAGATTGTGGTACTATCCGAGGTATTTCTGCGAGTCCTCCACCAGAGTTGTTGAATATCAACAACTTATTACACAAATCCCATTTTTTAGAGCGAGTAGAAGGAGTAGGTTTTATTAGCGGAGAAGAAACAGCAAATTGGGGCTTATCAGGACTGATGTTATGAGCTTCTGAACAAAGAAAAATTGTCACTATTATATTATAAAGGATGAGATTAATTTGTAAGTGCCTTTTCTTATTCTAGGTAACAGAATTCCGTTGGTCTAATTTAGGACTTCCCCATTTATTTTATTTTACCTAATACTATCTACACCCCAGGGGCTAATACAGAAACAGTACAGTCCTTTCCTTTTTCTGATTATAGAGTATATAAATGCACAAGAACAAATGAGGAAATCATTCGATTCCCTTCAAGCTTACCTGCAACAGCCTCTTCTGTGACTTTAGTATGCTGCTTAACCAGATCCTCTTTATCACTAATAGCCAAAAGGGCAGCAGCAAGTTTTTCATTCAAACTCTTCATGGTCTCCTTGGTCTCTTCATCTCCATTTGATGATAGGTATGATTCTAGTGACTGACCATGTTGTGGAGAAAAATCATTTAAATTAACTCGTGATGCTAGCTTCTCATTCGACAATTTTGGTACTCCAATTTCTTGGGTCTCGTCATGCCTAACCCTCGAAGAGACTTTGGGTGATTGACCATGATGTGCTGAAGCATTGTTTGAGACAGGCCTCAGAACCTCCTGCTTAAACAGGAGCAGAAAATTTAAATGCTTAAATAACCTTTTCTCACAAAAATGAAAATATGTGTAAAAGACGTGTGCAGAGTTAGTAATAGATGCCATCTGCACATACTCCCTCCGGTCCTTTTTAGTCTACATATAAGTTTTGTCCGAAGTCAAAGTATCTCTACTTTGACCAAACTTATAGAAAAATGTATCAACATTCACAATGTCAAATCAATAATTTTGATTCATTATGAAATGTAGTTTCATAAAATATATATGTATATGGTATTGTAGATATTGATTTTTTTTAAATATAAATTTGATCAAATTTTGCAAACTTTGACTTGACACAAATCTAATACGAGGAGTAAAAAGGACCAGAGGGAGTACATCACATGAAAAAGTACCCCGCCTGTTTGTAAATAGATGACATTTAAACATTGACACGCTCTTCAATATGGATGTTCAACCATTAGTTTTTGTAGGAGCATGCTAATAGAAAATCATGAATGTATTAGTAGGACAAACCAAACGGTACTATTTTCACCTTACCAATCCAAATATATCTGTATCTACTAGTAGTAGTCAAAGTTAGAATAGTTTGACTGCACGAATTTTAGGAAGTCAATTATTCACCAAAGGCGGAAGGAAACATACGACTATTGCAGAACTTAATAACTTTGAAAAAATAGAAGTGAGGTATAAATTTCAAAAGCAATACCTAGTACCATGTTTTAGTAACTTTTTGAGCATCAACAGAAATCAAGTTTTTGTTCAAATTAATGAACTAGATGATAAAATCCGGAGAAGACCTGATCTATGTATTACAAAATTGTAAGCATACTGTATTCACATCATCAATCAAGTCCTTCTGGTAGCTACCAGAGCTATTTTCTTTAACCATCTATGCGAAACCATTTTTTCTTGAAAACGAACGACCTATGTTCTTCAGGCTTTTGATTGAATTTGTTTGCCAATCATTCAGAGTAGCCTATGCCCTATAGTTGTTGCGAGGTCTGAGGACTAGGGAAGCATCACTTAAACGTTTAAGTCCTTTGCAAGGTACTGCTGATATTCAACTATTAGGAAATACACTTGTTTCATCGAAAATCAAGAACAGACTTTACCAGTATTAGCGAACATTCAGAAATTGCTAAAATCCTCTTATGGATAGACATAGAGCCTAAAGTATCATAGTTGTGGCCAACGTTTACGAGTCGACGAGTCGATGAGTCGTTCGAAGGTTGAGACTCATAGACTAATCGTGACTAGTCTAGACTACTGCTGGACTAGTCGACATGGTACTGTAGTTCACAACTGCAGTAGTCAATTACCAAAACCTAGTATTAATATGTAATAGTATATACTATAGGAAGTGCATTGGAGCGCCAATTTGTCCTGCAGATTAGGCCAGTAAGCATATTTCCATGTTGGGCCTTGCTCCTAGTTGGCTTCTTGCAGGATCCTTCCATGGATCATATTGCTCATTGGCCTGAGCTGCAGCTGCTGAAACAATACTTGAGATATTTCCGGCGTAGACATTGCACTTCAGACCTAAGGATCTTGAAACTGAAGCAAACAAAACGAAATAAGGAAGAGGGCAGGGGGTAAAAATCGAATCGAAGAAGGGAAGAAGAGAAGGGAGAAATTACTTTGCTAGTATGCTTGCTTGCTTACTGCAACCTGAGGGACGAGCGGATCCAGTAGCCAGAAGGCAGCAGAGGGAGGGAGACCGTAGGGACAGATCTAGGGAGAGCAGAAGCAGTGGAGGGAGAGGGCCAGAGCAGAGGAGTGCAGATCCATGGAGAGCAGAAGCAATGAAGGGAAAGGGGCAGGGTGGCTGGCTCACTTATCCCCTCCCAATCCCTAAAAAAAAATTGAGTCGAACGACTCAAGGTGCACGACTAGTCTAGTCTAGTCTACGACTAGTCCTTCGACTCCTCGACTCGGCGAACTAGTCTACACGAGATTTCTAGTCGACACCCAGAATGCGACTCATAGACTAGTCTAGCGACTAGTCTCGACTAGTCCCTCGACTCGTAATCAATGGTTGTGGCTCAACAAGTAAATCTTACACAACTGGAACTAATCTTACACTTGATAGGTTGAAAGCTGTTGGCCTTTCTCTATCACAAGATTTCCCACTAATGGGCAATGGCAATGTACTCAACAAACATTAGCATCTGAACACCTGTCCTACTTAATCAGATCAAACTATGAGTTTGTATGCTTTATCAATCTGTCCAAGGCAGAAAGCCTATAAATTCTTTATTAAAGTGAAGTTCAGAACTTTCCGAATACTAGAATTCATTGCCCAAACCTCGAGAAAGAGCCACATTCAACAAAACGGCTCCCCATGATAAGAATGTGTTAACTACCCTACACTCATGCCGAGGTGAAAAGATTTGCAGGATACAAAATGAAGGCATGTGGGTAGAACCTGATCGCCCGAGCAGCACTGAGGATGCGATGACACGGGCACAGAGATATCGCTTGCCCCAGGACTATTATCCGAAGGCTTGCGCCTCCAGAGCCAACCCGTGCGGTCCATAACCATCAACTATCCGAAAGATGGAAAAAGTGGTTCTCCTTTCTCAGCTACCACCAGCATATGCAGGTTTGATCAATCAACATTGGCACAGGAAGCGATGCAGAAAGATCTCCTCATGCAGTGCTGCGCTGAAGATGACTAATCTGTATCAAACAGCAGCCAGTTGAAAATTGCTAGTATCAGTGATCACTCGTTTATGATACCAACCGGCAGGTAGAAAAAGATGCAGCTCCCAGTTAATGACACCAACCAGGAACTGTGGTCACGATTGACACGAACTAATTTTGCAACGACTGAGACCAAGCAGGAACTAGGTTGGATTCAGAAAAAAAAACAGTGACCGGCGAAATTTGTTTGTTGGCAAAGCTCAAGAGTCAAAAGTGGGCAAGACCAATACTGACCGACACAAAGTCCCAACTATGCCTGTCCAGGAATTCCAACTAAGAACAGCCGACCCGAAAAAAGAGATTGCTCTTCTGCCTTGACATCAGGAGAAGAAGGTGCGAGCAAAATAGTAGCAAAAAAGCTGCAATGCGTCACTCCAAAAGTTGTAGCCACCGACTGCTCTCAACTCCCCCAAATAGAATAGAAAGACACGAGGAATAAATATGAAATTTTTTTCTTCTTCGAGCAACCAAGGGAATGATAATCCTTGGGCAAAGAACAAGAGGCACAATCCCTAAATCCCCAATTCCTCCTCGCCAATCACCTAAACCTAAACCTAAGCCCCGCGCGTAAATATGCTGAAACCCCCAAATCCAGACCTAACTTGAAGAGAAACCGGCAAAGACCAGCCCTGGGGAAGCGGGGAAAGAAGAAAAGCAGAGCAGCTAGAGAAATTTCATGGCGGACACCAAGAAGGACGAGTCCCGGTCCCGGAGAGTAAGGCGGGAGGGAATGGGCTGCATTAATACCTGCTATTTAAGCATCACACGGAGCAATGCCCCCGCATCGAGTGCAAGAACTCCGTGAACACAACACTCCACTTCTTCTTCTTCAATGCTTCTCTCTTTATTCTCTCTCTCTCTCACTAGGATTATATTCTCTCTCTCTAGGATACTGGATGGGTGTGCAGGCTGCGCTAGGAACGGAAAGCGAGAAGCGTCAGCTCACGCAGTCGCACAGACGGACGCAGATCGGGGCGAGAGAAGACGAGCCGAAAAGCGGAGTGGGGAAAAAGGGAGCGGGAGGGGAGCTGGCGAGGAGGTGGCCATGGGCGTCGGCATTGCTGCTGCAACAGCTTGGCCACCACCACCACCGCCTCATGCAGCTTTGGCCATGTGAGATGTCATGGTCCTATACTATAGTACGAGTACTTTCCAGTTCCCAAGTGAAGGAATGCATCGGAGGAAGAAATAAATGCTCGCAGCCGCAGCAAGAATCCAAAGCGGCTCTTTCCCATTCCCGCAACTAAAATAAATGCAGCGAGCGGGAACCCGAGGCGCACACTCACCCGCACCGCATCAATGGTGGTCGCCGCCGGCCGGCGTTGCCTCGCTCCTTCCTTCCTTCCCGCCCGGGCAGCTCGAATCGCCGACGCTCCGCGGTCCTCTCTCTGTCTGTCGTAGTATACTACTAGGACTACCTTGTAGCCTTCGTGAGTGCTTTTGTTGACTGGCATGGGTGGTGGTGGTGGTGGTTAGTGTTACTTGCCGCTGGGGACGGAGAGCGAGATTGCAGCAGCGGATTAGGGTTCTTGGCGTAGCCCAGTTTAGTTTAGTTTATTAGTTTAGCGTGAGGCGTGATTCGGTTTGGATTCTCCCGGGCGATGTGGGGGTTGTCGTACGCCTGACGACGCGCGGTTTGTGTCTTGCCCCCGCCTTTTCCTCGGCTCGCCCCGCGCGTCCTTGGCTCGTGTACCGGGTGGGGGTCCAGCGGTCTTGCCCGACCGACTCCGGAGGCCACGGGCCCCGCCAGCCAGACGGCATGGGGATACTCTGCCGCTTGTACGGCGGTGGAAACCGGACTCCGAACGGGGGCCACTTCCGGACCCCGGACGCTCATTTTGGCCGCTTTTCATCCATTTGAGTTGGTTCGTGCCTTCAGCTATGTTTGGGTCGGCTGCTTAGAGCAACTTCAATGGAGCGATTTAAACGGACGGCGCATTTGTCCATTTTTTGTCCGTTTGGGTCGGCCGTCTGCCCACCGTCCGCCCAGTTTTATATTTGGGTCGGCAATGCGCCCAACGCGCCGACCTATTTCATGTTCGCATTTAACTTTTAAATAAAAAAGGCCCGCGGCCGATCATGCCAGCGGCCATGTCTCATGCTGGCACCATGCCAGCGCCCGCATACAATGCCGGCTTCAGAAAACACCACAGTTCATGCTGGCGCACTTGCCAGCCAGCCGGCACACATGTCAGCACACAAAAAATGGTGGGACTTGAGTTCGACCACGCCATCACGGCTCCTGTGGTCATGTCGGCACACCTGCCGGCATACAACAAAGATGGCCCCTCGACGCCATAGATCACTCGCCATCGAACTTGAGCATGTTGGCATGCATCTTCTCGAATCACGGCCTCTTCCTTGGCGACAAGGCGTTGAGATCCACCTTCATGATCTCCACCCCGGTCATCATGCTTGCAAGAGCCACTTCTTTCGCCTTTGTCTTGGTGTTGGCGGCCTCGATCTCTAGCATCTTGACTTGCTTCTCCGCCTCGAACTCGAACATCTTGGCTTGCTTCTCGGCGTCAAGATCAAGCCTCCTCCTTTGGATCTCCATGAAAGCATCCATTTGCTCCGCCTTGAAACGCCGACAAGCCGGTGCTGGCCGCGGCGACGGCGGCTTGGACGAGGCTGTGCTGGCTAGGGTTTACCCCAAGCATGTAGAGCGTCTCCCTCGTTGCCGCGGCGACGCGGGCGTTGGTGAACTCCTGCTGCGCGGCGGCGGCGGCCTGCGCAGCGGCCTCATCCCTCGAGTCTGCGGCGTACCTCCGGCCCTTCCTCTTGGCCGACTCCCTTGCCCGTTGTTCGGGCATCAGCGCCTTCTTCGGCTTGGTCGCCGCGGCGGTCTTGCGCGGGGCACGAGGCTTGCCTTTCCCGGAGGGGGCGACTGCGCCGGACGAGGCGAGGGAGGCGAGGCCAGCGGTGGCGTCAAGGTCGATGGCGTCCTTCATGGCTGGTTGGGGCGGGGGCGCGCGCGGGCGGGAGCGTTTTTGGAGAAAATGGAGGGAAATGGTGGTGGCTTCCACCACAGGCGGGTCTGGGGAGAGGAGTAGGCGCGCACGCGTCCGTCTCGTGTCCGCGCCGACGCAAATCCAACTCAAAATTGGGCCTGGAATGGGTCGCCCGCGGACGAAAAACGGACGCGCGTCCATTTGGGTTGGCGCGTCCGCGTCGACCCGAACGGACGCGGGCAGACGAAATGGGTCGCCCCATTGGAGTTGCTCTTAGAGCAACTCCAACGCGCCGACTCATTTCATCTGCGCGTATTTGTTTCGATCAAAAGGACACAAAAGTCGGTTCAACGCGCCGATCCAAATGGACGTGCGTCTGTCTTTTGTCCCTTAAACTTATTCCCGGCCTAAATTTGAGTCTTATTTGCGCCGACGCGGACATGAAACGGACGCGCCCGACGCCCGCCTACTTTCCCCTGGTTCGTCAGTCGGCGGCACAGCCACCACCATTTCGCCCCACTTTCCCAAAAACTCCCGCCCGCTCGCGCTCCCGTTCGCTAGCGATGGACGACGTGCCGACCCTCGACGCCGCCATCGGCCTCGCCTCCTCCGGCCTCACCTTCGTCGCCTCCACCAAAGGCAAGCCCTGCGTGCCCACAAAACTGAGGCGCCACCCAAGAAGAAGTAGTTGACGCCCAAACAGCGGGGCGTGCAATCAGCCAAGAGGAAGGGGCGGAGGCATACGTAGGACCGCAAGCTCGAAGCCGCGGCCGCCGCCGCCCTCTCCGCCGCCGCACAGCAGGAGGAAACCAATGCTCGAGTCACCGAGGCAACGAGGGAGGCCCTGCTCTACCTAGGGTTAAACCCTGGCCATCACCAGCTCGTCAGTGTCGTCGTGGCCGCGACCACCACAGGCTCGTCGGCATTTCCTCGGGTGGGACTGCCAAAGTCACCGCGCGCGTCTGCCACACAGCCGATTCCCGGCTTCCATGTCTATCCGCAAGCCTCCCGCTTCTCCGGGGAATGCTCGCCGGAGGTGAGCGTGGTGGCGTCCACGCCCGAGTCCATGGCCATCGACCTCAACGCCACACCGCTGGTCGACGGATCATCCTCCGGAGGGGCGAGGAAACACCCGCGTGAGATATTAGACGACATGTATCCCGACGCTCGCAGCCTGTTCGATAGAATGCCGCCCACCGATGACGACAGGATGACCAACCGTTTCATCATCAAGAACATCATCTTCGAAGGTGGTGCGGGAGCCACTGCCTTGGCAGGCGGTGCGGGTGCAAGGCCAGCATGCCGGTTCCCAAAGCAACCCCCAAAGGTTGCCCGATTGGTGCAAGAAGACCAAGACGATGGGCGCATAGGGCGGAAGTCATTCCCGAGCCCACTAGCGCCTCATGGACGGTGGCTTTGCAGGCGAAAACCACCTTTTGCCAGGATAGACCGTGCTCCTTCCCCCCTTCAAAATTGCCGTTGTGTGGCAACCCTTCCCGCCAATATTTTTGGGGGAAGAGGACTGAGGCAGATATAAAAGGAGGGTAGGGTGCCGCTGTAGAGGGGGCTCCGAACCCTAAACCTTGTACTCACTACCTTCCCGCCAGAGCAATCCCAACCAAGCAAGAGTAGGGTTTTACACCGCATGGTGTCCCAAACTTGGGTAACCATTGTGTCACCGGCCGCTCTCGCCATAGCCTCGCCGTGGTTAGCTGCAGGGAAAGACAGGGCGGTAGCAACGAGTGCACCCCATAGTTTGAACCTTTGGGTCCCCGGAGCCCGGTTTCCGACATTTGGCGCGCCGGGTAGGGCTGTGTTGCCGTTATTCCGCTCCGCTACGCCTTACGCTTCGCCAGCTTCATGGCCGACGCTCGCCACGAGCATGCCGATCGCCGGGCGGGTCACGTCGCCCAAACAGAGCCTGTGGACCACGACAACCGTTGCCGCCCTGTCGGGGCCGCAGCCACCGCCGCCATCGACCCAGTTGCTCATGAGCGGTAGGACTCCTCCATGCACCCCTCTGTGCAGCCGGGTGGCCACACCACCACGGCCTCTTCATCCCTCACCCGTCGTGGGCCGCGGAACGCGCAGGCCACGCTGCTCATGGTGCATGAGCTGCCCAACTACCGTCCAGCTGACGCCGGCTATGACGCTTGGCTTGGCCGCATTACCGAGCTTGTCAACACCGCCGGGGACGCCCAGGTGCCCTCCCACTCGCTCCGCCCTCCGCCGTCTCGTGTCGGGGTTGTGGCTTAGGGTGCACCTCCGGCACCTGCTCTATGCAGCGATCCCGGTGAGCCCCGATGTGACGTGCAGGCACGTGACCCGTCTCGTGGAGCGCCCCCGCCAGCCCGAGATGAGGACAGCTGCCAGATCGTCCATCGTGCGCCACCTGACGCGTGTGTTCTCCTCGAGCAGCATCGTCAGCGCCAGGACCGCGCGGTCTAGGAGGTCAAAGCGGTCGGGCACCAGAACTACACCGCCCTCGCAGGTGGCGTTCCTTCAAGCGGTGTGAGATGCCGAGCTTTCACACACAAGCTGCATCGGGTGTTCTGGCCCACAAAGTTCAAGCTCGAGCTGCCCCCGCCCTACGACGGCATTCCCAACCCCGCGGAGTTCCTTCAGCTCTATGCGCTGAGCATCAAGGCGGCGAACGGCGACGACAAGGTCATGGCGAACTGGTTCCCCATGGCCATCAAGGATGGCCCGCGCTCCTGGATCATGAACCTGCCTGAGGCGTCGATCTCTTCACGGAGCGAGCTCTACAACCAGTTCGTCACTAACTTCAAGGGCACGCACGACTGCCCCCTCACCATCAATGACCTGCGACATGTGCGGCAGCACCCCGGTGAGACCCTCCGCAAGTACATCCAGTGCTTTAGCCAGGTGCGCAACAAGATCTCGCGTGCCTCTGACGCAGCCATCATTTCTACGTTCTCCACCGGTATCACGGACATCAGGATGTGCGAGAAGCTTGCCATCAACGATGAACTGGACTCGGTGCTTGAGTTGTTCGACCTCGCTGACTAGTGTGCCAAGGCTGAAGAAGGTCATATCTTTTGTCCACAATGACCCCAACGCGACACCCGCTGCCGCCAAGGCCAAAGGCAAGGACGTCAAGCACAAAGGCCCTGCCGTACTTGTGGCAGAGCCCGAGCAGAAGCGTGGCCGTGACCGTGATGAGCCCGAGAGGGAAAAACACCCTCTCTACGTCTACCACAACGTGCGCACCCATAACACCGAAGACTACTAGGAGCTCAAGTTGCTTCGCGATGACTACCTAGGCCGTCGAGGTGACCGCAGCAACCACGGCGCTGGCCGCAGGGGTGGCCGCGATGGCAATCGCTGGGACGGCCGCAACGGCAATGACAACTTCCGCCAGGACTGGCGCGAGCAGCCTTGTGAGGCCGCCTGGTGCGACCAGCCTCGTGAGGGTGCCTGGCGTGATCAGCCTGGAGAGGCAAACCCTCATGCCCATGCGACTCTCCCGTCGATGCCGCCACCACCTCGGCGGAACAACGTCAACCAGTTAGACGATGGCGTTGGGGGCTACCAGGAGCCTCGCATGATAGCTTGCATCTTCGGGGAAGCTCAGGCCCCCACATCCAACCATCTCTTCAAGCAGTTCTCTCACGACGTGAACGTCGCCCTCCCGAGGCCTGAAGCTACGCGGCCCCTCAAGTGGTCACGGTACGCCATCACCTTCGACTCCAAGGACCACCCCAAGTCCACGGCCACCGCAAGCACGCTCCCCATGTTGTGCGCTCCTACTATCAGCAAAGTCGCAATCACCAAGCCCCTCATCGATGGGGGCGCCAACCTCAACGTGATCTCCATTGAGACCTTCGAGACGCTCCAAGGGCCCTGTGACTAGTTGATGCCAACCAGGCCCTTCTCCGGGGTAACTGATGGTTCCACCACCTCCCTGTGGCAAGTGTGCCTCACCATCACCTTTGGCACCCGCAAGAAGTACCACGCCGAGCTCATTGATTTGACGTGGCGCACATTGGCTTGTCGTACAACGACATTCTGGGGTACCCGGCGCTCGCCAAGTTCATGGCGACGACCCATCATGACTACAACGTCCTCAAGATGCCTGGCTTCAGTGGCGTCATCACCATCGCCTGTGATGAGAAGGATGCGGTCTGCTCCCTCGAGCACACTTACAAGGCTGCTGCAGCCGCGCATTCGGATGGCGAGGACGCTGTCAAACCTCCCGAGGCCGCGTCCATGATGAAGAAGCAGTTGCTCTCCCAAGACCACACCGAGGCGAAGAAGGCATCGGTTGATGACAGTGGCTCGGGCCCTACCCTCGCTATCGACGCCTGCCTCCCTCCCACAAAGGAAGGCGCGCTCGTCACCTTCCTTCGGGCAAGTTCAGATGTTTCCTCCTGGAAAGCATCTGACTTGCTCAGTGTGCCGAGGGAGGTGATCGATCACCACTTAGCGGTGTGCCCTAACGCACGCCCCATTAAGTAAGGAGCACGTCGCCAGGCGCCAGAGAAGCAAGAGTTCATCGTCCAGGAAATCAAAATACCTGATCACACGCAAGGTCTCTGCTTGAGGTAGTAGCCATGTCTCACATGTGGAATGTGTTACTTTGGAGAGGAGTGAGTTCACCTTAGCTTCGATAGCCCTTGCTCGAGCTCTAGTCATTGGTCCATGTGGTGTCGTGGGAGACGAAGGTAGGTCCATGGGGATGACCGTAGGATGCTCCGCATCGGGCTCCTCTCTTCAAAATAGGATACAGTGGGTAAAAAAATTACTATTGGGCAATTGATAGAAAAGCGAATAATCATGAAGATATCCAAGCACTAATGCAGGATGCTGCTAACGCGACACTATGATCAGAGACCCTTCGACGAAACTGTGTGACATGCCATAATCGCAAACGGTGGTGTAAAAAACCCGTCAAAAAAGGTGCAAAACATTTGCGATGGAGGATGCATCAAACACGGTTCAAATTTTTGTTGCGTGTGCGATGCAGGGCATACAGTTCAGCTCAATTAACTGTTTGCGATGAGGAGGAACAAAAGAAACGGGCAGCCAGATGAAGGTGTGTGTGATGTACAGCATACAGTTCACTCGGATGAACTGTTTGTGATTAGGCAACACAATGGAAATGGTCAGCCAGATCAAAGGTGTGTGTGATATACGACATGCGGTTCACCCGGAGGGACTATTTGCATTGAGGCATGAGAACAGAAATAGTTCAAATGAACAAGATGTGTGTGATCCGAGGCAAACAGGTCTATAATCGAAAACGTGTGTGAAGACCGATAACAACACAGACGATTATTGCCAATAAGCCGTGTGTGTTATGAGCAAACGATTGCTGGTATACAATTGTGAGTGATTGATGAAAACATCACCGACGGGTTCCATTGTTTAGTCCGTGTGCGATGTGATTTTCTTTGTCCGCACAACATCTACGCTCTGTCTACAGAGCATCAACATATATACTTAAAAAGACAGCATTGCATAACCAAATTAAGCATACAATTACATGAGTGACTACACACATAACATTTTCACACACCAAAGAAAGCAATTACATGCATACTAAAGTAGGTGAAATGAGGATCTAATCATCTACTTATTGTTGCAACGACGCTTGCCATTGCTCTGCTTCCGGTTGGATCCCTGGCCATTTTGGGGAAGGAGGCACTTCCTCATGTCAACGATCCGCCTGTACATGTCGTAGCTCGTGTACGCCTCCTTGGCCGCGTACACGCCGTGAGCTTTGTCGAGTTTCTCCATCTAGGCCAAGTGCCAGGCACGCTTGTCCTTGTTGCATGAATCCTTCATGTCTCTGTAGTAGGGATCGTTGATGGCCTAAGCGAGGTGAACCAGTGAGTCCTTCTCATGCTCCTTGCTGCCCCATATCTTGTATTGGCCCTGGATGTCGACAAGATTCTGGCAGGCGATGCCCGAATTCTCGAGCGCCTTTACATCGTTGGTGATGTCCATCATAGCGAACATGTAGTGGGGGTTCTTGACAAACCTGGCAAAATGCTCGCAAGTCCTTGCGGCCAGGCAGTAGTGGTAGACGAGGACGTGGTGGCGCACGCACATCTGGGCAACGACGACCTTGGGACGAGACCTGGCACGAGCGCGGGTGTACTCGAGGTCGAACCCGACCACCTTGTACTTCTCCACGGCAAGCAACAACTCCATGATGTGGATGGAGTGCTCCACCCAAACCGGGTCATTGGTGTACACCATCGAGAGGTCCATGAACCTTCTGTGGGTGTCCACCACGGCATGCATGGTGAACTGCTGCTCGTCGTTGGCAGCCGCTTGGAGCTGCATTGGAGCCGCGCAGGATACCCTCTAAGAATTTCTCGTGGTGGGTGTGCTTCTTGCAATGGTGGGGCGCGATCAAAATGTTGAAGAGACGCAAGGGTAGGTTAAATGGCCGCTGTAATAAATGGGGGCCGACCGGCCTGTAATCGTCATGTCTTCTCACGGCGTTCATAGCGAAGGATTCTAGTGCACGCTTCACAACACCGCACCACACGCGTAGGCTCGAAGAGGCGCCAAATGTATCGTCGGTGAGCCTGTTTCCGCGCTACCACGTTGTTTACCGTGCAAGCTTCCCGCCCGGCTAGTTTGGCCATGCGTCGACTAGAAGAGGGACAAATCGTGGGCATTTATTGGCAAAAAGCTTTGTAAAAACGAAGTGTGTGGAATGACTTCGTCATAAGTTTACCCTTGGGTGATGAGGTCAAGGTTACACAGAAGGGTGATGATGGACACTCGACTGCGATAATTAATTATGCACTCTATAGAGCACAAGGTGGAAGAAACCAACTATGTGCAATAATGTCAAAGATCACAGTCGAGTTAGCTATACAGACCGTGTGTTGTGAGATCGACAAGGTAAACTGATTTGAGAATGGTTAATAAAATCTAAGGCCCTGTTTGGTTCGGCTGTGGATTTCTAAAAGCAGATGTGAAAAATCTGCTATGGAAAAACAACTATGGAAAATCTGATGTGAAAAAGATGTAGGTCGTTTGGCAAACCAGCCGATACAGCTTTTTTAGATTTTGGCCCGCAGCGGAATAAGATTTTGGAAAGCACATCCTGGGATGCTTCCACTTTTGGTTTAGATTTTGGCAGCGGATTTCTGAAATCGGATTCTGCTGGGTTCGTCCTTTGGTTCAGATTCTGTTGCGTGGCAGCGGAATCTGTCGATAAAAGCTGAACCAAACAGGGCCTAAGACCATTGCATATTAAGGTCAAAATAGTGCTAGCAATATACGATGCCATCTCAATGACTGTACCACAAAAGCTTGAAATGTTACAAGGTTCAAATTCCAAAGTTATATGGCTCAAATTCGAAGATTACAAGGTTCAAACTGATATTAGAAATGAAATTCAGCTTATCAGCTGCAAACGCTCGCGATGATCTGTTGAACATGGATATCAGAGAGGTTCAAACTAATATCACTGCTTCTAAGTCTGGTTTCGAAACCTCATAATTTATGCAAAGGTGTCAGCCATTGAGAAGTCATGTATGGGGTTGACACAATGACTTCTGATTAATCTATCATATGAAGTTCCAAAATGAAATTCAACATTTTTGGAGCCTACTCCATTCTACCGCAGGCGCCGGCGCTGATCAAAAAACCATTCATTTTTGCGAAATAAATGTAGGGCAAAGCTCATTTCCTTCAGCACCCTTACTCTGAGAACAAAGAACTTGGCGAATATAATCTCCGGTAATGTCCCTTGGTAGTTCTTCAAAGTAATTTCTGAGAGATGCAGATCTAGGCATTCGACGTGATTGTTATATTGTATCACATTATCCACCACTGGGCCTAATCTTATCTGAAAAAGAAGAGAACGTGTTAGTGCCTACATGCAGTTTCGAACATTACGACACGCCTATTTGGTTTGCAGGATTTGTAAAATGCACTAGCATGCCATCTTCGATCGGACATGATTAACATGGGCATTTGATTACATTCTAGAAAAATGTAGCCTTCTTCACAAGAGGTTGGAGTGGATGAAAAGTTCCCTAAAAAAACCAGTACAGATGATTCCAAAGGAGAAATGCTTATTGATTGTAACCATATGGATCGAGCAACCAATATGGGGGGGGCATGTATGTACTGAAATCCTCCAAAAGAACCTTCAGAAATCGTAGTACATTGTCATTGTAAACTTGGAAAAAGGTGTCACAAATTGAACTCCCTTATGGTTAACATTTAACAGGAAAGGAACATCACCTCGATATATAGCTTCTCCAGGCACAGAAAGCATCTTAGGAAACTGACAACTTGCTCCAGGTCGGGGCCGATAGATTCTAGTGCCAAGACCTTCACTGTGCGCAGTTTCGGGGTCAAGCTTGTCGGAATCATTCTGAATGACAGACGAACAAACATCTTCAAAATTAGAAATAATGTTAATTTGTAGAAGGAGAGGTAGAAGGCAGTTGTTGTACCTAAACGGGAGTGGATCCAATAACAAGTTTGGAGTATTTGTCAGACGAGTAGCCCACCACTGTCAATTTCGACGCAGAAATGACATTGATTCTCGTTGGACCTTCTTGATCAACTACAAGTAATCTCTCAAGTGCAGGTGTGTCCTCAATGACCATATCGTGGTACACATCTTGTGATGTCTTCCTGCCGCACCAGCAACACACATAAATAGTCCAGAGAGTCATGGAGGTGATGTGGAAGGTACTCAACCCATTGATCGCCTGAAGGCGAAGGTACTCGAGTGCAGTACAGCCACGGAGCAGGCGCTCCATGCCACCCTTTGAGAGGCAGACAACGACAAGCTCGAGGTGCTTCAGTCGTGGTAGAACAAGAGCGGGCGCGTCATTATGGGGCGGGAAATGGTAGTTCCTGAACTTGGCGACGCGTAGCGTGGGTGCGAGGCAGAGTGCGGACATTTGCAGCGGCCACATATTCCCATCATCAAAAGTGAGCTCCTCTAGCTGATCTAGGGCAGGGGATCGGAACCAGTCGTCAATCTTGGCTCGGTCCTTGCCGTTGGAACGGAGCTTGCCCATTCTAAGGCCTTTGGTTGGGCCAAGGTGACTGTCGAGGATCTTGGAGAACGCATCCAAGCTTTGCGATAGCCATGGCAGAGCTCATGGGTGTCGATGAGGTCGAGAGGGCTGGAGTTCCATAGGGGGTGCCACCGCCAGGAAAGGAGGGTTGTACATGCCCCATATTTGATTGGGAGGAGGGAGATGATGACTCTCAACATATCATCAGGGAGGCTGCTGATTAAGTCTAGGCCTGCTGGAGTCGCTTGCGGTTCTAGCTCGCCCCGCCTCCGCTTGTTGGCAGCCCCGTTCTCCACCTCCGGAGTCTCCTTGTCAATGGTGCTTTCTGATAGAAATGGGAGTACATGGAATATTTAGTTAAAACATGGCAATAGAAAAGTGTCTTGGTAACTAGAAGTTATTAGGTAGGAATATAGTGAGAAAAGGGAATAACAATTGGTTGCTTAAATACTACACAATTCATTTGACATTGCGGGATAAGTCAACATATGCAGGTAAAAAGAAAACTTACTTCGAACAAAGTCTGAATGTATGATTTTGTCAGGGAAGTTAGCATATATCTCATGACCAGGCCCTTTTATGTGCAGTGCAATTTTAGTGCCAGCTTTCAGTACATAAAACTTTGCAATTTCATTCCAAAAGCCAGTGCCAAAATAGGAGTCACCATGTTCATCAAGTCTTACAGTAGCAACGATTGTAAATCCATGGTTTGTGTTCAATATGACATCCGTGGAGCCTTGATGTATGTAAAGGGAAAAATTGTGCACTACATAATCTGTTGCATAGCAAGGGATGTTCTGCGGAAAATGGTAGGACTGTTAAAGAAGGTAACATGCAAATATGGGCCCAAATTGAAAGAACTGTACAACAGTTGAAATCGAAGGACAAATATCTATAATTAAACAGATAGGGTAAACATGATGTCATGGAAATATGAGAGTAATCGAAAGAACAATACATCATTAATTTGCCTAATATGGAAAGAAGAGGGGGGAAATCCCCTTTGACGTATATGGTGCATGTGGCACCTTTTATCTAAATGTAGCAATATTTAGAATATGTTCAGGAAAGTAGGCCATGCCAACTGATTTAGGGTGAGATTGAACATACCGCGCGCATCGTCAAGTTATCTGGTACGGTGAGATGGAATCTCTGGCGGCAGTCGCAAAGTCCTGAAGTGTCGGCGCACTGTACATTCTATGAATGAAAGAAAACCCTCAAATCAGCTCGAATGAAAATGAATTCATGACGATTTCTGCCGGGGTGATTAAAGGAGGCAGATGAACTGGGATAAGAGATGAGATAATATCTCGTTAAATTAGTTACCTTGTCGTCCATGAGAAAGAACCCTCAGTACGGCAGATTCCCCAACCGAGCGGAGATGGGTCGACCGCGAGCAGCGTCGAGAAAGTCAATGGCGATAGACGGCGGCAAGCGGAAGTGGCGAAATGCGGCGGGCTTTGCCGGTAGCCTGGCGGCGGCGGCAAGCATCGAGCTAAGTGTTTACTACCGCGATAGGCGGTGCCATGGCATAGACCCGGAGGAGCTTGTGCAGGTGTGAATGGGGAACATAGAGGAGGGGCCGAGGGGGTGGCGGGCGGGGTGAGGGTTTTTATGACGTGGGGATGGTGAGGGTTTTCTTTTTTCTTTTTTGAATTAGGTGGTGAGGGTTTTCTGTCCCACAATTTTTTTTGGGGATGACGGTTTTCTAGAGCGAACCATGTGTGATTGACGCAACACGCAAAATGAAAGTCATTACACACGGTTCCAATTTTGGAAACCATGTGTGATTAATGACTACCTCCATCCTGGTTTATTGGCCCCCCATTGTAGTTTTTACCAAAATTTGGCAAAATATTTAACATACTCAGACATAGATAATAAGCGTACACGTACATAAGCATAATTCAACCATAAGTACATAGTTCAACCGTCATTAAGCATACTCAAGCGTACATAGTTTGATCCATCCCACATCTCATCTCAGATGTGGCCGACACAATCCTGAAGCTTCTTCGGGTACTCGGCGTACGCGTCGTGCGCCACCCTGCGAGAATACTTCTGCTTGAAGGAGCCAATGACCCGTCCTCTTGCATGCGCCAGAACACTTAGATACGCGTCATGAAGCTTCTGGTTGAAAAATGGGCATCCATAGCCACTGTTCTAGGTCCTAATTCGCTTGTTATGCATTCCCGCATAAAGCTCCCTCAGGATTTGCCTCTTGTACCTCCTCTGGCCATCTTCATCCTCGCTGGCCACATCGTCAGACAGCACCTATACAAATAGTAAAACAAATTTGGCATCAAATCAATGATTACATGCCATGAAGTAGGATTAGGAATTTATGGCTATTTATTTATACATACCAGAGATTATGGTTCGATTTTTAAGCACACTCGTCTATGTACAGACCAATCTTGAAGAAAATAATGGCATAAACATATGTAGGTCATTCAAAATCAATTGTCAAGCCCTGGCTAGGAATTATTAGCACAAACACTAATCCTAGCTGGATTACTACCAGAAATCATTTGCACAGATGAAACAACTAATCACTTATCACCTGTACCATTCAAACAATCAATACACTACAGGGATCTAATGAAACTTAGTCAGATTTCATGGATTGGGAGAACATAACCATATGATTTCTATTCCAAAAAGGGGGAGGCAGGAGTAACCAGAGAAACCCTATGATCTATTTAACACATAAATGGGTATAGATGACTAACCAGCTGTCCGTCGTCGTCGGAGTCGTCGCCGGATTGGTCGTTGGAGTCATTGTCGGAGTGGTCGTCAGAGTCGTCGCTGGAGTGGTCGTCGGAGTTGGTGTGGAACTCTGCCTCCGGTTGTGGAAGCTCGACGCCGTCGATGATGTCACGGTGCAGCGATAACTCGCCGGCAACCTCTGTCTCCATCTCCACACCGTGCTCCAGTGCTTTAGCAGCCCTGGCGTCGGCACTCCCTCCGATGGGGCGCTTCGGCGGCATCCTCATACACTGACGGCTTTGAGGACTGAGAGCGGCGTCGAGGATGCAAGCGGAGAGAGAGGATTGTGTGTGCATAGAGAGGATGGGGGGTGCGGCCGCTTGGGCGCACCATTAATGTGGAGTAGTAGGAGTTGTGGGATAGAGGCGGGCGGCGGTCAAACCAATGGCTCGCCTCCCGGCGAGCCTGCGCACCGGACTGCTGGCTTGCCTACCAAAGTTTCACACAACTACTCGCATGCCTCCCGATGACACTACGCGGCGAGCACGCCTCCGTTAATTCACACACCTACACGCACGCCTCTCCATCTGCCTGCGCGGCGGACTGCCCGCATGTGTCCCGTCAACTCACGCCTGCTCGCACGGCACACGGGTCGCGCGACGGCACGTATATTGTTTTTCTATTTGGATGATTAATGCTGCCGCTTTATTGCTTAAACAAAGCATGACACGTATCCATTGTTGGTCTAACGCTCACGGTTCGAATAAATAATCCGTTTGGGATATTGGTTCCCAATTATTAATAATCTTCTGTCTGTAATTAGATAAAGATTACATCAAAACTGGTCTCAAATTTGACAAAAAAGTACAATGCCACTTTGTATTGGTCTCCATGTGACAACACGATAAGTTTCATGAACTTCAAATAAGTTTGAGATGTACTAGAATTTAAAAATCAAGATTCTCGATGTTTGAAATTTGTTTTTGCAATCCATTTAGGTGCACTGTCACGTGTGCATGTAGCTCAAATTTGATTTTTGCACATTATACCCGTAGAAAATCAATCAATCAATGTACTAAAACGTCTTAATGATCTCTGTGATTTTTTTGAAATTAAAACGTCCCTCCTTTGGTAACATGTATGTTCACCACGGGATAATTAATTTAACATGCATCGTAGTTGTGGTAAATTCGCGGTGTGTGTGTGGGTGTGTGCGTCTGGGGTGGCGGGTGGCTCGCAGTACATTACGAGTTGTGAGCCACCGTGTGGGTTGGCCGTTTTGTTAGGCAGGCCGGTGCCACATCAGAGTCGTGAAATCGTTATTTAAAACATTACACAACCCTTTCATACATAAGTGTTTTGGCCACATGCAGTCGATGGTTGTCCTACACGACACTTGATACTCGCGTGTGACGCTTTCTGTGGGCCCACGAGGTCGTCGTCCATCACTTTGACGAACAACCGACAGTGAGGTTAATTTGACCAGCAAGGTAAAATCTTTTTTGTTTGTGTTATGGTGGTATATAGTATGCGTCGAAGAGGTGGGAGGGGACTAGCATATATACTATACGTACGCATCCGTGAACAAGTACACCTCACTTAGTGTCGGGACTTTTTGGTTTTCGGGGCACGTGCCGCATCAAAATTGTGAAATTGGTTATTCAAACATCACACAACACCTTTTTGGGCCACATGCATATCCTAGCTAGGACACTCACATGTGACACTTCCATCTATGGGCCCACGAGGCCATCATCTATGCATGCATGCATCACTTTGACCTACATCGGGAGAGGTTAATTAATTTCACCATCGATGAGGTTTTTTTGGGTTTTACATATATTATGGTAGGAGCATATAGTATGCGGTGAAGAGGGGGGAAGGGGGCCATCATATGTAGTACGCTTGGTATGAACCTCGCTCTGTGTGGATGCATGGTTTACGGTTTTTGAGGCATGTGGCACATCAAAGTTGTGCATTTTGGGTATTCAACATATATATATGTTTGGCCCACATGCAAAGCGGTGGTGGTTGTCCTCTCGCACTCACTTAAGCGGTTATCAGCATATTGATGCTTTCCATTTGTGGGCCCACTTGGTCCATCACTACTTTTTGCCTGGCAATAAGAGAGGTTAATTTGACTTAGGAGGGGATTATTATTTTTGCTCTGGGATGACATGCATGATACAGCTTGAGCACACACACATGCATGTGTACGCATGAATCCCTCCCATCGAGTCGAAGTGGCTAGTACAACGACACATCATGTGAAGGAAATATGCCCTAGAGGCAATAATAAAGTTATTATTTATTTCCTTATTTCATGATAAATGTTTATTATTCATGCTATAATTGTATTAACTGGAAACATAATACATGTGTGAATACATAGACAAACAGAGTGTCACTAGTATGCCTCTACTTGACTAGCTCATTAATCAAAGATGGTTATGTTTCCTAACCACAGACAAAGAGTTGTTATTTGATTAACGGGATCACATCATTAGGTGAATGATCTGATTGACATGACCCATTCCATTAGCTTAGCACCCGATCGTTTAGTATGTTGCTATTGCTTTCTTCATGACTTATACATGTTCCTATAACTATGAGATTATGCAACTCCCGTTTACCGGAGGAACACTTTGGGTACTACCAAACGTCACAACGTAACTGGGTGATTATAAAGGAGTACTACAGGTGTCTCCAAAGGTACATGTTGGGTTGGCGTATTTCGAGATTAGGTTTTGTCACTCCGATCGTCGGAGAGGTATCTCTGGGCCCTCTCGGTAATGCACATCACTTTAGCCTTGCAAGCATTGCAACTAAATGAGTTAGTTGCGGGATGATGTATTACAGAACGAGTAAAGAGACTTGCCGGCAACGAGATTGAACTAGGTATTGGAATACCGACGATCGAATCTCGGGCAAGTAACATACCGATGACAAAGGGAACGACGTATGTTGTTATGCGGTCTGACCGATAAAGATCTTCGTAGAATATGTAGGAGCCAATATGGGCATCCAGGTCCCCCTATTGGTTATTGACTGGAGACATGTCTCGGTCATTTCTACATTGTTCTCGAACCCGTAGGGTCCGCACGCTTAAGGTTACGATGACAGTTATATTATGAGTTTATGCATTTTGATGTACCGAAGGTTGTTCGGAGTCCCGGATGTGATCACGGACATGACGAGGAGTCTCAAAATGGTCGAGACATAAAGATTGATATATTGGAAGCCTATGTTTGGATATCGGAAGTGTTTCGGGTGAAATCGGGATTTTACCGGAGTACCGGGAGGTTACCGGAACCCCCCGGGAGCTAAATGGGCCATAATGGGCCTTAGTGGAAAAGAGAAGAGGCAGCCCTACATGGGCCGCACGCCCCTCCCCTCCCTTGGTCCGAATTGGACAAGGAGAGGGGGCCGGCCCCTCTCTCTCTTTTCCCCCCTCCACAAGTCCTATTCCAACTAGGATTGGGGGGGGGGGGGATCCTACTCCCAGAGGGAGTAGGACTCTCCTGGCGCGCCCTATGTGGCCGGCCAGCCTCCCCCTTTGGTCCTTTATATACTGAGGCAGAGGCACCCTAGAACACACAAGTTGATCCACGTGATCTATTCCTTAGCCGTGTGCGGCGCCCCCAGCCACCATAGTCCTCGATAATATTGTAGCGGTGCTTAGGCGAAGCCCTGCAGTAGTAGTACGTCAAGATCGTCACCACACCGTCGTGCTGATGGAACTCTTCCCCGACACTTTGCTGGATCGGAGTCCGGGGATCGTCATCGAGCTGAACGTGTGCTAGAACTCGGAGGTGCCGTAGTTTCGGTGCTTGATCGGTCGGATCGTGGAGACGTACGACTACATCAACCAAACGCTTCCGTTGTTGATCTACTAGGTATGTAGATCATACTCCCCCTCTCATTGCTATGCATCACCATGATCTTGCGTGTGCGTAGGAATTTTTTTGAAATTACTACGAAACCCAACAGTGGCATCCGAGCCTAGGTTTTATATGTTGATGTTATATGCACGAGTAGAACACAAGTGAGTTGTGGGCGATATAAGTCATACTGCCTACTAGCATGTCATACTTTGGTTCGGCGGTATTGTTGGATGAAGCGGCCCAGACCGACATTACGCGTACGCTTACGCGAGACCGGTTCTCCCGACGTGCTTTGCACAGAGGTGGCTTGTGGGTGACAGTTTCTCCAACTTTAATTGAACCAAGTATGGCTACGCCTGGTCCTTGCGAAGGTTAAAACGGAGTCAAATTGACAAACTATCGTTGTGGTTTTGATGCGTAGGTGAGATTGGTTCTTACTTAAGCCCGTAGCAGCCACGTAAAACTTGCAACAACAAAGTAGAGGACGTCTAACTTGTGTTTGCAGGGCATGTTGTGATGTGATATGGTCAAGACATGATGCTGAATGTTATTGTATGAGATGATCATGTTTTGTAACCGAGTTATCGGCAACCGGCAGGAGCCATATGGTTGTCGCTTTATTGTATGCAATGCAATCGCGATGTAATGCTTTACTTTATCACTAAACGGTAGCGATAGTCGTGGAAGCACAAGCTTGGCGAGACGACAATGATGCTACGATGGAGATCAAGGTGTCACGCCGATGACGATGGTGATCACGACGGTGCTTCGGAGATGGAGATCACAAGCACAAGATGATGATGGCCATATCATATCACTTATATTGATTGCATGTGATGTTTATCTTTTATGCATCTTATCTTGCTTTGATTGACGGTAGCATTATAAGATGATCTCTCACTAAATTATCAAGAAGTGTTCTCCCTGAGTATGCACCATTGCGAAAGTTCTTCGTGCTGAGACACCACGTGATGATCGGGTGTGATAGGTTCTACGTTCAAATACAACGGGTGCAAAACAGTTGCACACGCGGAATACTCAGGTTATACTTGACGAGCCAAGCATATACAGATATGGCCTCGGAACACGGAGACCGAAAGGTCGAGCGTGAATCATATAGTAGATATGATCAACATAGTGATGTTCACCAATGAAACTACTCCATCTCACATGATGATCGGACATGGTTTAGTTGATTTGGATCACGTGATCACTTAGAGGATTAGAGGGATGTCTATCTAAGTGGGAGTTCTTAAGTAATATGATTAAATTGAACTTAAATTTATCATGAACTTAGTCCTGGTAGTATTTTGCAAATTATGTTGTAGATCAATAGCTCGCGTTGTTGCTTCCCTGTGTTTATTTTGATATGTTCCTAGAGAAAATTGTGTTGAAAGATGTTAGTAGCAATGATGCGGATTGGATCCGTAATCTGAGGTTTATCCTCATTGCTGCACAGAAGAATTATGTCCTTGATGCACCGCTAGGTGACAGACCTATTGCAGGAGCAGATGCAGACGTTATGAACGTTTGGCTAGCTCAATATGATGACTACTTGATAGTTTAGTGCACCATGCTTAATGGCTTAGAATCGGGACTTCAAAGATGTTTGAACGTCATGGAGCATATGAGATGTTCCAGGAGTTGAAGTTAATATTTCAAGCAAATACCTGAGTTGAGAGATATGAAGTCTCCAACAAGTTCTATAGCTAAAAGATGGAGGAGAATCGCTCAACTAGTGAGCATGTGCCCAGATTGTCTGAGTACTACAATCGCTTGAATCAAGTGGGAGTTAATCTTCCATATAAGATAGTGATTGACAGAATTCTCTAGTCACCATCACCAAGTTAGTAGAACTTCGTGATGAACTATAATATGCAAGGGATGACAAAAATAATTCCCAAGCTCTTCGTGATGCTGAAATCGACGAAGGTAGAAATCAAGAAAAACATCAAGTGTTGATGGTTAACAAGACCACTAGTTTCAAGAAAAGGGCAAAGGGAAGAAGGGGAACTTCAAGAAGAACGGCAAGCAAGTTGCTTCTCAAGTGAAGAAGCCCAAGTCTGGTCCTAAGCCTGAGACTAAGTGCTTCTACTGCAAAGGGACTGGTTTCTAGAAGCGGAACTACCCCAAGTGATTGGCGGATAAGAAGGATGGCAAAGTGAACATAAGTATATTTGATATACATCTTATTGATGTGTACTTTACTAGTGTTTATAGCAACCCCTCAGTATTTGATACTAGTTCAGTTGCTAAGATTAGTAACTCGAAACGGGAGTTGCAGAATAAACAGAGACTAGTTAAGGGTGAAGTGACGATGTGTGTTGGAAGTGGTTCCAAGATTGATATGATCATCATCGCACACTCCCTATAATTTCGGGATTAGTGTTGAACCTAAATAAGTGTTATTTGGTGTTTGCGTTCAACATGAATATGATTTGATCATGTTTATTGTAATACAATTATTCATTTAAGTAAGATAATAAATTGTTGTTCTATTTACATGAATAAAACCTTATATGGTTACACACCCAATGAAAATAGTTCGTTGGATCTCGATCGTAGTGATACACATAATCATAATATTGAAACCAAAAGATGCAAAGTTAATAATGATAGTGCAACTTATTTGTGGCACTGCCGTTTAGGTCATATTGGTGTAAAGCGCATGAAGGAACTCCATGCTGATGGGCTTTTGGAATCACTTGATTATGAATCAGTTGATGCTTGCGAACCATGCCTCATGGGCAAGATGACTAAGACTCCGTTCTTCGGAAGAATGGAGCGAGCAACAGATTTGTTGGAAATCATACATACTGATGTATGTGGTCCGATGAATATTGAGGCTCGCGACAGGTGTCATTATTTTCTGATCTTCACAGATGATTTGAGCAGATATGAGTATATCTACTTGATGAAACATAAGTCTGAAACATTTGAAAAGTTCAAAGAATTTCAGAGTGAAGTGAAAAATCATCGTAGCAAGAAAATAAAGTTTCTACGATCTGATCGTAGAGAAGAGTATTTGAGTTACGAGTTTGGCTTTCAGTTAAAAACAATGTGAAATAGTTTCACTACTCACGCCACCTGGAACACCACAATGTAATGGTGTGTCCGAACGTCATAACCGTACTTTATTAGATATGGTGCGATCTATGATGTCTCTTACCGATCTACCACTATCGTTTTGGGGTTATGCATTAGAGACAGCTGCATTCATGTTAAATAGGGCACCATCTAAATCCGTTGAGACGACACCGTATGAACTATGGTTTGGCAAGAAACCTAAGTTGTTGTTTCTTAAAGTTTGAGGTTGCAATGCTTATGTGAAAAAGTTTCAACCTGATAAGCTCAAACCCAAATCGGAGAAATGTGTCTTCATAGGATATCCAAAGGAAATTATTGGATACACCTTCTATCACCGATCCGAAGGCAAGACTTCTGTTGCTAAATTCGGAAACTTTCTAGAGAAGGAGTTTCTCTCGAAAGAAGTGAGTGGGAGGAAAGTAGAAAACTTGATAAGGTAATTGTACCTTCTCCCTTATTGGAAAGTAGTTCATCACAGAAATTTGTTCTTGTGACTACTACACCAATTAGTGAGGAAGATAATGATGATGATCATGTAACTTCAGATCAAGTTACTACCGAATCTCGTAGGTAAAGCAGAGTAAGATCCGCACCAGAGTGGTACGGTAATCCTGTTCTGGAAGTCATGTTACTAGACCATGACGAACTTGCGAACTATGAGGAAGCGATGATGAGCCCAGATTCCGCGAAATGGTTTGAGGCCATGAAATCTGAGATATGATCCATGTATGAGAACAAAGTATGGACTTTGATGGATTTGCCCGATGATCGGCAAGCCATAAAAATAAATGGATCTTCAAGAGGAAGACGGACGCTGATAGTAGTGTTATTATCTACAAAGCTAGAATTGTCGCAAAAGGTTTTTCGACAAGTTCAAGGTGTTGACTACGATGAGAGATTCTCATTCGTATCTATGCTTAAGTTTGTCCAAATCATGTTAGCAATTGCCGCATTTTATGAAATCTAGCAAATGGATAAACAAAACTGAATTCCTTAATGGATTTATTGAAGAAGAGTTGTATACGATGCAACTAGAAGGTTTTGTCAATCCGAAAGGTACTAACAAAATGTGCAAGCTCCAGCGATCCATCTGTGAACTGGTGCAAGCATCTTGGAGTTGGAATATACGCTTTGATGAGTTGATCAAAGCATATAGTTTTATACAGACTTGCGGTGAAGCCTGCATTTGCAAGAAAGTGAGTGGGAGCACTACGGCATTTCTGATAAGTATATGTGAATGACATATTGTTGATCGGAAATAATGTAGAATTATTCTGTAAAGCATAAAGGAGTGTTTGAAAGGAGTTTTTCAAAGAAAGACTTCGGTGAAGCTGCTTACATATTGAGCTTCAAGATCTATAGAGATAGATCAAGACGCTTGATAAGTTTTTCCAATGAGTACATACCTTGACAAGATTTTGAAGTAATTCAAAATGGAGCAGTCAAAGAAAGAGTTCTTGCCTGTATTACAAGGTGTGAAGTTGAGTAAGACTCAAAGCCCGACCACGGGAGAAGATAGAAAGAGAATGAAAGTCATTCCCTATGCCTTGGCCATAGGTTCTATAAAGTATGTCATGCTGTGTACCAGATCTATTGTATACCCTGCACTGATTTGGCAAGGGAGTACAATAGTGATCTAGGAGTAGATCACTGGACAGCGGTCAGAATTATCCTTAGTGAAATAAGGATATGTTTCTCTATTATGGACGTGACAAAAAAAGGTTCGTCGTAAAGGGTTACGTCGATGCAAGTTTTTGACACTGATCTAGAAGACTCTAAGTCTCGGTCTAGATACATATTGAAAGTGGGAGCAATTAGCTAGAGTAGCTCCAAGCAGAGCATTGTTGACATAGAAATTTGCAAAATACATGCGGATCTGAATGTGGCAGACCCGTTGACTAAGATTCTCTCACAAGCAAAACATGATCACACCTTAGTACTCTTTGGGTGTTAATCACATAGCAATGTGAACTAGATTACTGAATCTAGTAAACCCTTTGGGTATTGGTCACATGGCGATGTGAACTATGGGTGTTAATCACATGATGATGTGAACTATCGAAGTTAATCACACGGTGACGTGATCTAGATTATTGACTCTAGTGCAAGTGGGAGACTGAAGGAAATATGCCCTAGAGGCAATAATAAAGTTATTATTTATTTCCTTATTTCATGATAAATGTTTATTATTCATGCTATAATTGTATTAACCGGAAACATAATACATGTGTGAATACATAGACAAACAGAGTGGCACTAGTATGCCTCTACTTGACTAGCTCGTTAATCAAAGATGGTTATGTTTCCTAACCATAGACAAAGAGTTGTTATTTGATTAACGGGATCACATCATTAGGTGAATGATCTGATTGACATGACCCATTCCATTAGCTTAGCACCCGATCGTTTAGTATGTTGCTATTGCTTTCTTCATGACTTATACATGTTCCTATAACTATGAGATTATGCAACTCCCGTTTACCGGAGGAACACTTTGGGTACTACCAAATGTCACAACATAACTGGGTGATTATAAAGGAGTACTACAGGTGTCTCCAAAGGTACATGTTGGGTTGGCGTATTTCGAGATTAGGTTTTGTCACTCCGATTGTCGGAGAGGTATCTCTGGGCCCTCTCGGTAATGCACATCACTTAAGCCTTGCAAGCATTGCAACTAAATGAGTTAGTTGTGGGATGATGTATTACAGAACGAGTAAAGAGACTTGCCGGCAACGACATTGAACTAGGTATTGGAATACCGACGATCGAATCTCGGGCAAGTAACATACCGATGACAAAGGGAACGACGTATGTTGTTATGCGGTCTGACCGATAAAGATCTTCGTAGAATATGTAGGAGCCAATATGGGCATCTAGGTCCCGCTATCTGTTATTGACTGGAGACATGTCTCGGTCATGTCTACATTGTTCTCGAACCCGCAGGGTTCGCACGCTTAAGGTTATGATGACAATTATATTATGAGTTTATGCATTTTGATGTACCGAAGGTTGTTCAGAGTCCCGGATGATCACGGACATGACGAGGAGTCTCGAAATGGTCGAGACATAAAGATTGATATATTGGAAGCCTATGTTTGGATATCGGAAGTGTTCCGGGTGAAATCGGGATTTTACCGGAGTACCGGGAGGTTACCGGAACCCCCCGGGAGCTAAATGGGCCATAATGGGCCTTAGTGGAAAAGAGAAGAGGCAGCCCTACATGGGCCGCGCGCCCCTCCCCTCCCTTGGTCCGAATTGGACAAGGAGAGGGGCCCGGCCCCTCTCTCTCTTTTCCCCCCTCCACAAGTCCTATTCCAACTAGGATTGGGGGGGGGGGGAATCCTACTCCCAGAGGGAGTAGGACTCTCCTGGCGCGCCCTATGTGGCCGGCCAGCCTTCCCCCTTTGGCCCTTTATATACTGAGGCAGAGGCACCCTAGAACACACAAGTTGATCCACGTGATCTATTCCTTAGCCGTGTGCGGCGCCCCCAGCCACCATAGTCCTCGATAATATTGTAGCGGTGCTTAGGCGAAGCCCTGCAACAGTAGTACGTCAAGATCGTCACCACGCCGTCGTGCTGACGGAACTCTTCCCCGACACTTTGCTGGATCGGAGTCCGGGGATCGTCATCGAGCTGAACGTGTGCTAGAACTCGGAGGTGTCGTAGTTTCGGTGCTTGATCGGTCGGATCGTGGAGACGTACGACTACATCAACCAAACGCTTCCGTTGTTGATCTACTAGGTATGTAGATCATACTCCCCCTCTCATTGCTATGCATCACCATGATCTTGCGTGTGCGTAGGAATTTTTTTGAAATTACTACGAAACCCAACATCATGAACCAATCTCGCTCTACGTGGGGAGCTAGTGTATGATTTTTGACACATGCACCACATCAATGTTGTGTATTCAAACATGCATGCACGCATCACCTCCATACATATGCATGTAGTGGTTGCCTTCGAACGGTACACTCCCTCGCGTGGTTATCGACGACAAGCCTATATATTCGTGGGCCCACGTGGACATCCATGATCACCTGACCAACAACAAGATAGGTTACCATGGCGGATTCTTCATTTGGTTCGTGTTATCGTAGTATAGGTCATGCTGAGATACATACCTAATTAAGTTTGAGCACATATACTATGCATGCATGCATGCATGCATGAATCCCCGTCGTTGGCTTGAAGTGTGGTGTAAAATACATATGCATCGTCAACCTAACCCTCACTCAGTCTGGGGATTTCTAGTTCGAAATCACGGTGCCACATCAAAGTTGTTCCATTGTTACTCAAAACACACCTCTCCATACATATGTTTGGGCCACACGCATGCAGTGGTTGTCTTCTGTAGCGACCAGATTTCAGACGGTCAAGTCTCTATGCTTAAGTGTCATCCCTGGATCGGTATTGCTGACACACACACAATACTCTAGGATTTATAACAGAGTTCAATCACACACTTATTACATCGAATGTCCCAAAAGAGAACTTATTACAACAATATGGCTGAAGGCCATCTAAATAAGATAAGAGCGGAAGCTTCGAAGGTAGAGAGTCCATCTAACTCCACGGCAAAACTGAGTGCATGACAATGACCTATCTCACCTTACCCTTCGTCTGAAAACTCTGCAACATAATACATTGCAACATGTGTAGATCAGCACATGGAATATGCTGGCAAAATAACACTATAGAGCAATGAACAGATAACAGCTATCACTACATGCAATATATGGCTGGTGGAGGCTCTATGGTTATCATTTGCTTAAAGCTAATTTTTCCCTACAACAAAGGAATATATTTTATTTAACTACAAAGTCTGTTGAAAACATTGAGAAGGTAACCCCAACTCAATCCCAATTAAAAGTTAATAACCCAACAAAATTAATTAAGTAGAGTGATGAGATCAACATAATAATTCAAGTACTAGATACTCAAGATGTCCATAACCGGGGACACGGCTAATCATGATTAGTTTGTACACTCTGCAGAGGTTTGTGCACTTTTTCCCACAAGACTCGATCTCCTTTGTTGAATTTCTCGCACTGCATGATGTTTGAGAAACGGATGACCGAGACACAGTCTTTTCGAAGAGGTCCCCTTAACCGATAGATAGGCCAGTACACCTACAATCCCCTCCATCTGCTAGACCATCATGGAAAGGATTCCCACAACTTACTTAACTATGCCAGAGCCCATAATGGCTTGTGCCTACACACGGAAGTTTCTAGCATGAACAATCTTATGATCCCTTTGAGCCTGGGTGGCGAACCATAGGAAAATCACATGGATACCCCGGGATCTCCTTGGACAACACTGGATTCCCCAGGTGCCGACAAACCAATCCACCCAGATGTGTATTAAAGTAGCCACCTTAAGTTAAACCTCAGTTAACAATAACTCTCACATCTTTCATGGATTCTCTCAAAACCAAACCACGTCTACGAGCATAGGATAGCAGTGTAAGCATAACATAGTAACACCCATGGTTTGAAATAAAAGGCAATAGGTTCCTACCTCATCAACTACTTCCCAAATACCCACATGTTACCAATCCTACTCATGCAATGTTTGAGGGTTGAAACCAATGCATAAAAACTGGATAGTAAAGGGATATGATCAAAGTGTTACTTGCCTTGCTGACGATCGAAAAACCTAGTGATTCGTAGTAGCAAGCCTCGCACTCCGGAAACTCTATCGTGAATAAACAATAGCATAAATAAGCACTCAAGCATAAGATGCAAAAGTAAATCCAAAAGAAAAGATCCAAACTGAAAGTCCAAGTGAAGAACTTCGATCTGCAAAAAGAATCAATCGAATCGGAGCTACGAAACTCAAAGTAAGATCAAAAGAAATTTGAATTCAAATCTGCTTGAAACAAAATTTTAAATTATCAAAACCACGTTCAAGTTGATTATCTGAACAGAGGGGATCGAGATGAAGATTTTGGCGTTGGTTTCGCTGGATTTGGACAAAGGAGCGAAAAGTAGCAAAGGTTTGAAGTTCAGGGACTAATCTATAAGAAAAGTATTTGCGGATAGGTCCCTGGCTGAAAAATAAAATTAAAAAGAAAAATCTATTGGACAAACATCCGCTAATAGAACTAAACGAATGAAAACCATTCGTTAAAACGATCTAACCAGTGAACGTTTACTAATTAGACTAAAACAAAAACAAAAAAACCGATGTAAAACAAAACCGACAAAAACCGGAAAAAAAACGAAAGAACCGATCGGCTCTTACCGGTCAACGGTGTCAGCGGCGGAACCCGGCGGCTCCGGCGTCGAGGCATTGGCGGCGAGGCGGTGCGGGGAGGCGGAGGCGCGCACGGCGGCTACGGCAGCTGTCAGCGGCGGCGAACGGTGGCGCCAGCGCGGCTCGGCTGCGGCGGCGGGTTAGGAGGAAGGGCCGGGGTGGCTTATAAGGAGGCCCCGAGGGGTCCTCGTCTTACGCGAGGGGGCGGGGAGGCCGACCCAGAATCCTCCTCGTCGGAGTCCGACGCCCGCACGGAAGGAAGGCGTCGGCGCTCGGTTGGGCCGGCTAGGCTTCGGCCCAGTTTGTTCCGGAGTTTTTTTTAAATTAATTTCGCCGAACGGAAAAATCCAAAAATAAAATAAATAAAAATCCTAAAATTCAAAATATATTTTTCCCGGTCCTCTCGTAATATTTAGGACAACATGAAATTTTTGTGGCTAAAATGCAATTTTCCCTAATTTAATAAAATAAAATCTCAATAAAATATTCAAATAAAATAAATATTTTTATTTAAAATTAAATTCCCATTATTTCTTTTATTTTGAAGAAGTCATATTATCTTCTCTTGGTATGTTATTTATTTCAAAATAATTGGAAAACTAATTTCAAATAAAAATCACTTTGATCCACTTTGCCAATTTTGAAAACTCAAAATGGCATTTTATAAAACCTCCAACTCTCTCAAAAGGTCCTTGAGTTGCTTAAGGTCTTTAGGATCAAAAAGCTTAAATAAACCAAACAAAAATGCAAAGAGCATGGATGCATATGATGACCTAATGATTAACATACAAATTGAAAATTGGGATGTTACAGAATGCCTGCCCCCCCCCAACCGAGGTTCATTCACCTAGCAAAGTGCGAAGTAGCTAGCATCCCCCTCTCTCCTCCCTC
>NC_041388.1:466037617-466064475 GCF_002162155.2 Triticum dicoccoides | reverse complement strand
TCACCTAGCAAAGTGCGAAGTAGCAACCCTCCCCCCACACACACTTTTAGTCAGCGGACCAGAGAGGCATATATCTCACCAAGATGGATCGTAATACGGACCAAGAATAATCCACCTTGGTCATACAACCTCTCTCTTGTTGTTGGTCAAAGTGATAGCCGTCCATGCGACCGCGGAGATGGGCTAGCTCGCCAATAATCACGCAAGTAGCTAGTCACCGGAGATGTAACATCCCAATTTTCAATTTGGATGTTAATCATTAGGTCATCATATGCATCCATGCTCTTTGCATTTTTGTTTGGTTTATTTGAACTTTTTGGTCCTAAAGACCTTAAGCAACTCAAGGACCGTTTGAGAGAGTTGGAGGTTTTATAAAATTCCATTTTGAGTTTTTGAAATTGACAAAGTGGATCAAAGTGATTTTTATTTGAAATTATTTTCCAATTATTTCGAAATAAATAACATATCGAGAGAAGATAATATGACTTCTTCAAAATAAAGGAAATAATGGGAATTTAATTTTAAATAAAAATATTTATTTTATTTGAATATTTTATTGAGGTTTTATTTTATTAAATTAGGGAAAATTGCATTTTAGCCAGAAAAATGTTCATGTTGTCCTAAATATTTGGAGAAGACTATGAAAATTATATTTGGGATTCTAGGATTTTTATTTATTTTATTTTTGGATTTTTTCTTTCGGCAAAATTATTTTAGAAAAAAACCCTCCGGACCGAACTGGGTCGAAGCCTAGCCGGCCCAGCCGAGCGCCGCCGCCTTCCTTCCGTGTGGGCGCCGGACTTCGGCGAGGAGGAGTCCGGGTCAGCCTCCCCGCCCACTCGCGCAAACCGAGGACCCCTCGGGGCCTCCTTATAAGTCTCCCCGGCCCCTCCCCCTCACTGCTACCCGCCGCCACCTGCAGCACTGCCGTCGCAGCCCACGCCGCCCCGCAGCCGAGCCACACCAGCGCCGCCGTTCGCCACCGCCGCCAGCCGCCGCACGCGCCCCCGCCTCATCGTCGCCTCGCCGCTGACGCCCTGACGCTGGAGCCGCCAGATCCCACCGCCGACGCCGTTGACCGGTAAGAAGCGGTCAGTTCTTTCGGTTTTTGTCGGTTTTGTTTTAGATCGGTTTTTTCGTTTTCGTTCTAGTCTAATTAGTAAACGTTCAGTGGTTAGATTGTTTAACAAACGGTTTTCGTTCGTTTAGTTCTGTTAGCGGACATTCGTCCGATAGATTTTTCTCTCTAAATTTATTTTTCGGCCGAGGACCTATCCACGAATACTTTTCTTACTGATTAGTCCCTGAACTTCAAACCTTCGCTACTTTTTGCTCCTTTGTCCAAATCCAGCGAAACCAATGCCAAAATCTTTGTCTCAATCCCCTCTGTTCAGATAATCAACTTGAACATGGTTTTGATAATTTAAAATTTGGTTTCAAGCAGATTTGAATTCGAATTTTTTTATCATAGTTTGAGGTTCGTAGCTCCGATTCGATTGATTATTTTTGCAAATCGAAGTTCTTAACTTGGACTTTCAGTTTGGATCCTTTCTTTTGGATTTACTTTTGCATCTTATGCTTGAGTTCTTATGTACGCTATTGTTTGTTCATGATAGAGTTTCCGGAGTGCGAGGCTTGCTACTACGAATCACTAGGGTTTTCCGTCGTTAGCAAGTCAAGTAACACTTTGATCATATCCCTTTACTACCCAGTTTTTATGCATTAGTTTCAACCCTCAAACATTGCATGAATATGCTTGATAACATGTGGGTATTTGCGAAGTAGTTGACGAGGTAGGAACCTACTGCCTTTTTTTCAAACCATGGGTGTTACTACATTATGCTTACACTACTATGATATGCTCGTAGATGTGGTTTGGTTTTGAGAGAATTCATGAAATATGTGAGAGTTATTGTTAACTAAGGTTTAACTTAAGGTGGATACTTTAATACACATCTGGGTGGATTGGTTTGTGGACACCTGGGGAATCCAGTGCTGTCCAAGGAGATCCCGGGGTATCCGTGTGATTTTCCTATGGTTCGCCACCCAGGCTCAAAGGGATAATAAGATTGTTCATGCTAGAAACTTCCATGTGCAGCCACAAGCCATTATGGGCACTGGCATAGTTGAGTAAGTTGTGGGAATCCTTTCCATTATGGGCTACCAGATGTAGGGGATTGTAGGTGTACCAGCCTATCTATCGGTTAAGGGGACCTCTTCGAAAAGACTGTGTCTCGGTCATCTGTTTCTCAAACACCATGCAGTGTGAGAAATTCAACGGAGGAGATCGAGTCTTGTGGAGAAAAGTGCGCAAACCTCTGCGAAGTGTACAAACTAATCATGATTAGCCATGTCCCCGGTTGTGGACATCTTGAGTATCTGGTACTTGAATTATTATGTTGATCTCATCACTCTACTTAATTAATTTTGTTGGGTTATTAACTTTTAATTGTGATTGAGTTGGGGTTACCTTCTCAATGTTTTCAACAAACTTTGTAGTTAAATAAAATATATTCCTTTGCTGTAGGGAAAATTTAGCTTTACACAAATGATAACCATAGAGCCTCCACCAGCCATATATTGCATGTAGTGATAGCTATTATCTGTTCATTACTCTATAGTGTTATTTTGCCAGCATATTCCATGTGCTGACCTACACAGGCTGCAACGTATTATGTTGCAGAGTTTTCAGACGAAGAGTAAGGTGCGATAGGTCGTTGTCATGCATTCAGTTTTGCCGTGGAGTTGGATGGACTCTCTACCTTCGAACCTTCCGATGTTATCTTATTTAGATGGCCTTCAGACAATTATTGTAATAAGTTCTCTTTTGAGATATTCGATGTAATAAGTGTGTGATTGAACTCTGTTATAAATCCTCGAGTATTGTGTGTGTCAGCAATACCGATCCAGGGATGACACTTAAGCACAGAGAGTTGACCGTCTGAGGTCGGGTCGCTACAAGATGGTATCAGAGCACACACTGACTGTAGGACGTGACCACTAGGACAAACCCTAGGACACTCTTCTCTACTCATTTCTGACTCTTCTCCATTTTCTACTCTATAGATGGCGGACCCAAGGAACAAGTTCACTCAACCGTATGACGACACCCCTTTCAAACGACACTTGAAGGAAGTCACTAGGTACCTGAGCATCGGAATACCAAGTTTCACCGGGACCTACACCACCACTTTACTAGAAGAGGAGCGCTGGATGATTCGAGTTCATGTTCCAGGAAGGATGTTCGCACCAGTTACCGAGCCTATAGAGTTTTCCTTTGATGCACCAACCTGGAGTCTAGGAAAGAGCATGGCCGCCCACATCACCATCGGACGCATTGGCGAGGTATACAATAAGGAGCTTAAGGACACCATCTACCAGATATGTGGACGTCGAGATGAGCAATGGGAGATGATTTGCACCAGGAAGGATAGATCCATAGCAGCCTACATCCAGGAGTGAAACCAGCACATTCGTCGACAGGAGAACCAGATGTGCGCCAGCATGATAGACATGAAGAAGGTGATGACCAGGAACATGGAGCTAGAAGAGGAACTAAAGTCTACACGCGATGGATATGAAGAAGAAATTGTCGTACTACTGGAGAAGAATGAAGACCTGAAGAAGAAGCTAGGGATGACACTTAAGCACAGAGACTTGACCGTCTGAGGTCGGGTCGCTACACATTCATAGATTAGGATTCCCTTCATGCTGACACGAGGGAGAAGGGGGGCTGCTAGCTACTTCACGCTTTGCTTGGTGAACCTCGGTTGGGGGGGGAGGGGGCATGCATTCATAGCTTAGGATTCCCTTCATGCCGACACGAGGGGGGGGGTGAGGGCAAGCAATACAGTGCGCTTTGCGAGAGAGGTGCCACATTGAAGTTGCATTTGGTATTTGATAATCAAACCACCCTTTTGATACATAAATTTGGTCCACATGCAAGTGTGTTCGTGTTCTGACCCTCTCCCGCATCATTTTTCGCCAAATTTATGAACATTAGATAAGCCGGATGACGCAACACACATGGTTCACTCAAACTAACCGTGTGCCACGCCGGTGCACCTGTCACGCAAACATCCGCACAGTACATTGGGCTCCACGAGGCTTCCCCTCTCAAAAATATCTGCCCGCCTTGAGGGTTTTTCTGTTTCTTAACACACGGTTGCTATCTCTGGATCGTGTGCGATGTTTCTTGTTCTCAATCCCGCCTGCATCCCTAGAAAATATCTGCCCGCCTCGAGGGGTTTTCTGTTTCATAACACACGATTGTTATCTCCGGACCGTGTGCGATGCACTACCATTAAAATTTTCAATAGCCTGGCATTTCAATCCCGCATTTGACTCCCGCATTGTAAAATTTTCAGTACCCGCATCATTTCCTCAAACACCCCATGCCCCCTCCACACACACACACACACACACACACACACACACACCAAAACCTCCTCGGGCGTGCGCGCGCACACACACACACACCCTCCCTTGCTCGAAACCCTAGCAAGGTCCCTGCCGCCGCCGCCGCAAGGCCTCCATTGTCAACATCTGTCGGTTTGACCGTGTCGCTTACCCACCGATCTCCATACCCATGCCACCCTGAGTTTCTTAGATGACGCCTGCCAAACGCCCCCTTTCCCACATATCCCCATCTCCATCCCCCACTCCAGAGTGTCACAACCTAAGCCCGGCTACGCTTCCCATGGAGCTCGAGGAGCGACTGTCCCAAAAGAGGTGTATAGCGGTCTCTTCCCCGATGTCGTCGAGGAAGATGACGACCATTACTGGCGGCAGGCACTCAAGCAGTGGGCTAGAGTATGCAGGCATGTCTCGGCCACCGGCTACGACATCGAGGTCATCGACAGCGAGGACCTGAGGAGGGATGTGTCACAGGTTAAGTGGCCCACGCCTACCCCTCGAGTTTAATCGTCGTCGATCTCATGCATGGCCCCGCCGTTGATCTCCTCTGGCTCGCTGTCAACAATTTGCCATTCTACATCGCCATCGAGCCCCTTTTGTCATTTTTGAAGGACATGTTCTACGACGCTGGCTTGGGATCCACAGCTTGCAAGTAAGACCTCATCAACGGCGACCACGAGGAGGGCACCCTCTCTGGCTCTTCCAAGGGGAAAGAACCCATCTGCTCTTCCAAGGGGAAAGCGCTCGTCTGTGACAACAGGGAGGGCACCCTACAGCCGTGCTCTTCCAAGGGGAAGGAGCCCATCTGCGACAACATGGAGCGCATCCAGGGTCCGTGCTCTTCCCATGGGAACGAGCCCATTTGTGACAAGTGAGGAAACCCATGATTTGTTTTGCCGTGCCTCTTCACAGGGGGAGACCCATGATTTGTTTTGTCGAGTCCCTTTTGTAGTGTAGTGATAATATGTCCAGTTTTAATTGCTATATCTGGTTGTTTGCAGTATGCCTTGTTTATTTTAGTTGTTCACAATGTGATGCTCTATATGTGCAATTATTTACTGTGCAGTACATTTCATCAATCCTGTTTTAAACATACCGATATGAATGCATATATTTGCTTGTTGGTAAGCCTGTTATAGCTAGCATATGGCTCTTTTAAAGTTTTTTGATTGTTCGATTGTTTGTAGTTAGCATATGTCCAGTTTCAATGCCACCTTTGGTTGTTCATAATATGCCTTGTTTATTCCAGTTATTCACAATGGGATGTTCTATATGTGCAAGTATGAACTATGCAGTTCAATTTCATCAGTACCAGTTTCAACAATACCACTATGAATGACTACATTTGGTTGCTCCATCTTGTAGTTAACACACCTTTCCATTTTTATTTAACAATAACCATTGTACTTAGACCGGCACAATACCAGTTTGAATGACTATGTTTGCTCGTTGTTAAATGTTAGGCCTGTTGCAGTTAGCACACCTTTCCACTTGTTTTGCTTTACTAGCATGCTTAAACCTGCACACTGAAGCTATCTTTTGGAGATTATTTTGTCTGCCATGTATAATTTTGGTTGATGTTTAGCCTGTTGTGCTTAACATGCTTCTCGATTTATCTACATAGGACAATTTTCGGAACGACTGATGTTTTCCATCGAGGTTAGTTTCATCCCATGGCTTATATCTGCTCACTGTTCAGGATATCGGTAGCTGGTACCATATAGGCCGGCAACTCATAAGGGACTAATCGGTGAATCAGACTTTTAACTGAATATATCTGCAACCCATTTTTCGTTAGGTTAACTAGGGCCATATGTAATATATCTGAGGCTACATAGCTACATGCACTGTACTTAATGTCTAAATATGCAATCCTAGGCTACATAGAGACAAGGAAGAGTGTTACATTAATGTTCTAATGATGTCTAGATATACATAGAAGAGCAGCAGCAGCAACAACAACACAACCCTGTTTGGATACTCAACTTAGCTAGAGGTTAGAGTTAGTTTCTAGCTCATTACTAACCCTGAACTAACTCCATCCAAAGAATTGTTTGGATGGCAGGGTTAGATGGACAATAAATGCACTAGGAGAACTAGCTCCAATTAGCACCTCTTGGGTTGGATATTTTTTGGGTAGGTTATAAATGCAACTAGCTCAAACTAGCCCTCATGTTTAGATATACTTTAGGGCTAATTGAGCCCGAACTAGCTCAAACTAACTGTAACCCATGGATACAACAATAATTAATCAACTGATAATTTGTAAGAATGCACTAAACCCCTTCCGACCCATAATATAAGATGTTAATTCATCTAATATGTGAGTATATGGGATGTTATAAGATACTCCCTCCGTTCCTAAATATTTGTCTTTTTAGAGATTTCAAATGGACTACCACATACAGATGTATATGGACATATTATAAAAGAGTGTTGTACTACATCATTATGCAATTGTTGTTTAGCTTCTAATATTAACTTGGTGCTTTTAGGTACATATGTCATTGGTAAAGATCCGCGCTCCGACCATTTCTGCGTATGGGGCAATGAGATATCGATGAATCAGCATCAAGTGAGGAAGCTGATAAAGATTGCTAGTAAAATGGGTCCAGAGATGGCAATTAAACTATTTGTTTACACTTTATCCAAGACAATAGCGAACTGCAGGATGGTAAGTAAGAACTCTGGAGCCTTCTTTTTACTGCCCATAATGAGTTGTGTTAGATGACAATGTCTGAATCTTTTTCCTTTGCAGTGGTTGCCAAAGTAGTTTACTCAAGATTACCTCTCAAACTACATGATTGGTGGGCATGCAAAGGTTAAAGTATTTCTACCAGAACACGATGATTATCTAGATGTTTTCATGAAGACCGTGAAGGATGGGCGGTCGGCCATCATAAGGGGTTGGACTAGAATCGTGCGTGCCTTCTGCATGGATGAGGGCACAATATGGGCATTTCGCTTCACCTTGTTCAGCAACCAGAATATATTTCGCCTCTTTCTTTACCGTCTTTAATAGTACAAGTATACAACTGTGGTTCATCATTCTTTATTTGGTTCTTATGTAATTCTTGAACATATGTACCTATGAATCAAATAATGCATTGGTTGTTTGAACCTGATGGATATGAATAAAGCTGTAGCATACATCCAAATTCAAATCCAAATCCGGTACAATTTCGAAAAGCAGCAATTAAATTAGGGTGAAATTATGCTTCCAGGTTGTTACGGCACACACGGTTGGTAAAACACAAACGTTTGCGATATGCACCATAATTCGAGACGGTTCACAGAGAGGAAACGTGCGCAAGCATGCACACAGTTGCCGTTTGCAAACCGTGTGCGATGTCAGACAATATCATAAACGGTGCGGGCAAACTAAACATTTGTGTTAGTTGCCTTACCGTACACGATTCGCAACCATGAACTATTTCTGATGAAGTATGCATCGTAAATGTTGCACCACAGGATAGCGTGTGCGATAGCTGTCGTGTACGACGATGTTACGACGATCCGACGTTTTGTAATTCTGTCCGACACTCGTACGACGATTAGCTAATCTTCTTAACAGTGAACCTTTTGTGATGGGCCGCGCATCATACACGTTCTATAATAGTGAACCGTTTGTGATGGGCCGCGCATCGTAAACATAGCACCACAGAATACCGACTGCGATGGCAATGCGAGCAGAAACGAGTAGGAGTACTGTAGGGGCCCTATCCCCGACGGTTTCTGGGTCGTGTGGGAAGGACCCCCCTATCGCCACACTCAGTTGGCGACGGTTCCCAATGGCGTCGCGAAAAGGGGTTAAAAACCGTTTTTTAGGACCGACACGTACCAGTGAAGGCAAAGATCATGTATATAGGCATCACGTCCGAGATAAGTAGACCGAATCCTGCCTGCATCTACTACTACTACTCCACGCATCGACCGCTATCCGGCATGCATCTAGAGTATTAAGTTCATAAAGAATGGAGTAATGCCTTAAGCAAGATGACATGATGTATACAAAGTAAACTCACGCATGAATAAACCCCATCTTTTTATCGTTAATGGAAACAATAAAAATATGTATCTTGTCCCTTTATGTAACTGGGATATAGATCCCCGCAAGATTGAACCCATTACAAAGCACCTCTCTCACTGCAAGGAAAATCAATCTAGTTGGCCAAACCAAATCAATAGATTGGAGAGAAATACAAAGCTATAATAATCATGCATAAAAGTGTTCAGAGAAGACTCAAATAATATTCATGGATAATCTGATCATGAACTCATAATTCATTGGATCCCAACAAACTCACCGCAAAAAGTGATTACATCGAATAGAACTCCAAGAACATAGAGGCGAACATTGTATTGAAGATCAAAGAGAGAGAACAAGCCATCTAGCTACTAGCTATGGACCCATAGGTCTATGGTAAACTACTCAGACATCATCAGAAGGGGGGTAAGGTTGATGCAGAGCCCCTCCATGGTCGGTTCCCCCTCCAGCAGAGTACCGAAAAAGGCCTCCAGATGGGATCTCGCGAGAACAGAAGCTTTCAGCGGCGGAAAAAGTGTTTTGGGTGGATCCCTATTGGTTTCCCGATTTTAGAGAAATTATAGAGGCGGAATTAGGTCAAACGGATGCACGTGGGCCCCACAAGTCACCAGGGGGAGCCCTGGTGCCTTGTGGGCTACTCCTTCATCTTCTGGCCCTCTCCCGAAGCTTCCAGGGTCTCTTATGTCCAGAAAAAAATCTCCCAAAAGTTTCATGGCATTTGGACTTCGTTTGGTACTGATATTCTGGAAAACCAAAAACAGGCAAAAAAACAACAACTGGCACTTGACACTAAGTTAATAGGCCGGTCCCAAAAAATGATATATAATGGCGTATAAATGCATATAAAACATCCAAGATTGATACTATAATAGCACGTAACAACCAAAAAATATAGATACATTGGAGACGTATCAAGGAGCCGCCATAGCTTCCTTGTAAGGTGTAGGTTCATCTTCCTCTAAGATGAATATTTCATTGTGAAACCATTCAGGAGGTTCGATAACTATTCCTGACCTACGCGGTTCAGTTACAGTCTTAACTGGAATTTCTACAGCTGGTGTAGTAATTTCCGATTCAATTGTGTGACAGTTTCTGGAACCTATTCTGTTTCGCTAGTCCTCACTTCCGGAGATTCAATAATCTCATCGAGTTGTACTCTCCTCCCACTTAATTTCTTTAGCGAGAAACTCTGGTACTTCTTGAGCTTGCTTTGGTTTTTCCCTTGAAGAGGAAAGAGTGATGCAGCACAGTAGAGATAAGTATTTCCCTCAGTTAAGAACCAAGGTATCAATCCAGTAGGAGAAGAATGCGCAAATCACCAATACTTGCACAAACAATCAAACACTTGCACCCAACGCGATAAAGGGGTTGTCAATCCCTTCACGGTCACTTGCAAAGGTGAGATCTGATAGAGATAGTTAAATAAAACTAAATGAAAGATAGAATATTTTTGGGTTTTTTGGTTTATAGATCTGAAAATAAAAGATTGCAAAATAGTAGATCGGAAACTAATATGATGGAAAATAGACCCGGGGCCATAGGTTTCACTAGAGGCTTCTCTCTTGAAGGTAAATAATACGATGGGTGAACAAATTACTGTCGAGCAATTGATAGAAAAGCGCAAAGTTATGACGATATCCAAGGCAATGATTATGTAATATAGGCATCATGTCCATGTCAAGTAGACCGAGTCCTGCCTGCATCTACTACTATTACTCCACACATCGACCGACTCCTGCCTGCATCTAGAGTATTAAGTTCATAAAGAACAGAGTAACGCTTTAAGTAAGATGACATGATGTAGAGGAATAAACTCAAGCAATATGATGCAAAACCTCATCTTTTTATCCTTGATGGCAACAATACAATATGTGCCTCGCTACCCCTACTTTGTCACTGGGTGAGGACACCACAAGATTGAATCCAAAGCTAAGCACTTCTCCCATTGCAAGAAAAACTAATCTAGTTGGCCAAACCAAACCGATAGTTCGAAGAGAATTACAAAGATATCAAATCATGCATATAAGAATTCAGAGAAGATTCAAATAATATTCATAGATAAGCTGATCATAAATCCACAATTCATCGGATCTTGACAAACACACCGCAAAAGAAGATTACATCGGATACACCTCCAAGAACATTGAGGAGAACATGGTATTGAGAACCAAAGAGAGAGAAGAAGCCATCTAGCTACTAGCTATGGACCCGTAGGTCTGAGGTAAACTACTCATGCTTCATCAGAAGGGCAATAGAGTTGATGTAGATGCCCTCCGTGATCGAATCCCCTCCGGCAGGATGCCGGAAAAGGCCCCAAGATGGGATCTCACGGGAACAGAAGGTTGTGGCAGTGGAAAAGTGTTTTTGTGGATACTTCTAGAGGTTCTGGAATATATGTGAATATATAGGGCCAAGGGCTAGGTCAGAGGAGTCCCGAGGGGGTAGCAAGGTAGGGGTGCGCCCTCTGTTGGGGAACACGGTAATTTCAAAAAAATTCCTACGCACACACAAGATCCATCTAGGTGATGCATAGTAACGAGAGGGGATAGAGTTGTCCATGTACCCTCATAGACCATAAGCGGAAGCATTATGACAACATGGTTGATGTAGTCGTACGTCTTCACGATCCGACCGATCCTAGTACCGAAGGTACGACACCTCTACGATCTGCACACGTTCAGCTCGGTGACGTCCCACAAACTCTAGATCTAGGTGAGTGTCGAGGGAGAGCTTCGTTAGCACGACGACATGATGACGGTGATGATGAAGTTACTGACGCAGGGCTTCGCCTAAGCTCTACAACGATATGACCGAGGTGGAGATCTGTGGAGGGGGGCACCGCACATGGCTAAACAATCAACTTGTGTGTCTATGGGGTGCCCCCTCCCCCATATATAAAGGAGGGGAGGAGGAGGCCGGCCTGCCCTAGAGGGCGCGCCAAGGGGGAGGAATCCTCCTCCTAGTAGGAGTAGGATTCCTCCTTTCCTACTCCTACTAGGAGGGGGAAGGAAGGAGAGGGGGAGGGAGAGGGAAAGAGGGGCCGCGCCCCCTCCCTTAGTCCAATTCGGACTCCCTTGGGGGGGGGGGCGCCACCTCCTGGCCACTGCCCTCTCTCTCCCCTAAAGCCCACTAAGGGCCCAATAACTTCCCAGGGGGATTCCGGTAACCCTCCGGCACTCCGGTTTTATCCGAAACCTCCTGGAACACTTCCGGTGTCCGAACATAGTCGTCTAATATATCAATCTTTATGTCTCGACCATTTCGAGACTCCTCGTCATGTCCTTGATCATATCTAGGACTTCGAACTACCTTCGGTACATCAAAACTCATAAACTCATAATACCGATTGTCACCGAACGTTAAGCGTGCGGACCCTACGGGTTCCAGAACTATGTAGACATGACCGAGACTCATCTCTGGTCAATAACCAATAGCAGAACCTGGATGCTCATATTGGTTCCTACATATTCTACGAAGATCTTTATCGGTCAAACCGCATAACAACATGTGTTGTTCCCTTTGTCATCGGTATGTTACTTGCCCGAGATTCGATCGTCGGTATCTCAATACCTAGTTCAATCTCGTTACCGGCAAGTTTCTTTACTCGTTCTGTAATGCAGCATCCCGTAACTAACTCATTAGTCACATTGCTTGCAAGGCTTATAGTGATGTGCATTACCAAGAGGGCCCAGAGATGCCTCTCCGATACACTGAGTGACAAATCCTAATCTCGATCTGTGCCAACTCAACAAACTCCATCGGAGACACCTGTAGAGCATCTTTATAGTCACCCAGTTACGTTGTGACGTTTGATAGCACACTAAGCGTTCCTTCGGTATTCTGGAGTTGCATAATCTCATAGTCATAGGAACATGTATAAGTTATGGAGAAAGCAATAGCAAAAAACTAAACGATCATAGTGCTAATTAAGCTAACGGATGGGTCAAGTCAATCACATCATTCTCTAATGATGTGATCTCGTTCATCAAATGACAACTCATGTCTATGGTTAGGAAACTTAACCATCTTTGATTAACGAGCTAGTCAAGTAGAGGCATACTAGTGACACTCTGTTTGTCTATGTATTCACACATGTACTAAGTTTCTGGTTAATACAATTCTAGCATGAATAATAAACATTTATCATGATATAAGGAAATATAAATAACAACTTTATTATTGCCTCTGGGGCATATTTTGTTCAGTGTCTCACTTGCACTAGAGTCAATAATCTAGATTACATTGTAATGATTCTAACACCCATGGAGTCTTAGTGCTGATCATGTTATGCCCGTGAGAGAGGCTTAGTCAATGGGTCTGCAACATTCAGATCCGTATGTATCTTGCAAATCTCTACGTCTCCCTCCTTGACTTGATCGCGGATGGAATTGAAGCGTCTTTTGATGTGCTTGGTTCTCTTGTGAAATCTGGGTTCCTTTGCCAAGGCAATAGCACCAGTGTTGTCACAAAAGATTTTAATTGGACCCGAGGCACTAGGTATTACACCTAGATAGGATATGAACTCCTTCATCCAGACTCCTTCATTTGCTACTTCCGAAGTAGCTATGTACCCCGCTTCACATGTAGATCCCGCCACGACGCTCTGCTTGGAACTACACCAACTGACAGCTCCACCATTCAATAAAAATACGTATCCGGTTTGTGACTTAGAGTCATCCGAATCAGTGTCAAAGAAAGCATTGACGTAACTGTTTACGACAAGCTCTTTGTCACCTCCATAAACGAGAAACATATCCTTAGTCCTTTTCAGGTATTTCGGGATGTTCTTGACCATTGTCCAGTGATCCACTCCTGGATTACTTTGGTACCTCCTTGCTAAACTAATAGCAAGACACACATCAGGTCTGGTACACATCATTGCATACATGATATCACCTATGGCTGAATCATAGGGAATGACTTTCATTTTCTCTCTATCTTCTACAGTGGTCGGGCATTGAGTCTGACTCAACTTCACACCTTGTAACATAGGCAAGAACCCTTTCTTTGCTTGATCCATTTTGAACTTCTCCAAAACTTTATCAAGGTATGTGCTTTGTGAAAGTCCAATTAAGCGTCTTGATCTATCTTTATAGATCTTGATGCCCAATATATAAGCAGCTTCACCAAGGTCGTTCATTGAAAAATTCTTATTCAAGCATCACTTTATGCTATTCAAAAATTCAGTATCATTTCTGATCAGCAATATGTCATCCACATATAATATCAGAAATGCTACAAAGCTCCCACTCACTTTCTTGTAAATACAAGCTTCTCCAAAAGTCTGTATAAAACCATATGCTTTGATCACACTATCAAAGCGTTTATTCCAACTCCGAGAGGCTTGCACCAATCCATAAATGGATCGCTGGAGCTTGCACACTTTGTTAGCACCTTTTGGATCGACAAAACCATCTGGTTGCATCATATACAACTCTTCTTTAAGATATCCATTAAGGAATGCAGTTTTGACATCTATTTGCCAAATTTCATAATCATAAAATGCGACAATTGCTAACATGATTCGGACGGACTTAAGCATCGCTACGGGTGAGAAGGTCTCATCGTAGTCAACTCCTTGAACTTGTCAAAAACCTTTTGCAACAAGTCAAGCTTTGTAGATAGTAACATTACCATCAACGTTAGTCTTCTTCTTGAAGATCCATTTATTCTCTATGGCTTGCCGATCATCAGGCAAGTCAACCAAAGTCCACACTTTGTTCTCATACATGGATCCCATCTCAGATTTCTTGGCCTCAAGCCATTTTATGGAATCTGGCCTCATCATCGCTTACTCATAGTTCGTAGGTACGTCATGGTCGTACCACTCTGGTGCGGATCTTACTCTGGTTGACCTACGAGGTTCGGTAGTAACTTGATCAGAAGTTTCGTGATCATCATCATTAGCCTCCTCACTTACTGGTGTAGGAATCACTGGAACTGATTTCTCCGATGAACTAATTTCCAATAAGGGAGCAAGTACAGTTACCTCATTAAGTTCTACTTTCCTCCCACTCACTTCTTTCGAGAGAAACTCCTTCTCTAGAAAGGATCCATTCTTAGCAACGAATCTCTTGCCTTCGGATTTGTGATAGAAGGTGTACCCAACTGTCTCCTTTGGGTATCCTATGAAGACATGCTACCTCCTGAGCACTGTGTTGGATTTCCTTGAAGAGGAAAGGATGATGCAGCAAAGTAGCGTAAGTATTTCCCTCAGTTTTTAAGAACCAAGGTATCAAATCAGTAGGAGGCTACGCGCGAGTCCCTCGCACCTACACAAAACAAATAACTCCTCGCAACCAACGCGAAAAGGGGTTGTCAATCCCTTCACGGTCACTTACGAGAGTGAGATTTGATAGATATGATAGGATAATATTTTTGGTATTTTTTTGATAAATATGCAAAATAAAAGAAAAGTAAAAAGCAAAGGAAATAACTAAGTATTGAAAGATTAATATGATGAAGATAGACCCGGGGCCATAGGTTTCACTAGTGGCTTCTCTCAAGAGCATAAGTATTTTACGGTGGGTGAACGAATTACTGTTGAGCAATTGACAGAATTGAGCATAGTTATGAGAATATCTAGGTATGATCATGTATATAGGCATCACGTCCGAGACAAGTAGACCGACTCCTGCCTGCATCTACTACTATTACTCCACTCATCAACCGCTATCCAGCATGCATCTAGAGTATTAAGTTCATGAAAACAGAGTAACGCCTTAAGCAAGATGACATGATGTAGAGGGATAAATTCATCCAATATGATAAAAAACCCATCTTGTTATCCTCATGGCAACAATACAATACATGCCTTGCTGCCCCTACTGTCATTGGGAAAGGACACCGCAAGATTGAACCCAAAGCTAAGCACTTCTCCCATTGCAAGAAAGATCAATCTAGTAGGCCAAACCAAACTGATAATTCGAAGAGACTTACAAAGATAACCAATCATACATAAAGAATTCAGAGAAGATTCAAGTATTGTTCATAGATAATCTTGATCATAAACCCACAATTCATCGGTCTCAACAAACACACCGCAAAAAGAAGATTACATCAAATAGATATCCACAAGAGAGGGGGAGAACATTGTATTGAGATCCAAAAAGATAGAAGAAGCCATCTAGCTAATAACTATGGACCCGAAGGTCTGAGGTAACTACTCACACTTCATCGGAGAGGCTATGGTGTTGATGTAGAAGCCCTCCGTGATAGATGCCCCTTCCGGCGGAGCTCCGGAACAGGCCCCAAGATGGGATCTCGTGGATATAGAAAGTTACGATGGTGGAATTAGGGTTTTGGCTCCGTATTTGATTGTTTGGGGGTACGTAGGTATATATAGGAGGAAGGAGTACGTCGGTGGAGCAACAGGGGCCCACGAGGGTGGAGGGCACGCCTGGGGGGTAGGCGCGCCCCCCTACCTCATGGTTTCCTCTTTTATTTCTTGACGTAGGGTCCAAGTCTCCTGAATCATGTTCGGCGAGAAAATCACGTTCCCAAAGGTTTCATTCCGTTTGGACTCCGTTTGATATTCCTTTTCTGCGAAACTCTGAAATAGGCAAAAAACAGCAATTCTGGGTTGGGCCTTCGGTTAATAGGTTAGTCCCAAAAATAATACAAAAGTGGATAATAAAGCCCATTAATGTCCAAAACAATAGATAATATAGCATGGAGCAATAAAAAATTATAGATACGTTGGAGACGTATCAAGCATCCCCAAGCTTAATTCCTGCTCGTCCTCGAGTAGGTAAATGATAAAAAAGATAAATTTGATGCGGAGTGCTACTTGGCATAATTTCAATGTAATTCTTCTTAATTGTGGTATGAATATTCAGATCCGAAAGATTCAAGATAAAAGTTCATATTGACATAAAAATAATAATACTTCAAGCATACTAACTAAGCAATTATGTCTTCTCAAAATAACATGGCCAAAGAAAGTTCATCCCTACAAAATCATATAGTTTAGTCATGCTCCATTTTAGTCACACAAGAATGCTCTCATCATGCACAACCTCGATGACAAGCCAAGCAATTGTTTCATACTTTAGTAATCTCAAACCTATAAACTTTCACGCAATATGTGAGCGCGAGCCATTGACATAGCACTATGGGTGGAATAGAATATGATGAGGGGGTTTATGTGGAGAAGACAAAAAAGAGGAGAAAGTCTCACATCAATGAGGCTAATCAATGGGCTATGGAGATGCCCATCGATTGATGTTAATGCAAGGAGTAGGGATTGTCATGCAACGGATGCACTAGAGCTATAAATGTATGAAAGCTCAACAAAAGAAACTAAGTGGGTGTGCATCTAACTTGCTTGCTCACGAAGACCTAGGGCACTTGAGGAGGCCCATTGTTGGAATATACAAGCCAAGTTCTATAATGAAAAATTCCCACTAGTATATGAAAGTGACAAAACAAGAGACTCTCTATCATGAAGATTATGGTGCTACTTTGAAGCACAAGTGTGGCAAAGGATAGTAGCATTGTCCCTTCTCTCTTTTTCTCTAATTTTTTGGGCCTTCTCTTTTTCATGGCCTTTCTCTTTTCTTTTATTTTTTTTATATTCCTCACTTGGGATACTCTAGAAAATGATGATCATCACACTTCTATTTATTTACAACTCAATGATTACAACTCGATACTAGAACAAAAGATGACTCTATATGAATGCCTCCGGCGGTGTACCGGGATATGCAATGAACCAAGAGTGACATGTATGAAAGAATTATGAACTGTGGCTTTGCCACAAATACTATGTCAACTACATGATCATTTTAAGCAATATGACAATGATGAATGTGTCATGATAAACGGAATGGTGGAAAGTTGCATGGCAATATATCTCGGAATGGCTATGGAAATGCCATAATAGGTAGGTATGGTGGCTGTTTTGAGGAAGATATAAGGAGGTTTATGTGTGAAAGAGCGTATCATATCATGGGGTTTGGATGCACTGGCGAAGTTTGCACCAACTCTCAATGTGAGAAAGGGCAATGCACGGTACCGAAGAGGCTAGCAATGATGGAAGGGTGAGAGTGCGTATAATCCATGGACTCAACATTAATCATGAAGAACTCACATACTTATTGCAAAAATCTACAAGTCATCAAAAACCAAGCACTATGCGCATGCTCCTAGGGGGATAGATTGGTAGGAAAAGACCATCGCTCGTCCCCGACCGCCACTCACAAGGAGGACAATCAAAGAACACCTCATGTTTCAAATTTGTTACATAACGTTTACCATACGTGCATGCTACGGGACCTGCAAACTTCAACACAAACAATTCTCAAATTCACAACTACTCAACTAGCACAACTTTGATATTATTACCTCCATATCTCAAAACAATCATCAAGCATCAAACTTCTCTTAGTATTCAAAACACTCATAAGAAAAAATTTACTCTTGAATACCTAGCATATTAGGATTATTTAAGCAAATTACCATGCTATTTAAGACTCTCAAAATAATCTAAGTGAAGCATGAGAGATCAATAGTTTCTATAAAACAAATCCACCACTGTGCTCTAAAAGATATAAGTGAAGTACTAGAGCAAAACTATATAACTCAAAAGATATAAGTGAAGTACATAGAGTATTCTAACAAATTCCAAATCATGTATGGCTCTCTCAAAAGGTGTGTACAACAAGGATGATTGTGGTAAACTAAAAAGCAAAGACTCAAATCATACAAGACGCTCCAAGCAAAACACATATCATGTGGTGAATAAAAATATAGCTCCAAGTAAAGTTACCGATAGAAGTAGACGAAAGAGGGGATGCCTTCTGGGGCATCCCCAAGATTTGGCTTTTAGGTGTCCTTAGATTATCTTGGGGGTGCCATGGGCATCCCCAAGCTTAGGCTCTTGCCACTCCTTGTTCCATAATCCATCAAATCTTTACCCAAAACTTGAAAACTTCACAACACAAAACTTAAAGTAGAAAATATCGTGAGCTCCGTTAGCGAAAGAAAACAAAATACCACTTCAAGGTACTGTAATGAACTCATTCTTTATTTATATTGGTGAAGCCCACTGTATTCCAACTTCTCTATGGTTTATAAACTATTTTACTAGCCATAGATTCATCAAAATAAGCAAACAGCACACGAAAAACAGAATCTGTCAAAAACACAATAGTATGTAGTAATCTGTAACTAGCGCAAGATCTGGAACCCCAAAAATTCTAAAATAAATTGCTGGACGTGAGGAATTTATCTATTAATCATCTGCAAAAAGAATTAACTAAATAGCACTTTGCAAATGAAAAATGGCAGCAGTTCTCGTGAGCGCTAAAGTTTCTATTTTTTACAGCAAGATATCAAGACTTTCCCCAAATCTTCCCAACGGTTCTACTTGGCACAAACACTAATTAAACACAAAAAACACAACCAAAACAGAGGCTAGGCAAATTATTTATTACTAAACGGGAGAAAAAGTTAAGGAATAAAAATTAAAATTGGGTTGCCTCCCGACAAGCGCTATCGTTTAACGCCCCTAGCTAGGCATAAAAAGCAAGGATAGATCTAGGTATTGCCATCTTTGGTAGGCAATCCATAAGGGGCTCTCATAATAGATTCATAAGGTAATTTAATTTTGTTTCTAGGAAAGTGTTCCATGCCTTTCCTTAACGGAAATTGGAATCTAATATTTCCTTCCTTCATATCAATAATTGCACCACTCGTTATAAGCAAAGGTCTACCAAGGATAATAGGACATGAAGGATTGCAATATATGTCAAGAACAATAAAATCTATGGGCACATAATTCCTATTTGCGACAATAAGAGCATCATTGATTCTTCCCATTGGTTTCTTAATAGTGGAATCCGCAAGGTGCAAGTTTAAAGAGCAATCATCAAAATCACGGAAACCTAACAAATCACACAGTCTTTGGAATCGTGGAAACACTAGCACCCAAATCACATAAAGCATAGAACTCATGATCTTTAATCTTAATTTTAATAGTTGTTTCCCACTCATCATAAAGTTTTCTAGGGATAGAAACTTCCAACTCAAGTTTTTCTTCATAAGATTGCATCAAGGCATCAACGATATGTTTAGTAAATGCTTTATTTTGACTATATGCATGAGGAGAATTTAGCACGGATTGCAACAAGGAAATACAATCAATCAAAGAGTAATTTTCATAATTAAATTCCTTTAAGTCCAAAATAGTGGGTTTAGCAACATCTAGGGTTTTAATTTCTTCAATCCCACTTTCATCAAATTTAGCATCAAGATCTAAAAACTCTAAATTTTTGGAACGCCTTCTAGGTAAAGGTGGATCATATTCAGTCCCATTATTATCAAGATTCATATTGTAAAACAAAGATTTAAGAGGGGACACATGAATAACTTTTAGATCTTCATCTTTATTTTCATAGGAACTAGAAGAATACGCTCTTATAAAGGCATCTCTCTTAGCACGCATCCTAGCGGTTCTTTCTTTGCACTCATCAATGGAAATTCTCATGGCTTTGAGAGACTCATTGATATCATGCTTAGGAGGAATAGATCTAAGCTTTAAAGAATCAACATCAAGAGAAACTATATCAACATTCCTAGCCAAATCATCAATCTTAAGCAATTTTCTTCAATCAAAGCATTGAAATTCTTTTGCAAAGTAATAAATTCTTTAATATTAGGTTCAAAATCAGAGGGCATCTCATTATAATAGCCATAAGAACTGTTGTAGGAATTACCATAATTATTAGAGGTATTACTAGGATAAGGCCTAGGATTAAAATTTCCTCTATACGCGTTGTTACCAAAATTATTCCTACCAACAAAATTTACATCCATAGATTCATTATTGTTCTCAATCAAAGTAGACAAGGGCATATCATTAGGATCAGAAGTAACACTCTTACTAGCAAATAATTTCATAAGTTCATCCATCTTTCTACTCAAAACATTAATTTCTTCTATCGCATGCACCTTTTTATTAGTAGATCTTTCAATATGCCATTGAGAATAATTAACCATAATATTATCTAGGAGTTTAGTAGCTTCTCCTAAAGTGATTTCCATAAAAGTGCCTCCCGTGAACGAATCTAAAAGATTTCTAGAAGCAAAATTCAATCCGGCATAATTTTTTTGTATAATTATCCACAAATTCAAACCATGAGTAGGGAAATTACATATCATTAATTTCATCCTCTCCCAAGCTTGTGCAACATGTTCATGATCAAGTTGCTTAAAATTCATAATATCATTTCTAAGGGAGATGATCTTAGCGGGAGGAAAATACTTAGAGATAAAAGCATCTTTGCACTTGTTCCAAGAATCAATACTATTTTTAGGCAAAGACGAAAACCAAGCTTTAGCACGATCTCTAAGCGAAAAAGGAAATAACTTCAACTTAACAATATCGTTGTCCACATCTTTCTTCTTTTGCATATCACACAAATAAACAAAGCTATTTGGATGGGTAGCAGCATCTTCACTAGGAAGGCCGGAAAACGAATCTTCCATGACAAGATTCAGCAAAGCGGCACTAATTTCATAAGATTCAGCATCGGTAAGAGGAGCAATCGGAGTGCTAATAAAATCATTGTTGTTGGTATTGGTAAAGTCACACAATTTAGTATTATCTTGAGCCATCGAGACAAGCAAGCAATCCAACACACAAGCAAACAAAAAGCAAGCGGGCAAAAAGAGGCAAATAGAGAAAGAGAGGGAGGATAGAGAGAGAGGGCGAATAAAACGGCAACGGTGAAGTGGGGGAGAGGAAAATGAGAGGCAAATGGCAAATAATGTAATGCAGGAGATAAGGGTTGTGATGGGTACTTGGTATGTTGACTTTTGCGTAGACTCCCCGGCAACGGCGCCAGAAATCGCTCGTTGTCAGGAGTCAAATCTTGACTTGTGTGAACCTCCCCGACAACGGTGCCAGAAATCTTCTTGCTACCTCTTGAGCACTGTGTCGGATTTCCTTGAAGAGGAAAGGATGATGCAACAAAGTAGCGTAAGTATTTCCCCCAGTTTTTGAGAACCAAGGTATCAATCCAGTAGGAGGCTACGCGCGAGTCCCTCGCACCTACACAAAACAAATAACTCCTCGCAACCAATGCGATAAGGGGTTGTCAATCCCTTCGCGGTCACTTACGAGAGTGAGATCTGATAGATATGATAGGATAATATTTTTTGTATTTTTGTGATAAAGATGCAAAATAAAAGCAAAGTAAAAAGCAAAGGAAATAACTAAGCATTGAAAGATTAATATGATGAAGATAGACCCGGGAGCCATATGTTTCACTAGTGGCTTCTCTCAAGAGCATAAGTATTTTACGGTGGGTGAATGAATTACTGTTGAGCAATTGGCAGAATTGAGCATAGTTATGAGAATATCTAGGTATGATCATGTATATAGGCATCACGTCCGAGACAAGTAGACCGACTCCTGCCTGCATCTACTACTATTACTCCACTCATCGACCGCTATCCAGCATGCATCTAGAGTATTAAGTTCATGAAAACAGAGTAACGCCTTAAGCAAGATGACATGATCTAGAGGGATAAATTCATGCAATATGATAAAAACCCCATCTTGTTATCCTCGGTGGCAACAATACAATACGTGCCTTGCTGCCCCTACTGTCACTGGGAAAGGACACCGCAAGATTGAACCCAAAGCTAAGCACTTCTCCCATTGCAAGAAAGATCAATCTAGTAGGCCGAACCAAACTGATAATTCGAAGAGACGTGCAAAGATAACCAATCATACATAAAATAATTCAGAGAAGATTCAAATATTGTTCATAGATAATCTTGATCATAAACCCACAATTCATCGGTCTCAACAAACACACCGCAAAAAGAAGATTACATCGAATAGATCTCCACAAGAGAGGGGGAGAACATTGTATTGAGATCCAAAAAGAGAGAAGAAGCCATCTAGCTAATAACTATGGACCCAAAGGTCTGAGGTAAACTACTCACACTTCATCGGAGAGGCTATGGTGTTGATGTAGAAGCCCTTCGTGATAGATGCCCCTTCCGGCGGAGCTCCGGAACAGGCCCCAAGATGGGATCTCGTGGATACAGAAAGTTACGGCGGTGGAATTAGGGTTTTGGCTCCGTATTGATCGTTTGGGGGTACGTAGGTATATATAGGAGGAAGGAGTACGTCGGTGGAGCAACAGGGGGCCCATGAGGGTGGAGGGCGTGCCTGGGGGGGAGGCGCGCCCCCTACCTCGTGGCTTCCTCCTTTATTTCTTGACGTAGGGTCCAAGTCTCCTGGATCATGTTCGGTGAGAAAATCACGTTCCCGAAGGTTTCATTCTGTTTGGACTCCGTTTGATATTCCTTTTCTGCGAAACTCTGAAATAGGCAAAAAACAACAATTCTGGGCTGGGCCTCCGGTTAATAGGTTAGTCCCAAAAATAATATAAAAGTGGATAATAAAGCCCAATAATGTCCAAAACAGTAGATAATATAGCATGGAGCAATCAAAAATTATAGATACGTTGGAGACATATCAAGACACATTTCTCCGATTTGGCTTTGAGCTTATCAGGTTGAAGCTTTTTCACATAAGCACCGCAGCCCCAAACTTTAAGAAACGACAACTTGGGTTTCTTGCCAAACCACAGTTCATAAGGTGCCGTCTCAACGGATTTCGATGGTGCCCTATTTAACGTGAATGCAGCCGTCTCTAAAGCATAACCCCAAAACAATAGCGGTAAATCAATAAGAGACATCATAGATCGCACCATATCTAATGAAGTGCGGTTACGACGTTCGGACACACCATTACGCTGTGGTGTTCCAGGTGGCGTGAGTTGCGAAACTATTCCGCATTGTTTCAAATGAAGACCAAACTCATAACTCAAATATTCACCTCCACGATCAGATCGTAGAAACTCAATTTTTTTGTTATGATGATTTTCCACTTCACTCTGAAATTCTTTGAACTTTTCAAATGTTTTAGACTTATGTTTCATCAAGTAGATATACCCATATCTGCTCAAATCATCTGTGAAGGTAAGAAAATAACGATACCCGCCACGAGCATCAACACTCATCGGACCGCATACATCAGTATGTATTATTTCTGATAAGTCTGTTGCTCGTTCCATTGTTCCGGAGAACGGAATCTTAGTCATCTTGCCCATGAGGCATAGTTCACAAGCATCAAGTGATTCATAATCAAGTGATTCCAAAAGCCCATCAGCATGGAGTTTCTGCATGCGCTTTACACCAATATGACCTAAACGGCAGTGCCACAAATAAGTTGCACTATCATTATTAAACTTATATCTTTTGGCTTCAATACTATGAACATGTGTATCACTACTATCAAGATTTAGTAATAATAGACCACTCATCAAGGTGCATGACCGTAAAAGATATTACTCATATAAATAGGACAACCATTATTCTTTGATTTAAATGAATAACTGTCTCACATCAAACAAGATCCAGATATAATGTTCATGCTCAACGCTGGCACCAAATAACAATTATTTAGGTCTAAAACTAATCCCGAAGGTATATGTAGAGGTAGCGTTCCGACGCCGATCACATCGACTTTGGAACCATTTCCCACGCGCATCGTCACCTCATCCTTAGCCAATCTTCGCTTAATCCGTAGCCCCTGTTTCGAGTTGAAAATATTAGCAATAGAACCAGTATCAAATACCCAGGCGCTACTGCGAGCATTAGAAGGTGCACATCAATAACATGTATATCAAATATACCTTTCACTTTGCCATGCTTCTTATCCGCCAAATACTTGGGGCAGTTCCGCTTCCAATGACCAGTTCCTTTGCAGTAGAAGCACTCAGTCTCAGGCTTAGGTCCAGACTTGGGCTTCTTCACTTGAGCAGCAACTTGCTTGCCGTTCTTCTTGAAGTTCCCCTTCTTCCCTTTGCCCTTTTTCTTGAAACTGGTGGTCTTGTTGACCATCAACACTTGATGCTCCTTCTTGATTTCTACCTCTGCAGCCTTTAGAATTGCGAAGAGCTCGGGAATTGTCTTATCCATCCCTGCATATTATAGTTCATCACGAAGCTCTTGTAGCTTGGTGGAAGTGATTGAAGAACTCTGTCAATGACACTATCATCAGGAAGATTAACTCCCAGCTGAGTCAAGTGGTTGTGGTACCCAGACACTCTGAGTATATGTTCACTGACAGAACTATTCTCCTCCATTTTGCGGCTGTAGAACTTATTGGAGACTTCATATCTCTCAATCCGGGCATTTGCTTGAAATATTAACTTCAACTCCTGGAACATCTCATATGCTCCATGACGTTCAAAACATCATTGAAGTCTCGGTTCTAAGCCGTAAAGCATGACACACTGAACTATCGAGTAGTCATCAGCTTTGCTCTGCCAGGCGTTCATAACATCTGGCGTTGCTCCTGCAGCGTGTTTGTCACCTAGCGGTGCTTCTAGGACGTAATTCTTCTGTGCAGTAATGAGGATAATCCTCAAGTTATGGACCCAGTCCGTGTAATTGCTACCATCATCTTTCAACTTAGCTTTCTCTAGGAACACATTAAAATTCAATGGAACAACAGCACGGGCCATCTATCTACAACAACATAGACATGCAAAGTACTATTAGGTACTAAGTTCATGATAAATTAAAGTTCAATTAATCATATTAACTTAGAACTGCCACTTAGATAGACATCCCTATAATCATCTAAGTGATCACGTGATCCATATCAACTAAACCATGTCCGATCATCACGTGAGATGGAGTAGTTTTCAATGGTGAACATCACTATGTTGATCATATCTACTATATGATTCACGCTCGACCTTTCGGCCTTAGTGTTCCCAGGCCATATCTGCATATGCTAGGCTCGTCAATTTAACCCGAGTATTCCGCGTGTGCAAAACTGGCTTGCACCCGTTGTATGTGAACGTAGAGCTTATCACACCCGATCATCACGTGGTGTCTCGGCACGACGAACTATAGCAATGGTGCATACTCAGGGAGAACACTTGTACCTTGAAATTTAGTAAGAGATCATCTTATAATGCTACCGTCAAACTAAGCAAAATAAGATGCATAAAGGATAAACATCATATGCAATCAATATAAGTGATATGATATGGCCATCATCATCTTGTGCCTTTGATCTCCATCTCCAAAGCACCGTCATGATCACCATCGTCACCGGCTTGACACCTTGATCTCCATCGAAGCATCATTGTCGTCTCACCAACTATTGCTTCCACAACTATCGCTACCGCTTAGTGATAAAGTAAAGCAAATACATGGCGATTGCATTTCCTACAATAAAGCGACAACCATATGGCTCCTGCCAGTTGCCGATAACTCTGTTACAAAAATGATCATCTCATACAATAAAATTTAGCATCATGTCTTGACCATATCGCATCACAACATGCCCTACAAAAACAGGTTAGACGTCCTCTACTTTGTTGTTGCAAGTTTTACGTGGCTGCTACGGGCTGAGCAAGAACCGTTCTTACCTACGCATGAAAAACCACAACGTGGTATAGTGATTGCTTTTTGATCTTCCAAAAGAACCCTACTCATTGAATCCGATTCAACTAAAGTTGGAGAAACCGATACCCACTAGCCACCCGTGTGTGAAGCACGTCGGTAGAACTAGTCTCGCGTAAGCGTACGCGTAATGTCAGTCTGAGCCGCTTCATCCAACAATACGGCTGAATCAAGAATCAACTAGTCAAGCAATATGTATATACCCACGCCCACAACTCCTTTGTGTTCTACTCATGCATATAACATCTACGCATAGACCTAGCTCCGATGCCACTATTGGGGAACGCAGTAATTTCCAAAAAAATCCTACACACACGCATGATCCATCTAGGTGATGCATAGCAGCGAGAGGGGATAGAGTTGTCCATGTACCCTCGTAGATCGTAAGCGGAAGCGTTATGACAACACGGATAGTCATACGTCTTCACGATCCTAGTACCGAAGGTACGACGCCTCCGCGATCTGCACACGTTCAGCTCGGTGACGTCCCATGAACTCTAGATCCAGCTGAGTGTCGAGGGAGAGCTTCGTCAACACGACGGCGTGATGACAGTGATGATGAAGTTACCGACGTAGGGCTTCGCCTAAGCTCTACAACGATATGGCCGGGGTGGAAATCTGTGGAGGGGGGCACCGCACACGGCTAAGCAATCAACTTGTGTGTCTATGGGGTGCCCCCTCCCCCGTATATAAAGGAGGGGAGGAGGAGGCCGGCCGGCCCTAGAGGGCGTGCCAAGGGGGGAGGCATCCTCCTCCTAGTAGGAGTAGGATTCCTCCTTTCCTAGTCCTACTAGGAGGGGGAAGGAAGGAGAGGGAGAGGGAGAGGGAAAGAGGGGTCGCGCCCCCTCCCTTAGTCCAATTCAGACTCCCTTGGGGGGGCACCTCCTAGATG
>NC_041388.1:465833144-466037250 GCF_002162155.2 Triticum dicoccoides | reverse complement strand
CGGTAACCCTCTAGCACTCTGGTTTTTATCCGGAACCTCCCAGAACACTTACGGTGTCCGAACATAGCTGCCCAATATATCAATCTTTTTGTCTCGACCATTTTGAGACTCCTCGTCATGTTCGTGATCATATCCGGGACTCCGAACTACCTTCGATACATCAAAACTCATAAACTTATAATACCGATCGTCACCGAACGTTAAGCGTGTGGACCCTACGGGTTTGAGAACTATGTAGACATGACCGAGACTCATCTCTGGTCAATAACCAATAGCAGAACCTGGATGCTCATATTGGTTCCTACATATTCTACGAAGATCTTTGTCGGTCAAACCGCATAACAACATACGTTGTTCCCTTTGTCATTGGTATGTTACTTGCCCGAGATTCGATCGTCGGTATCTCAATACCTAGTTGAATCTTGTTACCGGCAAGTCTCTTTACTCGTTTCGTAATGCAAAATCCAATAACTAACTCACTAGTCACATTGCTTGCAAGGCTTATAGTGATGTGCATTACCGAGAGGGCCCAGAGATACCTCTCCGATACACAGAGTGACAAATCCTAATCTCGATCTATGCCAACTCAACAAACACCATCGGAGACACCTGTAGAGCATCTTTATAGTCACCTAGTTACGTTGTGATGTTTGATAGCACACTAAGTGTTCCTCTGGTATTATGGAGTTGCATAATCTCATAGTCATAGGAACATGTATAAGTTATGGAGAAAGTAACAGCAATAAACTAAATGATCGTAGTGCTAAGCTAACGGATGGGTCAAGTCAATCACATCATTCTCTAATGATGTGATCCCGTTCATCAAATGACAACTCATGTCTATGGTTAGGAAACTTAACCATCTTTGATTAACGAGCTAGTCAAGTAGAGGCATACTAGTGACACTCTGTTTGTCTATGTATTCACACATGTACTAAGTTTCTGGTTAATACAATTCTAGCATGAATAATAAACATTTATCATGATATAAGGAAATATAAATAACAACTTTATTATTGCCTCTAGGGCATATTTCCTTCACCCTCCACCCTTGACGGCGCCACGTGGCTCTTCTAACTTAGACTCCAAGTCCCATGGGTGTCTTCTGGTCCAAGAATAATCATTGCGAAAGTTTTATTCCATTTGGACCCCGTTTGTTATTCCTTTTCTGCGAAGCTAAAAACAAGGAAAAAACAGGAACTGGCACTGGGTTCTAGGTTAATAGGTTAGTCCCAAAAATAATATAAAATAGCATATTAATGCATATAAAACAAACAAAACAGATAATATAATAGCATGGAAATAAAAAATTATAGATACGTTGTATCAAACTCCTTCTCGAGAAAGTGTCCATTCTTAGTGACAAACACTTTGTCTTCGGACTTTTGGTAGAAGGAATACCAAATTGTTTCTTTGGGATAACCTACAAAGTAACATTTGTCTGCTTTGGGATCGAGCTTATTTGGCTGTAAACATTTTACATAAGTCTCGCAAACCCAAATCTTGAGATGCACCAAATTTGGTTTCTTCCCATTCCATAACTCATATGGTGCCATCTCTATAGACTTAGATGGTGCTCTTTTCAGTGTATATGTTGTTGTTTCAAGTGCATGCCCCCAAAATGATAAAGGCGGGTTAGTAAATGACATCATTGACCTAACCATGTCCAACAAAGTTTAGTTACGCCTTTCAGATACTCTGTTTCTTTGTGGAATTCTCGGAGAATAAGTTGTGAGACAATTCCACAATCACTTAGATGTTGGATAAACTCATGACTAAGATATTCTCCTCCACGATCAGATCGTAGATATGTAATATTCTTGCCACGATTATTCTCAACTTCATTCTGAAATTATTTGAACTTTTCAAATGTTTCATACTTATGTTTCATCAAGTAAATATATCCATATCTACTTAAGTCATCAGTGAAGGTTACGAAGTATAAGTATCCACCGCGTGTTGGAATACTCATTGGACCACACAAATCACTATGCATTATATCCAATAATTCCAGTGCCCGTTCTTGTCGGATTTTGGGTTCCGGTAAAACCCTTGAGGTTCGAACACTGGGGTGCACATGAAGATCTCTCCTCCCCCCAAGCTCTCACCCTTGCCACAATCTCAAGGCCTAGCGCGTTGAACTCGCAGAACAAAGGGACACAAGATTTATACTTGTTCGGGCCACCGATGTGGTGTAATACCCTACTCCAGTGTGGTGTGGTGGATTTCCTCTTGGGCTAAGGATGAACAGTTATAAGGGAAGAACAGCCTCCTAAGGAGAGGTGCTCTTGTGCTTGGTGAGTTTGTGTGGTTGCCTCGGTGAAGTGGATCCGGTCCAAGATGAGATCTGCTTTCTCTATGGTGGTGGCTAGTCCTATATATAGAGGCCAGGGTCCTCTTCCAAAATATTAGGCGGGAAGGGATCCCACAACGACCAATTTGAAGGGGGACAGGTAGTACAAGCTATCCTGACAAAAGATGGTCTTCGCCTGCCAAAGGCTCTGGTGATGACGCCGTCCTGGGCTCCACGGTGACCTCCGTCATGTCGTCCTGCTGGTCTTGGTATCGTTGCACCGATATGGAAACCTTTGCATGCTTCCTCGGGACTCCTCGCCCGTGCTTGCCTCCTTAACACCAAAGAGGAAACGAGGACACTGCACATGCTAGCGCCCGCCTGGTCCCAGCCTGGCCTTGGTCATCATGGCTTGCGTCACAGGAACCTCGTGAGGCGCCCCTTGTTTTGATCTCTCCGCCCCTCATGAGCCATCCTGGTGAGCTTGTCCCCGAGGAGGTCTTGTATCGTCCGCCTCGCGAGGCTTGGCCCCTCGCGAGGGTCTTGAGTGTTTTGCCGGTGAAGATGGGCCGTAAAGTGCCGCTGGTGGAGCCATGCTGTGGGCCGCTGGCAGGCAAGTCTGGGGACCCCAGTTCCCAGGACGTCGACAGTAGCCCCCAAGCCCAAGGTGCGCTCGAACTTGGTTCGAGGCGAAGCCAATGGGTTAGTGTGGAGCGTCGTGGGCCCCAACTACCTGCGGCCTTGTTTGACGCGTGGCGGTCGATTGGACGTGGGCGTCTCCGCTTCCCCATGCAGCCTTGATATCCGCCTGGCTAGGCGGCCATCGTGACTTACACAGTTATCCCCCATTTGCCGGTCACGCGCCCCTCCAACTCTCCTGCCTTTTCGAAACAATAACCTCCTCCTCTAATCTATCCCAAGCTCAGCCCTCCTCGTTGCCATGGCGCCCCGGTGAACGGAGAAGGAAAAGAAGAAGTCTCAGTCTTCAGCCGGGCCACCCTCGGCCGTTGAACCCGCCGTTGGCCGATCACTGGTGCTCAACCAGGAAGCCATGGACAAGGTTCGCCCTGCGCTCGCTGCTGACTCCAATGAATGGGGGAGGACGGCGGCCTGTCCCGCGTCTCGCGCCTCCGTCGACAGGACAACCATCGAGGTTCGATTCTTCATCGACGCCTTGTGGGTTGGCCTGGTTCCTCCTTTCTCTACCTTCTTCAATGCTGTGCTCTCCCACTATCGGATCCTTATGTTGCACCTGGATCCCTATGATGCCCCCGATTTGACCGTACACTAATCATACACGCAAACGTGTATGATCAAGATCAGGGACTCACGGGAAGATATCACAACACAACTCTACAAATAAAAATAAGTCATACAAGCATCATATTACAAGCCAGGGGCCTCGAGGGCTCGAATACAAGAGCTCGATCATAGATGAGTTAGTGAAGCAACAATATCTGAGTACAGACATAAGTTAAACAAGTTTTCCTTAAGAAGGCTAGCACAAACTGGGATACATATCGAAAGAGGCGCTGGCCTCCTGCCTCGGATCCTCCTAAACTACCCCTGGCCATCGTCAGCGGTCTGCACGTAGTAGTAGGCACCTCCAGTGTAGTAGGAGTCGTCGTCGACGGTGGCGTCTGGCTCCTGGGCTCCATCGTATGGTCGCAACAATCGGGTATAGAAAGGGGGGAAAGGGGGAGCAAAGCAATCGTGAGTACTCATCCAAAGTACTCGCAAGCAAGGAGCTACGCTACATATGTATGCATTGGTATCAAATGGAAAAGGGGTAGCATATGTAGACTGAACTGCAGAATGCTGGAGTAAGAGGGGGATAGCTAGTCCTGTCGAAGACTACGCTTCTGGCCGCCTCCATCTTGCAGCATGTAGAAGAGAGTAGATGGTAAGTTCACCAAGTAACATCGCATAACATAAACCTACCCGGCGATCCTCCCCTCGTCGCCCTGTGATAGAGCGATCACCGGGTTGTATCTGGCACTTGGAAGGGTGTGTTTTATTAAGTATCCGGTTCTAGTTGTCATAAGGTTAAGGTACAACTCCAAGTCGTCCTGTTACCGAAGATCACGGCTATTCGAATAGATTAACTTCCCTGCAGGGGTGCACCACATTTCCCAACACGCTCGATCCCCTTTGTCCGGACACACTTGTCGGGGTCATGCCCGGCCTCGGAAGATCAACACGTCGCAACCCTACCTAGGCACAACAGAGAAGTCTGCACGCCGGTCTAAATCCTATGGCGCAGGGGTCTAGGCCCATCGCCCATTGCACACCTGCACGTTACGTACGCGGCCGGCGAGCAGACCTAGCCTCCCTTATACAAGAGCAGGCGTTCCAGTCCAACCCGGCTCGCGCCGCTCAGTCGCTGACGTCATGAAGGCTTCGGCTGATACCACGACGTCGAGTGCCCATAACTGTTCCCGCGTAGTTGTTTAGTGCGTATAGGCCAGTAGCCTAACTCAGATCAAATACCTAGATCTCGTTAAGCGTGTTATTTTGAAGTAACCGTGAACGCCGACCAGGGCAAGCCCACCTCTCTCCTAGGTGGTCTCCGCCTGCCCTGTCGCTTCGCCTCAAAGAAACAGTCGGGGGCCGTCGGGAACTCAGGCCCACCACTACCTGGATGGAGCCACCTGTGCTTTCAGCCCCCTCATCCGAATCACATGCGGGTACTCTACGAGCCGACCCGACTTTGGTCACCACCTGTATAGTATGTATGTATGTACCCGTGATCACCTCCCGAGTGATCACGACCCGATAGTATAGCATGGCAGATGGGCAAGAATGCAGGGCCACTGATGATAAACTAGCATCCTATACTAAGCATTTAGGATTGCAGGTAAGGTATCAACAATAGTACCAAGGACATGCTATGCATCAGAATAGGATTAACGGAAAGCAGTAACATGCTACACTACTCTAATGCAAGCAGTAGAGAGAAGAATAGGCGATATCTCGTGATCAAGGTGGGGCTTGCCTGGTTGCTCTGGCAAGAAGGGTTCGTCGTTGATGTAGTCGATCACAGGGGTACCGACAACGGTCTCGGGGTTTACCGGAAAGAAGTAACGGAGGAGAACACAATAAATAATAGAGCAATCAAAGCATCACAAAGTATAACATGGCAATACGTGGTGCTAGAGGTGACCTAATGCAGTACTAGGTGCTACCGGCGAAGGGGGGAGGGATATCCGGGAAAGTATTCCCGGTGTTTCGCGTTTTCGGGCAGATGAACTGGAGGGGGAAAGTTGCGTGTACGCTATTCTAGGGATGTGTGGCGGACGAACGGGTTGCGTATCCGGATTCGTCTCGTCGTTGTGAGCAACTTTCATATAGAAAGTTTTTTCCATCCGAGCTACCGTTTATTTTATATTAATTTCCAAACCTTTAATTGAATTACTAATTTTCGGATTTAATTTAATTCGAAAATAAATTAATATTCAATTACTATGGGTACACATAAGTGTACCCAGCAAATGCAACAGAGAGGCTGACTGGTGGGTCCAGTGAGCTGAGTCAGCCGCTGACAAGTCAGCCTTATCCACTAGAATAGTGGGGTGGTCCCACCTGTCGTTGTCTCAACCATTTTAATCAGTGGTTAAATTTAACCCAAGGCTAAATACAGGGGAGGCCCCACATGTCAGGGAGTAATTAGGTTAGTTAATTAGCTAGTTTAATTAAGTTGTGGTTAATTAGGAGGCGGGTCCCAGCAGTTAGTGGCACTGGACATCATTAGCGGCTGGGTTAAGCGGACACGTCAGCGGCACCGACGTTTAGCCACCGGCAACGAAAACACGGTGGCGACGCACGTGATGTGGTCGAAAATCGGCTACAGGCCACCAAAACGGGCGCTGCTGGTCGCGTTCGAACGCGCTTGAAGTCCCGCGTCCAACGGTGCTAGGGGTGGGAGCGAGAGAGGTCCCAAGCGACACCGACGATGGGCGAAGGCGATGGCCGGAGCTCGGTGAGCTCGGTTTCAGGGTCGCAGCGTATGGCGAGGCGACCCAAGGGCATCAGATGGTTCTTAGGGGGCTCAGGAACACGAGGCAAAGCTCGGTTGCGAGTCCTGCGAGCTGTGGCCACGGCAGAGAGTCAAACGGCGGCGACGAGTTGTCAGACGTGGTAGCGGTGGTAGCTAGTGGGGGAGCCAGAGCTCAAGGGAAGAGGGGAGGATGTGGGGGCTCACAGAGGGCCGACAGGGGGCTCAGGCGAGCCAGGGGGTGCCGGAGTCGAGGGGATCGACGACGAGGTAGCAGCGGCGTCCGACGAAGGGGTTGAGGCAGATGGCATTGAGGCGGCTCGCTGGCTCCAACCAGTGGCTCAGGCGATGGAGGAGATGACGACGGTCCTCCTGGACAGCAGCTCGGGCGCCGGGGAGCTCGGTGGCCACGAGGGCGCGAGTGGACGCCGGCGATGGCACTCGGGTGAGAGGGGAGAAGCGGAACCGGGGTGACAGAGGGAGAGCGGTGGGGGGAGGGGGAAGTGGATCTGGGGCTAGGGTTAGCCAGGGGCGGACGGCGCCCTTATCCGCCCGCGCAGCTGCAGCGGCATGGACGGCGAGCCGGTCGGGCGACGATCGCGGGCGCGGACGCTCGGCCGCACGCACAGTGGATGAAGATGACTCGGGAGGGGGAGCTGGGCCACTGGGCCGGCTGGGTGTGCGGCCAGCTGGGCCGTGGCCTAGTTGGGTCGTGAGTTATTTTTTTGTCTTTTCTTTTTCTTTTTCAATTTCTTTTCTATTTATTTAATCTTTCAAATTGTTTTAGTTTTTTTAAAATCATATAGTTAGCACCTAAATTAGTAATAGTAGTTATACCACTGCCTCAATTATTTTTGTAGTTATAAAAAAGTGGTTTTCAATAATTTTATCATTTAAGAGATGTTTAAATAATTGTTTTAGCTATTGTTTTACTTATCTTAGAGCATTTAATTATTTTATAAAATGTGGTTTCTTCACCAAATTAATGTATGGATTATTTGCCGCAAACCGAACATTTTAGTTTTAATGTTTGAAAACTTTTGATGTTTGCCATTAACTCAAATTTGAATTTGAATCGCTTTGAACTAACGCGGGATTAACAACAGTAATTGTGGTTATGTGGCATCATTAACAGGGTATTACTGTAGCTTAAATATTCGGGCGTCACAATTCTCCTCCACTACAAGAAATCTCGTCCCGAGATTTAAGAGGGGAAGGGAGGTGGAAGGGGTTTGGTTACGAAATTCTAATGAACGTCCTGAATCTTGGTTGCTCTTCTTGAAGCGCTCGATCCATTATGTTGATGTATTCATTTCTCTGCTTCAGGTCATGATGATTTAGTACGCATCCTTTCTTCAGGATCTTCATCGTACTTACGAAAGAATAAAGGGTGGTTATTCTGAAAGAACGGACCTCTGCAAGGTTGACTACCTGGTCGATAACATCGGGGAAGGTGGCAGAGAGTCACTCTCGAATTGAAACTTGAGAAAATACCGAGAGCTAAATAAGAAGGTATCCTGGGAAGTTTCGAGTGGGCAGGCAAACGTTCGATGCCTGAAATGGGGCGTGAAAGGGGTTCAAATCACGGGAATAAGTATTGTGTCTGATTCAAAAGTAGCTTACTAGGAAGATGACCCATGAATTACATACGAGATCAAGCATGAGGAATAACTTGGCAACATGGGTGTACAGGAGAGTCAGGTTTCGATCCTGTGGAACTATGGGTTATGGGCCCACCATGTGGGTTAAAAGTAGGAGGAGCGGTGACATCTTGCATGGTCATGATAGCAATGCATGTCAGAGGGTATCCTGTCGATTATGTCGGTAACAACGTCGGTACCTAGGGCGAGGGACGAAGAGAACCATTTTCCTGCTCGTTGAACGAGGCGGACCAATAGGCAAAGTTCTCGTCCATCGGTGGCTACCGAAATGTCATCAACAATAGTAACAGGGTCTAGCTGACAGAATTGTACACTGAGGTGTCTACATAAGCAGGAGAATATTACTGCTTAGATCATATAGATCACTACAAAGGTTAAACCAAACAATGGCAAGTAAAATATGATTATTAGTTTAAACAAAACAATGGAAAGGAAAATGTGTTTAAACACATATTTCAGGGGTATATCCTTCCCAAGGAAAAGTAGAGCATGATATCCATGACAGGATAGAAAGTAGAAACCATTTAGGTAAGGGGAGAGTAATTTGATGACAATACCCATACAACAGTGTTTTCGATAATTGATAAAGAAAAAATAGCATTGCGCTTTCAATGCTCTTGTTGATGTTTGAGTACCACAGTCATGCTTCGGGATAGCATTGACCTGGTTTTCAAGTAAAGGTCAAACCTTGGATACTCAAAGGATTCATCAGGAACAACTTATATAATAAGTCAATTTTCTCATGGAAGAATGGTTGCTAAGAAGGAAACGGTAACAATAGGTCCTCCGACCAGGTGTGCTAGGCATGACGTCACCTTATCGGGTGTTATAAAGACCAATGTTATGACTCTTGAAAAACGTTCCAACCATCATATCTGACCGAGATTCAAATCTGATTGGTGTCAGGATACCTCAGACTCAGGATGCCTGAGAAATAAAAGGTGCAACGCAATTGACGAGATGACATTATAAGATTCTCGGGCAATGAACTATGGAAGCAAGTTCTGAAACAAGAGTTCATCATTAAACCAAGGAGAGGATGAAGAGGTGGCTGATGGAGTTGGCGACAACTCATCGAGATTACTAAAAAGATTCATTCCGACAATTATGTGAACAAGGGGATAACATTTGTCAGATCAAGTGATATAATGATGTATGCTCGAGGAAAGCATACACAACCGATCATTGGTTGAAAAGTGCACCCGAAATATGGGCTTAGGTAGTACAATCAATGTTAGAATGGTGATTTGATATCCAATACAGAAAGAATGTAACTATCATTCATTAACTTACAAGCACTAGAGTTGCTAGAAGTTTTGACTTCACACATCATAGTTAAATGGCTGGTATCCCGGTTAGAAACAACACGGGGACTAAGATAAGAACGGAGATGGAGAGAAGTATTACTATATCAAGAATTCTTAAGAGGTGGTGAAATTCTGACGGCATTCTTGACATAAAAGATGGTAATACTCCAAGGTAAGAAGAACAATTGCTGGATAGGAAGGAACTTAAGGCATAACACAAAACAAGAACAAGTTTGTGTTGGTGGGAAGGCAATAAAGTGGTTGATGAGAATACAAATCATCGAGGGCAAGGATGGTATTTCTCATCACGAATTCAATTGATATCCTAGAAGACCTCAGAATATTGATGATGATCATGACACATTTGTCGAGAGGTTTCAAGAAGATGTAACCGATCGGCGATGACATCAAGTCAATGGAATGATGAAGCGAAAAGTTCTTGAAACCATGGGTACGACACAAACTCGAAATCAAGCTTGTTGTTCAAGGACAGTTGGTATGACGAGGAAGATCGACGTAAGATTAGCTCATCGTCGAAATTTTTGCTCCGGGAAGAAGGTCCAGGTAGCACAGTTAAATTCGGCACGACAAGGATATAGCCAAGCACGCTAGGAATGACGTGATCGAGTTCAAACTCGTAAGTCATGAAGGTTACCAAGATTTGTTTAATCGCGGTGTGGACTTCAGTCAGTTATTGGTGTCTTTGAGTGTTTAATAACTCAGAGCCCGTGAAAAATTGGAATCAGTGACAATGTAGCACTTGATGAAGAACTCATAAGAAGTATGTAGTTCCATGATAATCTCGAGATACCAGGGGGTAATACTCGATGACAGATCATAGGAGAAGTTGGACTAGGGTAATGCTCTGCAGAAGACAAGTGCTCAAACTTGCACGAGAAATGGAATCAAGGAGAAATATGGTCGGAACCATGTCCACAGATACAAGATGAACTTATAACAAGGGGATAATTATTTTAAGAGAAGCTTCCATGATAAGGTATACATCATTTCCATGGGCATGAACACAGGGTTCAAGGTCGACTCCCACTTGTTCAACGCATAACCTTTCATTCACCTCTCGTATTTTGAAAATGACATTAGTTGTTGAAAGTTTTACCTGGTACAATACCATATAAGTATGACCCATGAAATCTTCCGAGTTTGCATATATTAGGGAAGGCATTAGTTCAAACCATCGGGTATCTTAGGAACATATATCACAAACTTCAGGAGTAAATAACGCAAGCTCGAAAGTAGAGCGTGGTTGACAAGGCAGAGGATACAATTTACCAAAGGCATTATATACCCGTGGAAAGGCTCACAAGGTTATTGAATAGTAAGGACGATGCCGGATGAAATCCAACAATGGATCTGACGATCCACAACGGAGCTGATGTGAGTACCAGTACTCTACCAGAAGAAGAAAGAATGCAAGGGGATCAGATGATAGAAACAACTGACTAACTCAAAGCTCAATTTCACAGGAATTATGATTCCAAGTCAAGGGATCAGAAGCAATGCTCCGAATAGGGATGAATAAGTTGAATAGTCTTAGAGGTACAATCGTCGGCAATTTGATTGGTCGAGAACCAACTCATGTTTAAAGTGGCGTCTGGGCCGGAAGGATGAATTCTAGGATCTGGTTGAGGATTGCGAGCATTCACACTCATTTAATCAATGGGCTCAAAATGATAGTGGCAAGGGATGCCAATAAGATTACGAGACTTATGGGATTAACCTTAATGCAAGCAAACCAGAATTTCAAGATCAATAGGCTGTTTAGGATTTCCAGAAGATTGAATGGTATTTTTGAAGACTTTTGTGAAACATATGAACAACTGGGAATGAGCGGATACTCGATAAGTGCGAGGAATTATCCGTAGGGGTATCATGTGGCAAAGAACTGTAAGGTAGTAGCCACATAGTATTCTCGGTACAATAGAGAGAATTTTGGGGTATTGGGTAATAACAAGATCACTGGGAATGATTGTATGAATGGCACGTGTACGTGGTTATCCATATAGGTTAATCGATGGAAGTGAATTGCAAAAGTGATGGGCACAAGGCCTCGAGAGAACATCGAAGAGTATCTTCGGAATCTTCTGGGGGCACTAAGGAATCATCTGGAGTGAGGGGCTCTCCGGGAGGAAGTAGTTATGAGAACCTAGAGTCACAGTTAGTAAAAATCATTTAACCCAAATAGATGAGAGATCAGAGTCCTAGAGTATAGACAAGGAGTAAAAGATCCTAGTACCACCCAATGGCGACGTGGGACCGCAAGCCACACAGCCATGTTAGTAAAAGTTTTTTGGTGACTAGACTCAACTTCGGCCAAGGAGTTTGGAAGGGGGATTCGTACAGGCAGTCGGCTCTGATACCAACTTGTGATGCCCCCGATTTGACCATACACTAATCTTACACGCAAACGTGTACGATCAAGATTAGGGACTCACGGGAAGATATCACAACACAACTCTACAAATAAAAATAAGTCATACAAGCATCATATTACAAGCCAGGGGCCTCGAGGGCTCGAATACAAGAGCTCAATCATAGAGGAGTCAGCAGAAGCAACAATATTTGAGTACAGACATAAGTTAAACAAGTTTGCCTTAAGAAGGCTAGCACAAACTGGATACATATCGAAAGAGGCGCAGGCCTCTTGCCTGGGATCCTCCTAAAATACTCCTGGCCATCGTCAGCGGCCTGCACGTAGTAGTAGGCACCTCCAGTGTAGTAGGAGTCGTTGTCGACGGTGGCGTCTGGCTCCTGGGCTCCATCATCTGGTCGCAGCAATCGGGTATAGAAAGGGGAGAAAAGGGGGAGCAAAGCAACCGTGAGTACTCATCCAAAGTACTCGCAAGCAAGGAGCTACACTACATATGTATGCATTGGTATCAAATGGAAAAGGGGTAGCATATGTGGACTGAACTGCAGAATGCCGAGTAAGAGGGGGATAGCTAGTCCTGTCGAAGACTACGCTTCTGGCCACCTCCATCTTGCAACATGTAGAAGAGAGTAGATGGTAAGTTCACCGAGTAACATCGCATAGCATAAACCTACCCGGCGATCCTCCCCTCGTCGCCCTGTGAGAGAGCGATCACCGGGTTGTATCTGGCACTTGAAAGGGTGTGTTTTATTAAGTATCAAGTTCTAGTTGTCATAAGGTCAAGGTACAACTCCAAGTCGTCCTGTTACCGAAGATCACGGCTATTCGAATAGATTAACTTCCCTACAGGGGTGCACCACATTTCCCAACACGCTCGATCCCCTTTGTTCGGACACAGTTGTCGGGGTCATGCTCGACCTCGGAAGATCAACACATCGCAGCCCTACCTAGGCACAACAGAGAAGTCAGCACGCCGGTCTAAATCCTATGGCGCAGGGGTCTGGGCCCATCGCCCATTGCACACCTGCATGTTGCGTACGCGGCCGGCGAGCAGACCTAGCCTCCCTTATACAAAGTAGGCATTCCAGTCCAACCCGGCGTGCGCCGCTCAGTCGCTGATGTCACGAAGGCTTCGGCTGATACCACGATGTCGAGTGCCCATAACTGTTCCCGCGTAGTTGATTAGTGCGTATAGGCCAGTAGCCAGATTCAGATCAAATACCCAGATCTCGTTAAGCGTGTTATTTTGAAGTAACCACGAATGCCGACCAGGGCCAAGCCCACCTCTCTCCTAGGTGGTCTCCGCCTGCCCTGTCGCTCCGCCTCAAAGTAACAGTCGAGGGCCGTCGGGAACTCAGGCCCACCACTACCTGGATGGAGCCACCTGTCCTTTCAGCCCCCTCATCAGAATCACATGCGGGTACTCTATGAGCCGACCCGACTTTGGTCACCACCTGTATAGTATGTATGTATGTACCCGTGATCACCTCCCGAGTGATCACGGCCCGATAGTATAGCATGGCAGACGAACAAGAATGTAGGGCCATTGATGATAAACTAGTATCCTATACTAAGCATTTAGGATTGCAGGTAAGGTATCAACAATAGTATCAAGGATAGGCTATGCATCAGAATAGGATTAACAGAAAGCAGTAACATGCTACACTACTCCAATGCAAGCAGTAGAGAGAAGAATAGGCGATATATGGTGATCAAGGTGGGGCTTGCCTGGTTGCTCTGGTAAGAAGGGTTCGTCGTCGATGTAGTCGATCATAGGGGTACCGACAGCGGTATCGGGGTTTACTGGAAAGAACTAACAGAGGGGAACACAATAAATAATAGAGCAATCAAAGCATCACATGGCAATATGTGGTGCTAGAGGTGACCTAATGCAGTACTAGGTGCTACCGGCGAAGGGGGGGGGGCATATCCGGGAAAGTATACCCGGTGTTTCGTGTTTTTGGACAGATGAACCGGAGGGGGAAAGTTGCGTGTTCGCTATGCTAGGGATGTGTGGCGGACGAATGGTTTGCGTATCCGGATTCGTCTCGTCGTTCTGAGCAACTTTCATATACAAAGTTTTTCCATCCGAGCTATCGTTTATTTTATATTAATTATCAAACCTTTAATTGAATTACTAATTTTTGGATTTAATTTAATTCGAAACTAAATTAATATTCAATTACTATGGGTACACAGAAGTGTACCCAGCAAATGCAACAGAGAGGCTAACTGGTGGGTCCAGTCAGCTGAGTCAGCCGCTGACAAGTCAGCCTTATTCACTAGAATAGTGGAGTGGTCCCACCTGTCATTGTCTCAACCATTTTAATCAGTGGTTAAATTTAACCCAGGGCTAAATACAGGGAATGCCCCACATGTCAGGGAGTAATTAGGTTAGTTAATTAGCTAGTTTAATTAAGTTGTCGTTAATTAGGAGGTGGGTCCCAACAGTTAGTGGCACTGGACGTCATTAGCGGTTGGGTTAAGCGGACACGTCAGCGGCGCCGACGTTTGGCCGCCGGCGATGAAAACACGGCGGAGACGCACGGGATGTCGTCGAAAATCGGCAACAGGCCACCAAAACGGGCGCCGCTGGTCGCGTTCGAACGCGCTTGAAGTCCCGCGTCCAACGGTGCTATGGGTGGGAGCGAGGGAGGTCCCAAGCGACGCCGGCGACGGGCAAAGGCGATGGCTAGAGCTCGGTGAGCTTGGTTTCAAGGTTGCAGTGTATGGCGAGGCGACCCAAGGGCATCAGATGGTTCTTGGGGGGCTCAGGAACACGAGGCAAAGCTCGGTCGCGAGTCCTACGAGCCGTGGCCACAACGGAGAGTCAAACGGCGGCGACGAGTTCTTGGACGTGGTAGCGGTGGTAGCTAGTGGGGGAGCCAGAGCTCAAGGGAAGAGGGGAGGATGTGGGGGTTCACAGAGGGCCGACAGGGGGCTCAGGCGAGCCAGGGGGTGCCGGAGTCGAGGGGATCGACGGCGAGGTAGCGGCGGCGTCCGACAAAGGGGATCGAGGGAGATGGCGTCGAGGCGGCTCGCCGGCTCCAAGCAGTGGCTCAGGCGATGGAGGAAATGACGACGGTTCTCCTGGACAGCAGCTCGGGCGCCGGGGAGTTCGGTGGCCACGAGGGCACGAGTGGACGCCGGCGATGGCACTCAGGTGAGAGGGGAGAAGCGGAACCGGGGCGATAGGGGGAGAGTGGTGGGGGGAGGGGGAAGTGGATCTGGGGCTAGGGTTAGCCAGGGGTGGACAGCGCCCTTATCCGCCCGTGCAGCTGCAGCGACATGGACGGTGAGCCGGTCGGGCAACGACCGCGGGCGCGGACGCTCGGTCGCACGCACAGTGGATGAAGATGACTCGGGAGCGGGAGCTGGGCCGCTGGGTGTGCGGCCAGCTGGGCCGTGGCCCAATTGGGTCGTGAGTTATTGTTTTGTCTTTTCTTTTTATTTTTCAATTTCTTTTCTGTTTATTTAATCTTTCAAATTGTTTTAGTTTTTTTAAATCATATAGTTAGCACCTAAATTAGTAATAGTAGTTATACCACTGCCTCAATTATTTTTGTAGTTATAAAAAAGTGGTTTTCAATAATTTTATCATTTAAGAGATGTTTAAATAATTGTTCCAGCTATTGTTTTACTTATCTTAGAGCATTTAATTATTTTATAAAATGTTGTTTCTTCACCAAATTAATGTATGGATTATTTGCCGCAAACCGAACATTTTAGTTTTAATGTTTGAAAGTTTTTGATGTTTGCCATTAACTCAAATTTGAATTTGAATCGCTTTGAACTAACATGGGATTAACAACAGTAATTGTGGTGACGTGGCATCATTAGCAGGGTATTATTGTAGCTTAAATATCCGGGCGTCACAATCCCCAATCAGTCTCCCTTCTTGCCGTCTTTGCTTTCGTCTGTGAGGCCATGGTGGGCATTTCCCCTTCTGTGGCCCTATTGCGCCATTTCTTCTCGCTGCACCTGACCGATCCTCGACAATGCTCGGGATGCCTGAGCTTCCAACCCGTGTCCGCGATGGCAGGCTCGGGGATTGACTTTGAGCTCCCACCATCTGCGAGCGAGTTTTGGACATGGTGGGTCTTCGTGGACGTTGGTGTGCTCAGCCCCTGCCCTCGCCCCCTTTGGCGCCCGCCGTTCCCAGCTCCGACTGGGGCTATGAGAAGCTCACGGACCCCCGGCTTGCCTTTGTCTGGCTCCGATTGAAGAAGCTGAAAGATCTCGGCATGACTGCGCCCATGGTGATGAAGGAGTTCCTCCGGCGCCGCGTCGCCGTCCTCCAACGCCATTCTTGGCCGATGTGTGCCTTATCCGGCGGCCAGGATCGCATGAGGCTTCAGGAAGCGGGGCTTCCGCTCGAGGCATGAAGAACGGTGCTCGAGATCTTGACGGGTAACCCCTCGCCAGTTGACATGCCGCGGGAGGGCTGTCTTCTGTACTGCTGCTCGAATAGGGTGGAGTTCGCGTGGCAGATGCCCCCCTTCGATGAATGGGGGCTGCGTCCAGTTGGCCTTGAAGGGCCCCACGAGAACCCCATCTCCGTGGTTCCCCTCCCTGCCGCCAGCGCCGAACTTACCCCAAGAGTGGATGTAGGGGAGCGAGCTCCGCTGGTGGCCGGAGGCATGGGCGCTGAGGCGTCGGCACCACTCGAGACTCCCGAGGTGCCATTCCCGGGAGCCCGCGACTCTTGCCTTGGGGCGACAGCTGAGGGGGCGACACAATCCGCTGCTCCTGAGGCCGAAGCTTCTGAGGTCTCAGCGGGCCATCATGAGGCGGTGCCTGAGGGCTCTCCTCAGCACAACACTCCCAAGGTCGTCTCCTCGGGAGCCTCACCAACTATGCCCCGTGCTGGTTGCCGCGTCCAATGCTTCGGCCGGCTCCATCTGGATTTCTGTGCGCTCCGCAAGAGGAAAGGGTCCCCAAGATGCAGCAGTGATGCCTTTCGGCCGTTGAAGCAGAGGAAGTATATCGCCATAGACGAGTGAGTACCTTATCTTTGTGATTTCTCGAGTGCTGCTTCCCCTCCTGACAGTGGCTCCTTAGGGTCCCTTCTACTAACGCCGCGAAGTCTTCGGGGAAGCATCCTCCTCCTGCCTCGAATCCCCCGCCGGCCTTGAGCGCCCCAAGCCAGCATGCCGCACCTGGCGCCAGGTCAACTGGAGAGGCAAACGTGCTAGCTTGGCGCCTTGAGCCCGCGCCTTTGCCGTATCTCCTTTGTGGACTCGCCTGGGGCGCGGCAAGTGTGCCAAGGGCTCCTTCTTTGGTTATGGACAGCGGCTGGATGACTTTGATCCTAGCTTCTTCTTCGAGCAGCGGGCCTCAAGCCATCCGGGCCCCTGCTGAAGCCTGGCCGGCGACACGGGAGGCGCCAACCCCCAGCCCCCTGCTGAAGGGGCGTGAGCCGCTTCGGATCCCGCCGGCCACCCCCGCTGCGGGGGACGGACCCTGTTGTGCGCTTAAGCTTGCGTATGAGCGGAGTGTCGTCCACTACGAGCTCTTTGAGGTGGCAATGGGCGCAATGAGCCAACTCGACAGAGAACTCGCGGGCGTCGACGCTCGTCTTGAAGCCAAAGGCCTCCGGCTGGTGGAGGAGTGGCATCGACTGAAGGTGGCTATCAACCTCGGGCGCCTCTAGCACGAGCATGCCAACGCGAAGGCCGAGGCATCCCTGGCAACCTCGCGAGAGGCCAGCGCCCAGGCCTTGGAGGAGGCCAGGGAGGCGGAGGAGCGCAGGCAGGAGCTCCAGGCCTTGAACGCCTCCCTGGAGTAGCAGGTGGAGGCACGCAGAGTTGCCCTAGCGTCAATGAAGAGTGCCCCGTCCGACGAGGAGGAGATCTTGAGGCGCGAGGAAGCACTGTTGCTGGAGGCCACGGAGCATAGCCTTGAGCTCGAGCGGTTGGAGATGAGGGAGCGCCAAGTCGCCCAAGCAGAGGATGCTGTCGGCGCGCGCGAGGCCAGGGCCGAGGAGGAGGTCGACCGCAGGGTGGCCGAGGCTCGCGCGGATCTTGCCGGCAGGTACGACCTGAAGCTGAAGCTCGTGGAAGCCGAAGGTGTGGGCAGGACCACTGCCCTTAGGTCAGGGCCGCAGCTGCCCTGATCTCGGTGCAGGCCGAGCTGGCTTCCGCCCGTTCCGAGCTGCTCTCTCTTCAACAGCGAGTTGTTAGTGCCGAGTCCTTCACGTAGCAAAGCAGGGAGGAGGCACTTTGCCGGCAGACGCTGTTGCGCGAGCGTGCTCCCATGCTTCGAGACCTCAGGACAAAGGCCATCCGGGCACTTGGTACCATCTGCGATGAGCACGCCCCTCATCCCCATGCCAAGGATTATGCCAGCCATCTTCGCTTCTTCACTGATGTTGTGACGCGCCTGGAGAGCCGTGCTGAGAGGGCTCGTGAGCTTGTGCACGAAAAGAGCCGAGGCCTTCTCGAGCGCGCATTCTCCCGCATCTTCAGCCATCTCCTGAACACCAATCCTGACTTTGATTTTGCTGCCGCCATTTCCCAAGTGCCCGCGGTCGTCTGGGGCAACCTCGCACACTTGGTGGACGACAATGTGGACGCTCTGGTTAGGGCCTTCGCTTCTGATGACGACGTGGTGGTGGTCGCGACGGACGAGGGCGACGTGGTTGATGGTAGCGTGGCTAATGGCAGTGTGGTCGATGGCGGTGTGGCTGATGGCAGTGGAGATAGCGACAACGACGATGCCAGTAGCCTGTCCGGGAGTGATTCGGGGGACGAGGTGAGTGATATGTCCGGCTGAGCCCTCGCTCCTGTATTTTGAACCTGCACGCAAAATCTTGGGTACGGCCCCTCATGATGTAAGAGCGTTTTGAAGAGGGGAAGCCCCTCATGTAAATAGACTACCACTTCATTCCTTAGGCTAGGCTTAAAGCGTGCTTTTGGGTGCTCGCGACTACCCTTGCGGGCTTGATGCCGTAACTTACTTTGCTTTAGCCGGGCTTCAAAATGGTTCGGTGATTGTGGACGTGCATTCCTTCTGAGAGGAGCCCCTCATGAGCTCACGAGGTTTTGGTTTCCTGAGAGGTCCGCTAGTCCACCCGAGAGGGCCTCGCGAGAAGCGAGCGCCAGTAATGGCAAGATGCGCGTGTAGTGCGTGTGCGCCGCTGCCAGCCCCCGCTCGCGAGGTTTTCGGAAGGGGGGAAGATAGCGGTCATAAATCTCGAACAAAACACGAATCCAGAAACTCATGAAATCAATGCAAACAAGAAAGGATGCCCCCCGCGATTGCTAATGAAAATACAACTTCAAATTCAAGATCAAAAGCTGCAAGTCTGAGCTACAGAAAAGAGGTCGAAAGCAAATGGCCGCGTCCGACACTTAGCTAGTATTCTTGTCTTTGAGTCTTTGAGTCTTCTCACCAGCGCAGAGCTAAGTGCTTTCATAGGCCGTGAGCATAGTCATTGGGGGATGGTGTCGACGGCCAGCATGGAGCATGGTGCTTCCACCAGGACGTGGGCGGGAGCTCCAGAGGCCCGAGGGCGGCACTCCGGAGACTCCGGGGCATGTACAGCCCCACTCATTATTACGTGAGAGTGTCACGAGCGGAGACCTTCACAGGCGTGAGCCTTGCTTCATATCGCCAGGCGAGGGCCCCACCTTGCGCCGCCCTCGACCACCGTTGGGGCGTCCGGAAACCAGGACGATGCCAAGGGGCAAAGGGGATGCTAGCGGCACCCTCGACGACCACGGGCCCTTTGCCGGGGGAAGGCTCGCCAATGCCTCCCCGACAGAGGACCTACCTCTGGGTGACGCCTTACTCCACACGATGCAGGGAGGGGCCTTGCTCCTGGCCCCTCCCCGCAGCCCCCAAGGCGCTTCCCCTGTGGAAGGGGGGCCGCCATGCTGGGGCCGTCGTCCACCGCCGTGACCTGATTCACTTGCGACCCATGGTTAGCGTAAGCCTGCTCCTGAGAGATCAGCGGTACCCTGTAGCTGTTGTCGGCGAGGCTCCCGGGTGGCTCCTGGAAGGCTTCAGCTTCCAGCGTCTCCTCTTCCCAGCCCGACTCAAGGAATGAACTGGGGTCATCTTCCGGTGCGTACTCCTGGTCCATCACGCGGGGCACATAGGCCTCCGGGGCCGTCACCTCGGAAACCTCGCCGAGGTGCCCCACGCTCCACGCAGCTTGGCTCGACGCGCCAGGATGGTAGGGCGGCATCCCACCGGGACCGTGGGTGGCGATGCTTACGCCTGCGCCCATTGGGGGAGGCACATGTGTGGTTGGGTGCCCAGGGCCGCTGGTTGCGCTAATGCCAACGAAACCTCCTGGAGCACCCAGGGGCGCGCGGGCGCGATGAGGCCCACCGTGCGATCCGGCCGCAGCCCCAGGCGTAAGCAAGGAGCAAAAAGGCGGTGCACCCCTGGCTGCGGTGTCCAACAGCTCGGCAACACGCTCCAGCAATGCATCCCGGCCGCTGTCCATCAGTTGGCATCGCAGCAGCTCCCGCACCACTATGAGCTGACACGTCTCCAACGTATCTATAATTTTTGATTGCTCCATGCTATATTACCTACTGTTTTGGACTATATTGGGCTTTCTTTTCCACTTCTATATTATTTTTGGGACTAACCTATTAACCGGAGGCCCAGCCCAGAATTGCTGTTTTTTGCCTATTTCAGTGTTTCGGAGAAACAGAATATCAAACGGAGTCCAAACGGAATGAGACCTTTGGGAACGCGATTTTCTCATCAGATAAGACCCAGGAGACTTTGACCCTCCATCAACAAAGCCACGAGGCGGTCATGAGGGTGGAGGGCGCGCCCCCTGCCTCGTGGGCCCCTCGAAGCTCCACCAACGTACTTTTTCCTCCTATATATACCTACGTACCCCCAAACGATCAGATACAGAGCCAAAAACCTAATTCCATCGCCGCAACTTTCTGTATCCACGAGATCCCATCTTGGGGCCTGTTCTGGAGCTCCGCCGGAGGGGGCATCGATCACGGAGGGCTTCTACATCATCATCCAAGCCCCTCTGATGAAGTGTGAGTAGTTTACTTCAGACCTACGGGTCCATAGTTAGTAGCTAGATGGCTTCTTCTCTCTTTTTGGATCTCAATAAAATGTCTCCCCCTCTCTCGTGGAGATCTATTCGATGTAATCTTCTTTTTGCGGTGTGTTTGTTGAGACCGATGAATTGTGGGTTTATGATCCAATCTATCTATGAATAATATTTGAATCTTCTCTGAATTCTTTTATGTATGATTGCTTATCTTTGCAAGTCTCTTCAAATTATCAGTTTGGTTTGGCCGACTAGATTGGTTTTTCTTGCCATGGGAGAAGTGCTTAGCTTTGGGTTCGATCTTGCGGTGTCCTTTCCCAGTGACAGAAGGGGCAGCAAGGCACGTATTGTATTGTTGCCATCGAGGATAACAAGATGGGGTTTTTATCATATTGCATGAAACTATCCCTCTACATCATGTCATCTTGCTTAAGGCGTTACTCTGTTTTTAACTTAATAGTCTAGATGCATGCTGGATAGCGGTCGATGAGTGGAGTAATAGTAGTAGATGCAGGCAGGAGTCGGTCTACTTGTCTCGGACGTGATGCCTATATACATGATCATACCTAGATATTCTCATAAATATGCTCAATTCTATCAATTGCTCAACAGTAATTTGTTCACCCACCGTAGAATACTTATGCTCTTGAGAGAAGCCACTAGTGAAACCTATGGCCCCCGGGTCTCTTTCTCATCATATCAATCTCCATCACTTTATTATTGCTTTGCTTTTTTACTTTGCCTTTTACTTTTCACATTGCATCTCTATACCAAAAATACCAAAAATATTATTTATCATCTCTATCAGATCTCACTTTCATAAGTGACCGTGAAGGGATTGACAACCCCTAAGCGCGTTGGTTGCGTTGAGCTATTGTTTTTGTGTAGGTACGAGGGACTCGCGCGTAGCCTCCTACTGGATTAATACCTTGGTTCTCAAAAACTGAGGGAAATACTTACACTACTTTGCTGCATCATCCTCTCTTCTTCGGGGAAATCCAACGCAGTGCTCAAGAGGTAGCAAGAACAATTTCTGGCGCCGTTGCCGGGGAGTCTGCGCAAAAGTCAACATACTAAGTACCCATCACAATCCCTATCTCCCGCATTACATTATTTGCCATTTGCCTCTCGTTTTCCTCTCCCCCACTTCACCCTTGCCATTTTATTCGCCCTCTCTCTCTATCCTCCCTCTCTATTTGCCTCTTTTGCCTGTTTGCTTTTTGTTTGCCTGTGTGTTGGATTGCTTGTTTGTCGCGATGGCTCAAGATAATACCAAATTGTGTGACTTCACCAATACCAACAATAATGATTTCCTTAGCACTCCAATTGCTCCTCTTACCAATGCTGAATCTTGTGAAATTAATGCTGCTTTACTGAATCTTGTCATGAAAGATCCGTTCTCCGGCCTTCCTAGTGAAGATGCCGCTACCCATCTGAATAGCTTCCTTGATTTGTGTGACATGCAAAAGAAGAAAGGTGTCAATAATGACATTGTTAAATTGAAGCTATTTCCTTTTTCACTTAGAGATCGTGCTAAAGCTTGGTTTTCATCTTTGCCTAAAAATAGTATTGATTCATGGAACAAGTGCAAAATGCTTTTATCTCTAAGTATTTTCCTCCCGCTAAGATCATCTCTCTTAGAAATGATATTATGAATTTTAAGCAACTTGATCATGAACATGTTGCACAAGCTTGGGAGAGAATGAAATTAATGATACGTAATTGCCCTACTCATGGTTTGAATTTGAGGATGATTATACAAAATTTTTATGCCGGATTGAATTTTGCTTCCAGAAATCTTTTAGATTCGGTCGCGGGAGGCACTTTTATGGAAATCACTTTAGGAGATGCTACTAAACTCCTAGATAATATTATGATTAATTATTATCAATGGCACACTGAAAGATCCACTAATAAAAAAGTGCATGCGATAGAAGAAATTAATGTTTTGAGTGGAAAGATGGATGAACTTATGAAATTATTTGCTACTAAGAGTGTTTCATCTAATCCTAATGATATGCCTTTGTCTACTTTTATTGAGAATAATAATGAATCTATGGATGTGAATTTTGTTGGTAGGAATAATTTTGGTAACAACGCGTATAGAGGAAATTTCAACTCTAGGCCTTATCCTAGTAATCCCTCTAATAATCATGGTAATTCCTACAACAATTCTTATGGAAATTATAATAAGATGCCCTCTGATTTTGAATCTAATATTAAAGAATGTATTTCTTCGCAAAAGAATTTTAATGCTATGATTGAAGAAAAATTGCTTAAGATTGATGATTTGGCTAGGAACATTGATAGAATTTCTCTTGATGTTGATTCTTTAAAGCTTAGATCTATTCCTCCTAAGCATGATATCAATGAGTCTCTCAAAGCCATGATAATTTCCATTGATGAGTGCAAGGAAAGAACCGCTAGGACGCGTGCTATGGAAGATGCCTTTATTAAAGCGTGTTCTTCCAATTCCTATGAAAATAAAGATGAAGATCTAAAAGTTATTGATGTGTCCCCTATTAAATCTTTGTTTTGCAATATTAATCTTGATAATGATGGGACTGAATATGATCCACCTTTACCTAGAAGGCGTTCTAAAAATTTGGAGTATTTAGATCTTGATGGTGAAATTGATAAAAGTGGGATTAAAAGAAATAAAACCCTAGATGATGCTAAACCCACTATATTGGATTTCAAGGAATTTAATTATGAAAATTGCTCTTTAATTGATTGTATTTCCTTGTTGCAATCCGTGCTAAATTCTCCTCATGCTTATAGTCAAAATAAAGCCTTTACCGAGCATATCGTTGATGCCTTGATGCAATCTTATGAAGAAAAACTTGAGTTGAAAGTTTCTATCCCTAGAAAACTTTATGATGAGTGGGAACCTACTATTAAAATTAAAATTAAATATTATGAGTTTTATGCTTTCTGTGATTTGGGTGCTAGTGTCTCTACTATTCCCAAAACTTTGTGTGATTTGCTAGATTTCCGTGATTTTGATGATTGCTCTCTAAACTTGCATCTTGCGGATTCCACTATTAAGAAACCTATGGGAAGAATTAATTATGTTCTTATTGTTGCAAATAGGAATTATGTGCCCGTAGATTTTATCGTTCTTGATATAGATTGCAATCCTTCTTGCCCTATAATTCTCGGTAGACCTTTCCTTAGAACGGTTGGTGCAATTATTGATATGAAGGAAGGGAATATTAGATTTCAATTTCCATTAAAAAAGGGCATGGGACACTTACCTAGAAAGAAAATAAAATTACCATATGAATCTATCATGAGAGCCACTTATGGATTGCCTACCAAAGATGGCAATACCTAGATCTATTCTTGCTTGTTATGCCTAGCTAGGGGCGTTAAACGATAGCGCTTGTTGGGAGGCAACCCAATTTTATTTTTATTCCTTGCTTTTTGCTCCTGTTTAGTAATAAATAAATTATTTAGCCTCTATTTTGTTTGTGTGTTTTTTGTGTTTAATTAGTGTTTGTGCCAAGTAGAACCGTTGGGAAGACTTGGGGAAAGTCTTGTTGAACTTGCTGTAAAAATCAGAAACTTTAGTGCTCACGAGAACTGCTGTCATTTTTATTTGGAGAGTGATATTTAGTTAATTATTTTTGAATATGATTAATAGATAAATTCCTCACGTCCATCAATTTATTTTAGAATTTTTGGGGTTCCAGATCTTGAGCTAGGTACAGATTACTACAGACTGTTCTGTTTTTGACAGATTCTATTTTTCGTGTGTTTTTTGCTTATTTTGATGAATCTATGGCTAGTAAAATAGTTTATAAACCATAGAGAAGTTGGAATACAGTAGGTTTAACACCAATATAAATAAAGAATGAGTTCATTACAGTACCTTGAAGTGGTCTTTTGTTTTATTTCGCTAACGGAGCTCACGAGATTTTCTATTTTAAGTTTTGTGTTGTGAAGTTTTCAAGTTTTGGGTAAAGATTTGATGGATTATGGAACAAGGAGTGGCAAGAGCCTAAGCTGGGGATTCCCATGGCACCCCCAAGATAATCCAAGTACACCAAAAAGTCAAAGCTTGGGGATGCCCCGGAAGGCATCCCCTCTTTCGTCTACTTCTATCGGTAACTTTACTTGGAGCTATATTTTTATTCACCACATGATATGTGTTTTGCTTGGAGCGTATTTTATGATTTGAGTCTTTTCTTGTTAGTCTACCACAATCATCCTTGCTGTACACACCTTTTGAGAGAGCCATACATAATTTGGATTTTGATAGAATACTCTATGTGCTTCACTTATATCTTTTGAGTTTTATAGTTTTGCTCTAGTGCTTCACTTATATCTTTTAGAGCACGGTGGTGGATTTGTTTTATAGAAACTATTTATCTCTCATGCTTCACTTAGATTATTTTGAGAGTCTTAATAGCATGGTAATTTGCTTAATAATAATATGCTTGGTATTCAAGATTTGCAAAACTTTCTTTTGAGTGCGTTGAATACTAAGAAAAAAATTGATGCTTGATAACTGTTTTGAGATATGAGGATGGTGATATTAGAGTCATGCTAGTTGAGTAGTTGTGAATTTGAGAAATGCTTGTGTTAAAGTTTGTGATTCCCGTAGCATGCACATATGGTGAACCGTTATGTGAAGAAGTCGGAGCATGATTTATTTATTGATTGTCTTCCTTATGAGTGGCGGTCGGGGACGAGCGATGGTCTTTTCCTACCAATCTATCCCCCTAGGAGCATGCGCGTAATACTTTGCTTTGATAACTTCTAGATTTTTGCAATAAGTATATGAGTTCTTTTTGACTAATGTTGAGTCCATGGATTATACGCACTTTCCTTCCTTCCACCATTGCTAGCCTCTCTAATACCGCACACTTTTCGCCGGTATCATACACCCACCAAATACCTTCCTCAAAACAACCACCATACCTACTTATCATGGCATTTCCATAGCCATTCCGAGATATATTGCCATGCAACTTTCCACCGTTCCATTCATTATGACACGCTCCATCATTGTCATATTGCTAGCATGATCATGTAGTTGACATCGTATTTGTGGCAAAGCCGCCATTCATAATTCTTTCATACATGTCACTCTTGATTCATTGCATATCCCGGTACACCGCCGGAGGCATTCATATAGAGTCATATTTTGTTCTAAGTATTGAGTTGTAATTGTTGAGTTGTAAGAAAAATAAAAAGTGTGATGATCATCATTTTTAGAGCATTGTCCCAAGTGAGGAAAGGGTGATGGAGACTATGATTCCCCACAAGTCGGGATGAGACTCCGGACGAAAAAAAGAGGCCAAAAAAAGAGAAGGCCCAAACAAAAAAATGAGAGAAAAAGAGAGAAGGGACAATGTTACTATCCTTTTACCACACTTGTGCTTCAAAGTAGCACCATGATCTTCATGATAGAGAGTCTCTCATTCCGTCACTTTCATATACTAGTGGGAATTTTTCATTATAGAACTTGGCTTGTATATTCCAATGATGGGCTTCCTCAAAATGCCCTAGGTCTTCGTGAGCAAGCGAGTTGGATGCACACCCACTTAGTTTCTTTTGTTGAGCTTTCATATACTTATAGCTCTAGTGCATACGTTGCATGGCAATCCCTACTCACTCACATTGATATCTATTGATGGGCATCTCCATAGCTCGTTGATACGCCTAGTTGATGTGAGACTATCTTCCCCTCTTTTTGTCTTCTCCACAACCACCATTCTATTCCATATATAGTGCTATATCCATGGCTCACGCTCATGTATTGCGTGAAGATCGAAAACGTTTTGAAAATGTCAAAAGTATGAAAAAATTGCTTGGCTTGTCATCGGGGTTGTGCATGAGTTAAATACTTTGTGTAGTGAAGATAGAGCATAGCCAGACTATATGATTTTGTAGGGATAACTTTCTTTAGCCATGTTATTTTGAGAAGACATAATTGCTTTGTTAGTATGCTTGAAGTATTATTATTTTCATGTCAATATTAAACTTTTGTCTTGAATCTTTTGGATCTAAATATTCATACCACAATTAAGAAGAATTACATTAAAATTATGCCAAGTAGCACTCCGCATCAAAAATTCTGTTTTTACCATTTACCTACTCGAGGACGAGCAGGAATTAAGCTTGGGGATGCTTGATACGTATCCAACGTATCTATAATTTTTGATTGCTCCATGCTATATTATCTACTGTTTTGAACATTATTGGGATTTATTATCCACTTTTATATTATTTTTGGGACTAACCTATTAACCGGAGGCCCAGCCCAGAATTGCTGTTTTTTGCCTGTTTTAGGGTTTCGAAGAAAAGGAATATCAAACGGAGTCCAAACGGAATGAAACCGTCGGGAACGTGATTTTCTCAACAAACAAGACCCGGGAGACTTGGACCCTACGTCAAGACACAAAAGAGGAGGCCACGAGGTAGGGGGCGCGCCTACCCCCCAGGCGTGCCCTCCACCCTTGTGGGCCCCCTATTGGTCCACCGACGTACTCCTTCCTCCTATATATACCTATGTACCCCCAAACGATCAGATACAGAGCCAAAAACCTAATTCCACCGCCGCAGCTTTCTGTACCCACGAGATCCCATCTTGGGGCCTGTTCCGGAGCTCCGTCGGAGGGGGCATCGATCACGGAGGGCTTCTACATCATCATCCAAGCTCCTTCGAGGAAGTGTGAGTAGTTTACTTTAGACCTACGGGTCCATAGTTAGTAGCTAGATGGTTCTTCTCTCTTTTTGGATCTCAATACAATGTTCTCCCCCTCTCTCGTGGAGATCTATTCGATGTAATCTTCTTTTTGTGGTGTGTTTGTTGAGACCGATGAATTGTGAGTTTATGATCTAGTCTATCTATGAATAATATTTCAATCTTCTCTGAATTCTTTTATGTATGATTGGTTATCTTTGCAAGTCTCTTCGAATTATCAGTTTGGTTTGGCCTACTAGATTGGTTTTTCTTGCCATGGGAGAAGTGCTTAGTTTTGGGTTCGATCTTGCGGTGTCCTTTCCGAGTGACAGAAGGGGCAGCAAGGCACGTATTGTATTGTTGCCATCAAGGATAACAAGATGGTTTTTTTATCATATTGCATGAAACTATCCCTCTACATCATGTCATCTTGCTTAAGGCGTTACTCTATTTTTAACTTAATACTCTAGATGCATGATGGATAGCGGTCGATGAGTGGAGTAATAGTAGTAGATGCAGGCAGGAATCGGTCTACTTGTCTCAGACGTGATGCCTATATACATGATCATACCTAGATATTCTCATAACTATGCTCAATTCTGTCAATTGCTCAACAGTAATTTGTTCACCCACCGTAGAATACTTATGCTCTTGAGAGAAATATTATTTATCATCTCTGTCAGATCTCACTTTCATAAGTGACCGTGAAGGGATTGACAACACCTAAGCGCGTTGGTTGCGTTGAGCTATTGTTTTTGTGTAGATACGAGGGACTCGCGCGTAGCCTCCTACTAGATTGATACCTTGGTTCTCAAAAAATAAGGGAAATACTTACGCTACTTTGCTGCATCATCCTCTCGTCTTCGGGGAAATCCAACGCAGTGCTCAAGAGGTAGCATGAGCGCGGCCCTCATGCTCGCTTGTTCCCGTCGGGAGTGGGGCGCCATTGCCGCAGCGTAGCTTGAGGCCTTCGTTGCGGCCCGTGCACACCGCGGGGTAAGGGCGGAAGGCGTCGGACCACGCCGCCCGTGCCCCGCGGTGTTCGGCGGTGCGCCTGCCACCTGGATCCCGGAGTTGAGGTCTTCTTGGGAGGACGACGCCACCCGGGCTGACCAGGCTGCCAAGTGATCGGCGTCAGCCCTCGGGTCGCCGGACATCGGCGCTGCAGAGTGTTGGCGGGTCTTTTGATGGAAGAGAGGCTTCGGCGCACCCCTACCTGGCGCGCCAAATGTTGGATTTCGGGTTCTGGCAAAACCCTTGAGAACACTGGGGTGCGCAAGAAGATCTCTCCTCCCCCAAGCTCTCACCCTCACCACAATCTCAAGGCTTGGCGCGTCAAACTCGCAGAACGATGGGACACAAGATTTATACTGGTTCAGGCCACCGATGTGGTGTAATACCCTACTCCAGTGTGGTTTGGTGGATTGCCTCCTGGGATGAGGATGAACAGTTACAAGGGAAGAACATCCTCCTGAGGAGAGGTGCTCTTGTGCTTGGTGAGTTTGTGTTGTTGCCTCGGTGAAGTGGATCCGGTCCATGATGAGATCTGCTTTCTCTATGGTGGTGGCTAGTCCTATATATAGAGGCCCGGGTCCTCTTCCCAAATATTAGGCGGGAAGGGATCCCACAACGGCCAATTTGAAGGGGGAAAACTAGTACAAGCTATCCTGACAAAAGATGGTCTTTGCCTGCCAAAGGCTCTGGTGATGACGCCGTCATGGGCTCTAAGGTGACCTCCGTCCTGCTGGTCCTGGTCTCATTGCACTGATATGGAAACCTTTGCCTGCTGGCTCGGGACTCCTCGCCTATGCTTGCCTCCTTAGCACCAAAGAGGAAACGAGGACACTATGCACGCTGGAGCTCGCCTGGTGCCCGCCTGGCCTTGGTCGTCATGGCTTGCATCACAGGAACCTCGCGAGGCACCCCTTGCCTTGATCTCTCTGCCCCTCGTGAGCCAGCGTGGTGAGGCCACCCCCGAGGAGGTCTTGCATCCTCCTCCTCACGAGGCTTGTCCCCTCGCGAGGGTCTTGAGTGTTTCGCCGGTGAAGATGGGCCGTACAGGGGCGCTGGTGGAGCCATGCTATGGGCCGCAGGCAGGCAAGTCTAGGGACCACCGTTCCCAGGATGCCGACAGTTCTGGATGTGCAGAAAATGGCGTCTTACTCATTTCCCCCACCAGACAAGCTTCGGATGTATCAAATGATTCAAAATCAAAAGATGTCAACACTCCATATGTATGAAGTTTTTGCATACGTTTCTTTCCGATATGACCAAGACGACAGTGCCACAAGTATGTGGTATTATCAGTCTTCTTGAGACATTTAGCATTAATGTTATAAACAACTTTTTCGTGTTCAAGATCTAATATGAATAATCCACCAATCATGGGTGCAAATCCATAAAATATATCCTTATAATATACTAAACAACCATTGTTCTCTGAATTATAAGAATAATCATCATTTATCAAACATGATCGACAGATAATGTTCTTACATAACTTTGGAACACAATAACAATTACTTAGTTCTAAAACCAATCCTGAAGGTAATTTCAAAGACATGACACCGACAGCTTGAGCAGCGATCCCATCATCATTCCGACACACATCACAACTTGATTTCTTCTTAGCTTCTGAACATTCCGCAGTCCCTGCATCGTGTTGCAAATGTTAGCAACAAATCAAGTATTAAATGCCCAAGACTTGGAATTTTGGGTGAGTAGAATGTCAATAACATTAACTTGTATAACTTTTATACCTTTACCAGAAGATGAGTTCTTCTTATCCGCCAGATACTTCAAGCAATTTCTCTTCGAGTGTCCTTTTTCTTTGTAGTAAAAACACATAGTCTCATGAGAAGTTCCACCCTTGTTTCTCTTGGTGTTGTGTTTCTTTTTGAAACTTTATGTCTTGTTCACCATCAACTTTTGTTGTTTCTTCAACCCAATCTCATGGTTCTTACAATATTGAAAGCATTCTAAGACGCTGGAATCATTCTTGCGAGACATAAACACATTGATGACATCTTGAGACGCTCCAGGCGCCGGATAGTCACCAAGTGATTAATCCAGTACATGTTCTTTCTTAGCACTCCTGAGAACATATCTTAGAGTGTGGATCTAATCCTCATAGTTCTTACCATCTTACCATTTGTAGTCAACTTTTCTTTCTCAAACAAAGGTGCTAAATTTAAACTATTGCAAGCCATTGATCTACAACAACAAACACAAGATTCAATTTATTCATTTATTCATAATTAATATTGCACTTATTATTTTAGATAAAACATAATTGTGCTCCCAGTCAAATCAATATCTGTCATAATTGATAGTGAGTGATTCAAGATCCAAATCTAGTTCTCAGCCATTGATGTGGACATCACTGATGAAGAGAATTTTGACCGGTGGGCAATCTATTGTTGATCATATCATCATATGACTCTTGTTCATCTTTCGATGCTATGTGCTCCAAGCTCAGGATGATTCTGCTACAACTTCAAGACAACCAAGTACTATCTACACATATGATCTGACCATCTCCGTCTTACATCTCTCATCTCGCTTAAACTCATGTGGACATGATGAACTCTGAGATGTTAGAATGTCGTAGACGGTTGCAACACTAGGAAGAGCACCTTTTAAATTGATATTTACTGTGAGAGATCACCCTAATAATTGACTACTGTGCAATCAAAGGGTGCAAACAACAAAGGGATAAACATCTCAGGAAAAATTCATAAAAGCATGATATGGTATAGCCCTGGGCACCGAGAATCTCCGTCATCATCTTCAATCTCTAGTTGAAGCGTCGTGACGGCCAATATTTCGATGTCATGGCAACCGTTTCAAAAATGTTGCCATCGCAGGAATTTCATAAAATGTTGCTGATGACCCACAAGTATAGGGGATCAATCATAGTCCTTTCGATAAGTAAGAGTGTCGAACCCAACGAGGAGCAGAAGGAAATGACAAGTGGTTTTCAGCAGGGTATTCTTTGCAAGCACTGAAATTATAAGTAACAAGTAGTTTGATAGCAAGATAATTTGTAACGAGCAAGTAATGACAACGATAAATAAGATGCAGCAAGGTATCCCAATCCTTTTGTGGCAAAGGACAGGCCAAAACAGTCTCTTATGATAAGCAAAGTATTCTTGAGGGCACACAGGAATTTCATCTAGTCACTTTCATCATGTTGGTTTGATTCGTGTTCACTACTTTGATAATTTGATATGTGGGTGGACTGGTGCTTAGGTGTTGTTCTTACTTGAACAAACCTCCTACTTATGATTAACCCCCTCGCAAGCATCCGCAACTACGAGAAAAGCATTAAGATAAAAATCTAATCATAACATTAAACTTTTGGATCCAAATCAGTCCCTTACGAAGTAGCGCATGAACTAGGGTTTAAGCTTCTGTCACTCTCGCAACCCATCATCTAATAACTACTCCACAATGCATCCCCTTAGGCCCTAATAAGGTGAAGTGGCATGTAGTCGACGTTCACATGAAACCACTAAGGGAATCACAACATACATACCATCAAAATGTTGAACACATATCAAATTCACATGATTACTTGCAACAAAATTTCTCCCATGACCTCAAGAACGAAAGTAACTACTCACAAATGATAATCATGATCAAGATCAGAGGGGTATCAAATAGCATAATGGATCTGAACATATAATCTTCCACCAAATAAACCATATAGTAATCAACTACAAGATGTAATCAACACTACTAGTCACCCACAAGAACCAATCTAAGGTTCTGGTACAAAGATTGAACACAAGAGATGAACTAGGATTTGAGAGGAGATGGTGCCGTTGAAGATGTTGATGGAGATTGCCCTCCCCAATATGGGAGAGTTATTGGTGATGATGATGACGATGATTTCCCCCTCCAGGAGGGAAGTTCCCCCGGCGGAATCGCTTTGCCGGAGGGCAAAAGTGCTCCTTCCCAAGTTCCGCCTCGAGACGGTGACGCTTCGTCACGAAAGTCCTCCCTTTATTTTTTCTAGGTCAAAATGACTTATATACCAGAAGAGGGGCACCCGAGGTGGGCCGCGGAGGGCACAACCCACCAGGGCGCGCCTGGGGGCCCTAGCGCGCCCAGGTGGGTTGTGCCCACCTAGTGGGCCCCCTCTAGTAGTTATTTGCTCCAATAATTCTTAAACATTCCATAAAAATTCTCCTTGAAGTTTCAGCTCATTTGGAGTTGTGCAGAATAGGTGGCCTAACGTAGCTTTTTCAGGTCCAGAATTCCAGCTACCGGTATTCTCCCTCTTTGTGTGAACCTTGCATATTATGAGGGAAAAGGCATTAGAATTACTCCATAAAGCATTATTATGCATAAAAACATAATAAATAACAGTAGGAAAACATGATGCAAAATGGACGTATCAGTTGCCGTCGCAACCGCTTAAAAAACATTGTCGTGGCACGAAATTCAGAAATTCTGCCGTGGCACAAAATTATAGCTCCTCGTCCGGCACCAAGTACACCTTATCCTCGTCGGGGTCCTCAGTGTACGGTTTGCCATCGTCACCTATAACATGTAGGCTATCTCTACAATTTTTGCAGTAACATGGCAATCTGATGGCTCCGGCCATCATGTCGTGATGCGTAGGCCACTTAACATTATAACATATAGCCATCTCATACATAAACTCGTTATCATGATGAAGGCTATATCACAACATATGCATACCTTGCAAAACCAAGTTAGACGTCTTTAATCGGTTTTAGTAATATTTTGGTTATGTGGTTAACTAATTTTAACAAGTAACACTAGCTACCTACATCCGCAATTAAGGTGATGATTCTTGATGCTAGATTAAGTTCTGGGGTGTGTGAAACAAGAGATTTAATTAAAAATCTCTTGCCACACACTAAACTTCATCAATACGCGTGACCCCCTAGAAGATCATCCATCTTCAACACCCTCTTGTGTATACGATGGTTCACTATTCTCAACTATGGTGAAGCCCAGGGAACTGTTAGCATATCATTGACAGCCAAGGCCGATCGATTGTCAGAACCTTGTAAGAAGCGACACCATGCCGTTAATGAATTGAACCGAAGCAACACTCGAGGGAAGCATAGCAATAACATCAACCCTCATAGTCACATGTAATCTACATCGCAACCTACATCTAACTCATAAAACCGCCCATGATGTACTATTGGGAAACATAGTAGAAAACAAAAAAAATCGCACCTACGATCACCCAAGATTAATATGAAGATGAACAAGGGGTTGGGATCATGATCATTACCATCACTGAGTTGCAGTGGAAGAAGAACGTGTCGGTGTAGATAGTACTTGGAGTCCCTCAAACCATCAATGAACGATCCCTTGTATCGCCCATGAATAGTCCCTCGAACTGAAGACCGAAAGCACGACCTCTCTACTTGGTTGCAAGCGTGCAGCCTTCATGGTCCAGCAACACTTTTCCTTCTAGAGCTAATCGTCACGAGAGAATTAGAGGGAGCAGATTGGAACCACACCGGGCTTCTAATTATGAGGACAAGACGATTATCCTATCTCTAATTAGTCAACTAGGACCAACTAGAACTAGAAGAACTAGAGGAAGCTCCAAAACTTGTATATTAACAATAGAGCAAAAAAAACCTAGTATACATAGGTTGGAGGAGGAGGAGAGGGCAGCCACCTAGGGGGGAAAGTCCCCCTTGGGGCGCCGACCAAAGGGGGGGAGTAGGAATCCTCCCCAAGTCCAATTGGCCCCCCTCCCCATAAGGAATGGGGGGCACCTTCCTAGTTGGGCCCTTGTGGCCCAAGTTGCCTTCCACCTCCTGGCCTTTTTAGGCCCGTTGATATTTAAATTAGATATAAAATGTTCTAAATACCTCTATAACATTATATATATATATATTAACATCCCCGAAACATTTTCCACCTATATATAATTTATCGGTAATACCCGGTATTACCCGATACTCTCCCAAACCCTTCTGGTGACCCCAAAATGCTTCTGGATCCTCTCGGAACTATTTTGAATATTCATGAAACAATTCCACAAATATATTATCATGAATCCATCCTACTAACACTCAGCAGATCATGATTGCCTTAAGCTTGTGACCCCGTAGGTTCGGTAACTCATATACATGAACGAAACAGTTCATTCAATGACCAACAGCGGGACCGTGGACGTCCGTATCGGTCCCTATGAGCACATGAAATATATTTGAGTGAACCTTTGGTTATCATGTGGTGTTCCTTTTGCTTCCCGATATTTCACAAAACCCGGGATGCATCGGTATCCTCCCGAGTCATCACCATGATTGCTATACTGAAATCCTCATTATTGGTTTTGTTCTTCTTTCTCATTATTGTGTTCGGCATACCCGTGACGAAGTCACGTGTGTCTGGCCATACGATGATCGATGCTGTCACACTGAGAGGGCCCTAAGAATATCTCTACATTGTCGTGGGAGCAAATCCCACTCTGGAGCTATCTGGCCACTTGTCATACTTTCCTATGAACTTGTAAGTCATCGCTATGATCACCGTATTACAGGTGATGTTTGAGCAACCCCAAAGCCCACCATTTGGTAATAAGTGACCACAATAGTCTCATGGTCAAAGGAGCAATGTCAGATGTTAACACTCTGTGTTATTTACAATTTGAAGTAGACAATATAAACTCAATTCATAACGAATGAGTTTGGGTCAATTAAATATGATCGCTCTTCTAACGTCATAGTCTCAATGTTGTTTTAGGATCATTGATGCATCCATTTTGCATCATTTTTTCTACTATTATTTATAATGTTTTTGACCAATATAATACTTTGTGGCACAATTCTAATGTCTTTTCTGTCTTAAATTGCAAGATCTACATGAAGAGGGAGATTGCCGACAGCTGGAATTCTGGACCTGAAAAAGCCACATCAGAGATACCTATTCCACACAACTCCAAATGAGCTATACTTTCATGGAGAATTATTTCAGAATATATAAAAAATACTGGAGAAGAGAAATACTAGAGGGGGCCCACTAGGTGCCCATGAGGCACCAGGTCACCCCCTAGCATGCCCTGGTGGCTCGTGGGGTCCCTGGCTGGCCTCCAAAGCCCGTCTTCTGCTATATGAAGCATTTGCCCTAGAAAAAAATAAGGAGAGGACTTTCCAGAGGAAGCGCCGCCGTCTCGAGGCGGAACCTGGGCCATACTCGGGCCTAATGGAAGGCATTGTGGAGTAGTAATTACATGATGGGTTGATAGAGTGATAGAATATTAAACCCTAGTTTATGCGCTATTTCATAAGGGGCTTATTTGGATCCATATGTTCCATCCTATGGTTAAATTTATCTTAATTCTTCTTTCGTAGTTGCAGGTGCGTGCGAGAGGGGTTAATCGTAAGCGGGAGGCTTGATCAAGTAAGAACAACACCCAAGCACCAGTCCACCCACATATCAAATTATTAAAGTAGCGAACGCGAATCAAACAAACATGATGAAGGTGACTAGATGAAATTCCATGTGTCCCGAAGAACGCTTTGCTTATTCTAAGAGACCGCTCTGGCCCGTGATACGTCTCCAACGTATCTATAATTTATTAAGTATTCATGCCATGTTTACAATAATTTTATATGATTTTGGTATGATTTGATTAGAACTAACCCGGACTGACGCTCTTGTCAGTAGAACTACCAAGGGGGGTTTGGTAATTTTTCAGAATTTTTGGAGTTACAGAAGTATGCAAAGTTTCCAGACTACTAGAGACTGTTTTGTTTTTGACAGATTGTGTTTTTCATGTGTTGTTTGCTTATTTTGATGAATCTATGAATAGTATCAGAGGGTATGAACCATGGAGAAGTTGGAATACAGTAGATATAACACCTATACGAATTTAGAATGAGTTCACAACAGTACCTAAGTGGTGATTTGCTTTATTATACTAATGGAGCTTTCGGGTTTTCTGTTAAGTTCTATGTTGTGAAGTTTTCAAGTTTTGGTAAAGTTTTGATGGACTACGGAATAAGGAGTGGCAAGAGACTAAGATTGGGGATGCGCAAGGCACCCCAAGGTAATATTCAAGGACAACTAAGATCCTAAGCTTGGGAGTGCCCTGGATGGCATCCCCTCTTTTGTCTTCGTTCATCGGTAACTTTACTTGAGGCTATATTTTTATTCACCACATGATGAGTTTTGCTGGGAGTGTCATTTTATTTTATTAGAGTTTGCTTGATATTATTTATATTAATGTTTTGCATCTTTTATTTCAATAAAATTGTCAAGTATAGCCTTTACCATGCTTATCTTGCAAGTCTATATGTTGCTGTTTGAAAACAGAAAGTTTGTTGTTATGTTTTGAATATTGGTGAATAGTCAGAGCATGATAAAATCTTGAAATTTTTACACAATGAGTTACAACAATTTATCTACAGTTTTGTAATTTTTCAGAATTTTTGGAGTTAAAGAAGTATGATTCCTCTTGCATTCTTTATAGACTATCCTGTTTAGACAGATTGCTGTTATGTTTGCATTGTTTGCATATGTTTGCTTGTTTAATGATTCTATTTGAGGATAGGAGTTTTAAATATGCAGAGTCAATTAGTATGCAATGCCAAATTATAATTTTAGTGATTTTCTATAGTATATAATGATAAGCTTTAGCATGGATTTATACTAACTTATCTCACGAGTTCTTGTTGAGTTTTGTGTGGATGAAGTTTTTAAGAATTAGGGAAACCGTGATATGAGAGGAATTAAGGAGACATAAAAGCTCAAGCTTGGGGATGCCCAAGGCATCCCTAGTTAATATTCCAAGAATTCTCAAGCATCTAAGCTTGGGGATGCCCCGGTTGGCATCCCACCTTTCTTCTTCAACAAATATCAGCTTGTTTAGGTTGAGCCTAAGTTTTTGCTTCTTCACATGATATGTGCTATCCTTGCAATGTCATTTTGAATAAAATATTAAGATCTGAAATACTTAAATGAGAGGGAGTCCTCACATAGCTAAATAATTATTTGACTACACATTGATCTTCACTTATATCTTGTTGGAGTAGTTTCCCATTTACTGTCATGCTTCACTTATATCCCATGAGTAAATGGTTGAATGAATTGAACATCATAAATCTGAATTTATATATGTTTCATATGCTTATACCATGGGGAGTAATGACTTCACATATAAGAAGTAGAGGTGGTAAATTTATTGAAAGTTAGCAAAAGTAGTATTGGTCACTTGAACAATTCATGAAAGAATATTGAAGGAAGAGGGATTTCACATATAATTATACTATCTTGGACATCCTCTATGATTGTGAGCCCCAATTGTTATTTTCAAACTTGAGAAAATTAGTTTAAGTTGGACAAGGAAGACAACATAATGAGTTATGTTTGGGTATATTTGTACATAAATTATATTCTTGTGGATCCTCCAACATGTGGTGCTTGCTTTTTTGAATCTTTTTCTAGCCAAAATTTCTGTACTAAGTAGAGATTCTACTCGTGCATCCAAAAACCCTTGAACCAAGTTTCTTCCATGAGTGTCCACCATATCTACCTATATGCGATAATTACTTGTCATTCCAAGTAAATTTGCATGTGCCAAACTCTAAACCTTAAAATAATAATCTATTTTGTATGTCCGAATCGCTCATGTAGCGACTAGGGGTTGTCAGTATCTTCCATGCTAAGTGGGTTATTCTCGCGATGAGTGGACTCCGCTCATCATTCACGAGAAAATGGCTAGTGAGCGGGATGCCCAGTTCCATGCTCAAATGAAATCAAAATATAATTGCAAACAAAACTCCCCTAGGATTATTGATAGTTGGACGGCACCCGTTGCTTCGGACCAGCCGTGGAATGTGCTTGTTGGTGGTGGGGGAGTAAAAACTTTACCATTCTATTTGGGAACCGCCTATAATATGTCTAGCATGGAAGATAATGAGAACTCTTGGTTGTTATGTTGACAATGAAAGCATACTTCTCAAAATTATATTCATCTTTGTTTTAAAAGCTTCGAGCTCCGGCACCTCTGCAAATCCCTGCTTCCCTCTGCGAAGGGCCTATCTTTTACTTTTATGCAAGAGTCAGTAGTATTCCTTCTCATTCCAACCTACTCTTTAGTTGGCAAGCATCATGTGATGGGGAAAGATCTCAACATATATGGCCATTCAAATATATTTGATCATGAATTATTATTGTTGACAATTATCTATATGATAAGTCAGTCGGGAGGCGAAACACTAAGCCCCTATCTTTCTATGTGTTCGGTGGATGCTATTTGTTCTAAAAATATGCTTTGAGTGGTAGCAATCATGGAAGACTATATGATCGTTGAGTATGTGAGATTCGCTGAATCAAAGCTCTTACATAGCTCCTTCCTGAAAATAAGACGAATTGCAATTGTTTGATGACTGAGAACATAGTTTGTTAGTTTTCAAGAAAGTTTATGGTCTATGCTTTAACATGTGAATAGCTTGTTACGTCATCATGAGAAGCTTTATGATATGAGCTACTGTTATGATATATAATGATGCTAGAAAAAGTGATTGAAATTATCATCGATCAAACTTGTGCAATTGCTAGCATTCACACTTCATAAATTATTTCTTTTATTATTTACCTACTAGAGGGCGAGCAGGCATTAAGCTTGGGGATGCTGATACGTCTCCAACGTATTTATAATTCATGAAGTATTCATGCCATGTTACAATAATTTTATATGATTTTGGTATGATTTGATTAGAACTAACCCGGGCTGACATTGTTTTCAGCAGAACTACCATGGTGTCGTTTTTTTGTGCAGAAATAAAAGTTCTCGGAACGAGCTGATAATTTACGGAGAATATTTTTGGAAAATATAAAAAATACTAGAATGAACATATATCGGAGAGGAGTCCTGAGGCAACCACAAGGGTGGAGGGCGTGCCCCCTAGGGCGCACTCCCCTGCCTTGTCGTCGCCTCGTGCCCCCCCCTTGACTTGTCCCCGACGCCAACACCTCCTATAAATTCCAAAAACCTTACAAATAAACCTAGATCGGGAGTTCCGCCGCCGTAAGCCTCTGTAGCCACGAAAAACTAATCGGGAGCCCGTTCCGGCACCCTGCCGGAGGGGGAAACCATCACCGGTGGCCATCTTCATCATCCCGGCGCTCTCCATGATGAGGAGGGAGTAGTTCACCCTCGGGGCTAAGGGTATGTACCATTAGCTATGTGTTTGAGCTCTCTCTCTCTCTCTCTCTCTCTCTTGTGTTCTTGATTTGGCACGATCTTGATGTACCGCGAGGTTTGTTACTATAGTTGAATCATATGGTGTTTATTCCCCTCTATCTTCTTGTGATGAATTGATTTTTACCTTTGAGGTTTCACTATTATCGAATTGAATACTTCTATGGATTTAAAAACACTTGATGTATGTCTTGCGTAGGATACCCGTGGTGACAATGGGGTGTTCTATTGATTCACCTGATCTATGTTTTGGCACTCTACTTGCGGATTCCCGAGGTGACAATGGGGTAATCTATGCATAGGGGTTGATGCACGTTTTTGTCCTTGTTTTTCCGGTAGGAATCTTGGGGCACTCTTTGAGGTTTTTTGTGTTGGATTGAATATTATGAATCTGAAGTTGTTTGATGCATATCATATAATTGACCCATGGATACTTGTGGTGACATTGGAGTATCTAGGTGACATTAGGGTTGATTGATGTATGTCATATGGTGTTATTTTACTACAAACTCTAGGGCTGTTTGTGACACTTATAGGAATAGCTCAATGGATTGATCAGAAAGAATAACTTTGAGATGGTTTCGTACCCTACAAGCAATTTCATCTTATGTTCTCCATGATAGGAACTTTGGAGTGACTTTTGTCGCACGTTGAGGGATTGCCATATGATCCAATTATGTTATCATTGTTGAGAGAACTTGCACTAGTGAAAGTATGAACCCTAGGCCTTGTTTCCAAGCATTGCAATATCGTTTTCGCTCACACTTGCTACCTTGTTGTTTTTATATTTTCGGATTACAAAAACCTGTATCTACCATCCGTATTATGCCTGTATCACCATCTCTTCGTCGAACTAGTGCACCTATACAATTTACCATTGTATTGGGTGTGTTAGGGACATAAGAGACTCTTTGTTATTTGGTTGCAGTGTTGTTTGAGAGAGACCATCTTCATCCTATGCCTCCCACGGATTGATAAACCTTAGTTCATCCACTTGAGGGAAATTTGCTACTGTCCTACAAAACTCTGCGCCTGGAGGCCCAACACGAGTCTACAAGAAGTTGGTTGCGTAGTAGACATCAAGCTCTTTTCTGGCGTCGTTGCCGGGGAGGTGAGTGCTTGAAGGTATATCTCTAGATCTTGCATTCGAATCTTTTAGTTTCTTGTTTTATCACAAGTTTATTCTATAAAATAAAACTACAAAAAAGGAATTGAGGTTTCCTCTTATGCTTCATCTTGTTAATGTCTTTCATGAAAATGATGGAAAGGAAAATTGTGCTCAAGTGTTAGAAGAAGAAATCAATAAAATGTGCCCTAAATTTTTGAATGATGAGCATGATTTCAATGTTATTAGTACGAATTCTTTGAATATCCATGGTGCTAATGATATGCAAAGCTATAAGCTTGGGGAAGCTATGTTTGATGAATATGATCTTATTAGTCCCCATGTTTTGATGAGAAAATTAATTATGATGATAGCGTGCCTCCTATATATGATGATTATATTGATGAAAGTGGGTTTGGAAGAGTGTTAACTTTAGGAAGTAATGATCCCACTATTTGGAGGGTGTTGAATCCTATAATATTTATGAAAGTGGATTTGGAGAGGTCGTGACTTTATTTAGTGATGAATCCACTATTTCGGAAGAGGTTCCAATTGATTATGAGAACAAAGTTGCTATCTATGATGATTATGAAGGAAATATGCCCTAGAGGCAATAATAAAGTTGTTATTTATATTTCCTTATATCATGATAAATTTTTATTATTCATGCTAGAATTTAATTAACCGGAAATTTAGTACATGTGTGAATACATAGATAAACAGAGTGTCACTAGTATGCCTCTACTTGACTAGCTTGTTAATCAAAGATGGTTAAGTTTCCTAACCATAGACATGTGTTTTCATTTGATGATCGGGATCACATCATTAGAGAATGATGTGATGGACATGACCCATCCATTAGCTTAGCATAAATGATCGTTTAGTTTTATTGCTATTACTTTCATCATGATTTATACATGTTCCTTTGACTATCAGATTATGCAACTCTCGAATACCGGAGAAACACCTTGTGTGCTATCAAACGTCACAACGTAATTGGGTGACTATAAAGATGCTCTAAAGGTGTCTCCGATGGTGTGTCTCCGATGGTGTTTGTTGAGTTGGCATAGATCGAGATTAGGATTTGTCACTCCGTGTATCGGAGAGGTATCTCTAGGCCCTCTCGGTAATGCTCATCACTATAAGCCTTGCAAGCAATGTGACTAATGAGTTAGTTGCGGGATGATTCATTACAGAATGAGTAAAGAGACTTGCCGGTAATGAGATTGAACTAGGTATGATGATACCGACGATCTAATCTCGGGCAAGTAACATATCAATGACAAAGGGAACAATGTATGTTGTTATGCGGTTTGACTAATAAAGATCATCGTAGAATATGTAGGAGCCAATATGATCATCCAGGTTTTGCTATTGGTTATCGACCGGAGATGTGTATTGGTCATGTCTACATAGTTCTCGAACCCGTAGGTTCCGCACGCTTAACGTTCGATGACGATTTGTATTATGAGTTATGTGATTTGATGTACCGAAGTTTGCTTGGAGTCCCGGATGAGATCACAGACACGACGAGGAGTCTCGAAATGGTTGAGAGGTAAAGATTCATATATTGGAAGGCTATATTCAGACACTAGAAGTGTTCCGGGTGATACCGGGTCACCGAAAGGGGTCTGGGCAAACCCCGGCAAAGATATGGGCTTAATGGGCCAAGTAAGGGAACACACCAGCCCACAAGGGGCTGGTGCGCCCCCTACAGGGATATCCACGTGGGGAGAAAGGAAAAGGAGAGGAGGAAAAGGAAAGTATGAAGTAGGACTCCTACTTCCTTCCCCTCCCCCCTCCTTCCTTTCCCCCTTGTCCAAATATGGTAAGGGGGGGGTTGGACTAGGGGCCCAAGTAGAATTCCTCCTACTTGGGCGCGCCCTAGGCTGCCTCCCTCCCTCTCCCTCCTTTATATACGTGGGGAGGGCACCCCTAGAACACAAATCAATTGTTCCTAGCCGTGTGGGGCGCCCCCCTCCACAGTTAACACCTCGGTCATATCGTCGTAGTGCTTAGGCGAAGCCCTCCAGCGGTAACATCATCATCACCGTCACCACGCCGTCATGCTAACGAAACTCTCCGCCGGCCTCAACTAGATCAAGAGTTCGGGGGACGTCATTGAGCTGAATGTGTGCAGATCGCGGAGGTGCCATGCGTTCGGTACTTGGATCGGTTGGATGGCGAAGACATTCAAGTACATCAACCGTGTTACTAAACGCTTCCGCTTTTGGTCTACGAGGGTACGTGGACACACTCTCCCCGCTCGTTGCTATGCTTCTCCTAGATAGATCTTGCGTGATCGTAGGAATTTTTTTGAAATACCACGTCCCCCAACAGTGGCATCCGAGCCAGGTCTTTGCGTAGATGTTATATGCACGAGTAGAACACAAAGGAGTTGTGGGCGTGAGTATATACATATTGCTTGCCGTCACTAGTTGATTCTTGATTCAGCAGTATTGTTGGATGAAGTGGCTCAGGCCAACATTACGCGTACGCTTACGCGAGACTGGTTCTACCGACGTGCTTCACACACAGGTGGCTAGTGGGTGTCTGTTTCTCCAACTTTAGTTGAATCGGTTTCAATGAACAGGGTTCTTTCTGAAGATCAAAAAGCAATCACTATACTACGTTGTGGTTTTTGATGCATAGGTAAGAACAGTTCTTGCTAGAAGCCCGTAGCAGCCACGTAAAACCTGCAACAAGAAAGTAGAGGACGTCTAACTTGTATTTGCAGGGCATGTTGTGATGTGATATGGTCAAGACATGATTATATAAATTGTTGTATGAGATGATCATATTTTGTAACACAGTTATTGGCAACTGGCGGGAGCCATATGGTTGTCCCTTTATTGTATGAAATGCAATCGCCATGTAATTGCTTTACTTTATCACTAAGCGGTAGCGATAGTCGTGGAAGCAATAGTTGGCGAGACGACAATGATGCTTCGATGGAGATCAAGGTGTCAAGTCGGTGATGATGGTGATCATGTCGGTGCTTTGGAGATGGAGATCAAAGGCACAAGATGATGATGGCCATATCATATCACTTATATTGATTGCATGTGATGTTTATCCTTTATGCATCTTATTTTGCTTAGTATGGCGATAGCTTTATAAGATGATCTCTCACTAAATTTCAAGGTATAAGTGTTCTCCCTGAGTATGCACTGTTGCTACAGTTCATCGTGTCGAGACACCACGTGATGATCGGGTGTGATAAGCTCTATGTTAACATACAACGGGTGCAAGCCAGTTTTGCACAAGCATAATACTCGGGTTAAACTTGACGAGCCTAGCATATGCAGATATGGCCTCAGAACATTGAGACCGAAAGGTCGAGCGTGAATCATATAGTAGATATGATCAACATAGTGATGTTCACCATTGAAAACTACTCCATCTCACGTGATGATCGGACATGGTTTAGTTGATTTGGATCACGTGATCACTTAGATGACTAGAGGGATGTCTATTTAAGTGTGAGTTCTTAAGTAATATGATTAATTGAACTTTAATTTATCATGAACTTAGTCCTGATAGTATTTGCATATCTAGGTTGTAGATCAATAGCTTGCGGTGTAGCTCCCCGTTTATTTTGATATGTTCCTAGAGAAAAATGACTTGAAAGATGATAGTAGCAATGATGCGGACTGGGTCCGTGATCTAATGATTATCCTCATTGCTGCATAGAAGAATTATGTCCTTGATGCACCGCTAGGTGACGAACCTATTGCAGGAGCAGATGCAGACGTTATGAATGTTTGGCAAGCTCAGTATGATGACTACTTGATAGTTTAGTGCGCCATGCTTTACGGCTTCGAACCGGGACTTCAAAAATGTTTTGAATGCCACAGAGCATATAAGATGTTCCAAGAGCTGAAATTTGTATTTCAGACTTATGCCTGAGTCGAGAGGTATGAGACCTCTGACAAGTAGTTTGCCTACAAGATGGAGGAGAATAGCTCAACCAGTGAGCATGTGCTCAGAATGTCTGAGTATTACAATCACTTGAATCAAGTGGGAGTTAATCTTCCAGATAATATAGTGATTGATAGAGTTCTCTAGTCACTATCACCAAGTTACTGGAACTAGGGATGACGAAAATGATTCCCGAGCTCTTCGCGATGATAAAATCGGCGAAGGTAGAAATCAAGAAAGAGCATCAAGTGTTGATGGTTAACAAGACCACTAGTTTCAAGAAAAGGGGCAAAGGAAAAGAAAGGGAACTTCAAGAAATAATGGCAAGCAAGTTGCCACTCCCATGACGAAACCCAAAGCTAGACCTAAGCCTGATACTGAGTGCTTCTACTGCAAAGAGAATGGTTACTGGAAGCAGAACTACCCCAAATACTTGGTGGATAAGAAGGATGGCAAAGTGAACAAAGGTATATTTGATATACATGTTATTTATGTGTATTTTACTAGTGTTTATAGCAACCCCTCGGTATTTGATACTGGTTCAGTTGCTAAGAGTAGTAACTCGAAACAAGAGTTGCAAAATAAATAGAGACTAGTTAAGGGCGAGGTGACGATGTGTTGGAAATGATTCCAAGGATGATAAGATCACCATCGCACACTTCCTTTACCTTCGGGATTATGTTGAACCTAAAATAAATGTTATTTGGTGTTTGCGTTGAGCATGAATATGCTTGGATCATGTTTATTGCAATACGATTATTCATTTAAGTCAAAGAATAATTGTTGTTCTATTTACGTGAATAAAACCTTCTATGGTCATACACTCAAAATAAATGGTTTATTGAATCTCGATCGTAGTGATACACATATTCATAATATTGATGCCAAAAGATGCAAAGTTGATAATGATAGTGCAACATATTTGTGGCACTGCCATTTAGGTCATATTGGTGTAAAGCGCATGAAGAAACTCCATGTTGATGGGTTTTTGGAATCACTTGATGCTTGCGAACCATGCCTCATGGGCAAGATGGCTAAGACTCCGTTCTCCGGAACAATGGAGCGAGCCACTAACTTATCGAAAATAATACATATCAATGTATGCGGTCCAGAGTGTTAAGGCTCGTGGTGGGTATCATTATTTTCTGACCTTCACATATGATTTGAGCAGATATGGGTATATCTACTTGATGAAACACAAGTCTGAAACATTTGAAAAGTTCAAAGAATTTCAGAGTGAAGTAGAGAATCATCGTAACAAGAAAATAAAGTTTCTATGATCTAATCGTAGAGGTGAATATTTGAGTTATGAGTTTGGCCTTCAATTAAAACAATGTGGAATAGTTTCACAAACTCATGCCACCTGGAACACCACAGCATAATGGTGTGTCTGAACGTCAAAACCGTACTTTATTAGATATGGTGCGACCTATGATGACTCTTAAAGAATTACTACTATCGTTTTGGGGTTATGCATTAAAGACAGCCGCATTCACGTTACATAGGGCACCATCCAAATCTGTTGAGACGAGACCATATGAATTGTGGTTTGGCAAGAAACCTATGTTGTCGTTTCTTAAAGTTTGGGGTTGCGATGCTTATGAGAAAAAGTTTCAACTTGATAAGCTCGACCCGAAGTCGGAGAAATGCGTCTTCATAGGATACCCAAAGGAAACTGTTGGGTACACCTTCTATCACAGATCCGAAGGCAAGTTATCTCTTGCTAAGAATGGATCCTTTCTAGAGGAGTTTTTCTCGAAAGAAGTGATTGGGAGGAAAGTAGAACTTGATGAGGTAGTTGTACCTTCTGCCGAATTGGAAAATGGTTCATCACAGAAATCAGTTCCAGTGATGCCTACACCAATTAGTGAGGTAGTTAATGATGATGATCATGAAATTTCAGATCAAGTTACTACTGAACCACGTAGGTCAACCATAGTACATTACACACTAGAGTGGTACGGTAATCCTGTTATGGCAGCCATGTTACTAGACCATGACAAACCTATGAACTATGAGGAAGCGATGATGAGCCCAGATTCCGCGAAATGGCTTGAGGCCATGAAATCTGAGATGGGACCCATGTATGAGAACAAAGTATGGACTTTGATTGACTTGCCCGATGATCGGCGAGCCATTGAGAATAAATGGATCTTCAAGAGGAAGACGGACACTGATAGTAGAGTTACTATCTACAAAGATCGACTTGACGAAAAGGGTTTTTACAAGTTCAAGATGTTGACTACGATGAGATTTTCTCATTCGTATCGATGCTTAAAGTCTGTCCGAATCATGTTAGCAATTGCCACATTTTATGAAATTTGGCAAATGGATGTCAAAACTGCATTCCTTAATGGATATCTTAAAGAAGAATTGTATATGATGCATCGAAGGTTTTGTCAATCCTAAAGGTGCTAACAAAATGTGCAAGCTCCAGTGATCCATCTATGGACTGGTGCAGGCATCTCGGAGTTGGAATTTACGCTTTGATAAGTTGATCAAAGCATATAGTTTTATATAGACTTGCGGTGAAGCCTGTATTTACAAGAAAGTGAGTGGGAGCAGTACAACCTTTCTGATAAGTATATGTGAATGACATATTATTGATCGGAAATAATGTAGAATTTTCTGGAAAGCATAAGGGAGTATTTGATAGGATTTTTTCAAAGAAAGACCTCAGTGAAGCTGCTTACATATTGAGCATCAAGATCTATAGATATAGATCAAGACACTTGATAAAATTTTTCAATGAGTACATACCTTGACAAGTTTTTGAAGTAGTTCAAAATGGAACAGTCAAAGAAGGAGTTCTTGCCTGTGTTGCAAGGTATGAAGTTGAGTAAAGACTCAAAACCCGACCACGGCAGAAAATAGAAAGAGAATGAAAAGTCATTCCCTATGCCTCAGTCATAGGTTCTATAAAGTATGCTATGCTGTGTACCAGACCTATTATGGACCTCACCATGAGTTTGGCAAGAGGGTACAATAGTGATCCAGGAGTGGATCACTGGACAACGGTCAAAATTATCCTTAGTGGAACAAGGAAATGTTTCTCGGTTATGGAGGTGACAAATAGTTCGTCGTAAAGAGTTACGTTGATGCAAGCTTTGACACCGATCTGGATGACTCTAAGTCTCGATCTAGATACATATTGAAAGTGGGAGCAATTAGCTAGAGTAGCTCTGTGTAGAGCATTCTAGACATAGAAATTTGCAAAATACATACGGATCTGAATGTGGCAGACCCTTGACTAAACTTCTCTCACAAGCAAAACATGATCACACCTTAGTACTCTTTCGGTGTTAATCACATGGTGATGTGACCTAGATTATTGACTCTAGTAAACCCTTTGGGTATTGGCACATAGCGATGTGAACTATAGGGTGTCAAATCACATGACGATGTGAACTATTGGTGTTAAATCACATGACGATGTGAACTAGATTATTGACCCTAGTGCAAGTGGGAGACTGAAGGAAATATGCTCTAGAGGCAATAATAAAGTTATTATTTATATTTCCTTATATCATAATAAATGTTTATTATTCATGCTAGAATTGTATTAACCGGAAACTTAGTACATGTGTGAATACATAGACAAACAGAGTGTCCCTAGTATGCCTCTACTTGACTAGCTCGTTAATCAAAGATGGTTAAGTTTCCTAACCATAGACATGTGTTGTCATTTGATGAACGGGATCACATCATTAGAGAATGATGTGATGGACATGACCCGTCCATTAGCTTAGCATAAATGATCGTTTAATTTTATTGCTGTTGCTTTCATCATGAATTATACATGTTCCTCTGACTATGAGATTATGCAACTCCCGAATAACGGAGGAACACCTTGTGTGATATCAAATGTCACAACGTAACTGGGTGATTATAAAGATGCTCTACAGGTGTCTCCGATGGTGTGACTCCGATGGTGTTTGTCTAGTTGGCATAGATCAAGATTAGGATTTATCACTCCGTGTATCGGAGAGGTATCTCTAGGCCCTCTCGGTAAGGCTCATCATGATAAGCCTTCCAAGCAATGTGACTAATGAGTTAGTTGCAGGATGATGCATTACAGAACGAGTAAAGAGACTTGCTGGTAACGAGATTGAACTAGGTATGATGATACCGACAATCGAATCTCGGGCAAGTAACATACCGATGACAAAGGGAACAACGTATGTTGTTATGCGGTTTGACCGATAAAGATCTTCGTAGAATATGTAGTAGCCAATATGAGCATCCAGGTTTCTCTATTGGTTATTGACCGAAGATGTGTCTCGGTCATGTCTACATAGTTCTCGAACCCGTAGGGTCCACACGCATAATGTTCGATGACGATTTGTATTATGAGTTATGTGATTTGATGTACCGAAGTTTGTTCGGAGTCTCAGATGAGAGCACGGACATGACGAGGAGTCTCTAAATGGCTGGGAGGTAAAGATTCATATATTGGAAGGCTATATTCGGACACCGGAGGTGTTCCTGGTGATACCGGGTCACCGGAAGGGGTTCTGGGCAAACCGCGGAAAAGATATGGGCTTAATGGGCCAAGTAAGGGAACACACCAGCCCACAAGGGGCTGGTGCACCCCCTATAGGGATAGCCACGTGGGGAGAAAAGAAAAGGAGAGGAGGAAAAGGAAAGTATGAAGTAGGACTCCTACTTCCTTCCCCTCCCCCTCCTTCCTTTCCCCCTTGTCCAAATATGGTAGGGGGGGGGGGAATTGGACTAGGGGCCCAAGTAGGATTCCTCCTACTTGGGCGCGCCCTGGGCTGCCTCCCTCCCTCTCCCTCCTTTATATATGTGGGGAGGGCACCCCTAGTGTTGGAAATATGCCCTAGAGGCAATAATAAAAGGATTATTATTATATTTCCTTGTTCATGATAATTGTCTTTTATTCATGCTATAATTGTGTTATCCGGAAATCGTGATACATGTGTGAATACATAGACACCAACATGTCCCTAGTAAGCCTCTAGTTGACTAGCTCGTTGATCAACAGATAGTCATGGTTTCCTGACTATGGATATTGGGTGTCATTGATAACGAGATCACATCATTAGGAGAATGATGTGATGGACAAGACCCAATCCTAAACATAGCACAAGATCATATAGTTCGTTTGCTAGAGTTTTCCCAATGTCAAGTATCTTTTCCTTAGACCATGAGATCGTGTAACTCCCGGATACCATAGGAGTGCTTTGGGTGTACCAAACGTCACAACGTAACTGGGTGACTATAAAGGTATACTACGGGTATCTCCGAAAGTGTCTGTTGGGTTGACACGGATCAAGACTGGGATTTGTCACTCCGTATGACGGAGAGGTATCTCTGGGCCCACTCGGTAATGCATCATCATAATGGGCTCAAAGTGACCAAGTGTCTGGTCATGGGATCATGCATTACGGTACGAGTAAAGTGACTTGCCGGTAACGAGATTGAATGAGGTATTAGGATACCGACGATCGAATCTCGGGCAAGTAACGTACCGATTGACAAAGGGAATTGTATACGGGGTTGCTTGAATCCTCGACATCGTGGTTCATCCGATGAGATCATCGAGGAGCATGTGGGAGCGAACATGGGTATCCAGATCCCGCTGTTGGTTATTGACCGGAGAGCCATCTCGGTCATGTCTACATGTCTCCCGAACCCGTAGGGTCTACACACTTAAGGTTCGGTGACGCTAGGGTTGTAGAGATATGAATATGCAGTAACCCGAAAGTTGTTTGGAGTCCCGGATGAGATCCCGGACGTCACGAGGACTTCCGGAATGGTCCGGAGGTGAAGAATTATATATAGGAAGTGCAGTTTCGGCCATCGGGAGAGTTTCGGGGGTCACCGGTATTGTACCGGGACCACCGGATGGGTCCCGGGGGTCCACCGGGTGGGACCACCCAACCCGGAGGGCCCCATGGGCTGAAGTGGGGAGGGGAACCAGCCCATAGTGGGCTGGTGCACCCCCCTTGGCCCACCCCGTGCGCCTAGGGTTGGAAACCCTAGGGGGGGCGCCCCACTTGCCTTGGGGGCCACTCCACCCTTGGCCGCCGCCCCCCTAGGAGATCCCATCTCCTAGGTCCGGCGCCCCCCTTGGGGAGCCTATATAAAGGGGGGGGGGAGGGAGGGGCAGCCGCACCCTTGACTCTTGGAGCCTCCCTCTCCCCTGCTACACCTCTCCCTCTCGCAGAAGAACGGCGAAGCCCTGCTGCGGTGACTGCTGCATCCACCACCACGTTGTCGTGCTGCTGAATCTTCATCAACCTCTCCTTCCCCCTTGCTGGATCAAGAAGGAGGAGACGTCATGCTGACCGTACGTGTGTTGAACACGGAGGGGCCGTCCGTTTGGCGCTAGGATCTCCGGTGATTTGGATCACGTCGAGTACGACTTCCTCATCCCCGTTCTTTGAACGCTTCCGCGCGTGATCTACAAAGGTATGTAGATGCAATCCGATAACTCATTGCTAGATGAACTCATAGATGGATCTTGGTGAAACCGTAGGAAATTTTTTGTTTTCTGCAACGTTCCCCAACAGTGGCATCATGAGCTAGGTCTATGCGTAGTTCTCTTTGCACGAGTAGAACACAATTTGTTGTGGGCGTAGATGTTGTCAACTTTCTTGGCGCTACTAGTCTTATTTTGCTTCAGCAGTATTGTGGGATGAAGCGGCCCGGACCAACCTTACACGTACGCTTATGTGAGACCGGTTCCACCGACTGACATGCACTAGTTGCATAAGGTGGCTGGCGGGTGTCTGTCTCTCCCACTTTAGTTGGAGCGGATTCGATGAAAAGGGTCCTTATGAAGGGTAAATAGAAGTTGACAAATCACGTTGTGGCTTTCACGTAGGTAAGAAAACATTCTTGCTAGAACCCTATTGTAGCCACGTAAAACTTGCAACAACAATTAGAGGACGTCTAACTTGTTTTTGCAGCAAGTGTTTTGTGATGTGATATGGCCAAAGTTGTGATGAATGATGAATGATATATATGTGATGTATGAGATGTTCATGCTATTGTAATAGGAATTACGACTTGCATGTCGATGAGTATAACAACCGGCAGGAGCCATCGGAGTTGTCTTTATTTTTTGTATGACCTGCGTGTCATTGAGAAACGCCATGTAAATTACTTTACTTTATTGCTAAACGTGTTAGCCATAGTAGTAGAAGTAATAGTTGGCGAGCAACTTCATGGAGACATGATGATGGAGATCATGATGATGGAGATCATGGTGTCATGCCGGTGACAAGATGATCATGGAGCCCCAAGATGGAGATCAAAGGAGCTATGTGATATTGGCCATATCATGTCACTATTATTATTTGATTGCATGTGATGTTTATCATGTTTTTGCATCTTGTTTACTTAGAATGACGGCAGTAAATAAGATGATCCCTCATAATAATTTCAAGAAAGTGTTCCCCCTAACTGTGCACCGTTGCGATAGTTCATTGTTTCAAAGCACCACGTGATGATCGGGTGTGATAGATTCCAACGTTCACATACAACGGGTGTAAGACAGATTTACACATGCAAACACTTAGGTTGACTTGACGAGCCTAGCATGTACAGACATGGCCTCGAAACACAGAAAACCGAAAGGTCGAGCATGAGTCGTATAGAAGATACGATCAACATGAAGATGTTCACTGATGTTGACTAGTCCGTCTCACGTGATGATCGGACACGGCCTAGTTAACTCGGATCATGTTATACTTAGATGACTGGAGGGATGTCTATCTGAGTGGGAGTTCATTAAATAGATGAACTTAATTATTATGAACTTAGTCTAAAATATTTACAATATGTCTTGTAGATCAAATGGCCAACGTTGTCCTCAACTTCAACGCATTCCTAGAGAAAACCAAGCTGAAAGACGATGGCAGCAATTATACGGACTGGGTCCGGAACCTGAGGATCATCCTCATAGCTGCAAAGAAAGATTATGTCCTAGAAGCACCGCTAGGTGACGCACCTGTTCTCCCTGCAGAACAAGATGTTATGAACGCTTGGCAGACACGTACCGATGATTACTCCCTCGTTTAGTGCGGCATGCTTTACAACTTAGAGCCGGGGCTCCAAAAGCGTTTTGAGAGACACGGAGCATATGAGATGTTCGAAGAGCTGAAAATGTTTTTTCGAGCTCATGCCCGGGTCGAGAGATATGAAGTCTCCGACAAGTTCTTCAGCTGTAAGATGGAGGAAAACAGTTCTGTCAGTGAGCACATACTCACTATGTCTGGGTTACATAACCGCTTGACTCAGCTGGGAGTTAATCTCCCGGATGACGCGGTCATTGACAGAATCCTTCAGTCGCTTCCACCGAGCTACAAGAGCTTTGTGATGAACTTCAATATGCAGGGGATGGAAAAGACCATTCCTGAAGTATTTGCAATGCTGAAATCAGCAGAGGTAGAAGTCAAAAAGGAACATCAAGTGTTGATGGTGAATAAAACCACTAAGTTCAAGAAAGGCAAGGGTAAGAAGAACTTCAAGAAGGACGGCAAGGGAGTTGCCGCGCCCGGCAAGCAAGTTGCCGGGAAGAAGCCAAAGAATGGACCCAAGCCGGAGACTGAGTGCTTTTATTGCAAGGAAAGTGGTCACTGGAAGCGGAACTGCCCCAAATACTTAGCGGACAAGAAGGCCGGCAAAACGAAAGGTATATGTGATATACATGTAATTGATGTGTACCTTACCAGTACTCGTAGTAGCTCCTAGGTATTTGATACCGGTGCAGTTGCTCACATTTGTAACTCAAAGCAGGAGCTACGGAATAAGCGGAGACTGGCGAAGGACGAGGTGACGATGCGCGTCGGGAATGGTTCCAAGGTCGATGTGATCGCCGTCGGCACGCTACCTCTACATTTACCTACGGGATTAGTTTTGAACCTCAATAATTGTTATTTAGTGCCAAGTTTGAGCATGAACATTGTATCAAGATCTCGTTTAATACGAGATGGCTACTCATTTAAATCCGAGAATAATGGTTGTTCTATTTATATGAGAGATATGTTTTATGGTCATGCTCCGATGGTGAATGGTTTATTCTTAATGAATCTCGAGCGTAATGCTACACATATTCATAGTGTGAGTACCAAAAGATGTAAGGTTGATAATGATAGTCCCACATACTTGTGGCACTGCCGCCTTGGTCACATAGGTGTCAAACGCATGAAGAAGCTCCATGCAGATGGACTTTTAGAGTCTCTTGATTACGAATCATTTGACATGTGCAAACCATGCCTCATGGGTAAAATGACCAAGACTCCGTTCTCAGGAACAATGGAGCGAGCAACCAACTTATTGGAAATCATACATACTGATGTGTGCGGTCCAATGAGTGTTGAGGCTCGCGGTGGTTATCATTATGTTCTCACCCTCACTGATGACTTGAGTAGATATGGGTATGTCTACTTAATGAAACACAAGTCTGAGACCTTTGAAAGGTTCAAGGAATTTCAGAGTGAGGTTGAGAATCAACGTGATAGGAAAATCAAGTTCTTGCGATCAGATCGTGGAGGAGAATACTTGAGTCAAGAATTTGGCACACACTTAAGAAAAAGTGGAATAGTTTCACAACTCACGCCGCCTGGAACACCTCAGCGTAATGGTGTGTCCGAACGTCGTAATCGCACTCTATTAGATATGGTGCGATCTATGATGTCTCTTACCGATTTACCACTATCCTTTTGGGGCTATGCTTTAGAGACTGCCGCATTCACTTTAAATAGGGCTCCGTTGAAATCCGTTGAGACGACACCGTATGAATTATGGTTTGGGAAGAAACCTAAGCTGTCGTTTCTAAAAGTTTGGGGATGCGATGCTTATGTCAAGAAACTTCAACCTGAAAAGCTCGAACCCAAGTCGGAAAAATGCGTCTTCATAGGATACCCTAAAGAAACTATTGGGTATACCTTCTACCTTAGATCCGAAGGCAAGATCTTTGTTGCCTAGAATGGATCCTTTCTAGAGAAGGAGTTTCTCTCGAAAGAAGTAAGTGGGAGGAAAGTAGAACTTGATGAAGTATTACCTCTTGAACCGAAAAATGGCGCAACTCAAGAAAATGTTACTGAGGTGCCTGCACCGACTAGAGAGGAAGTTAATGATGATGATCATGAAACTTCAGATCAAGTTGCTACTGAACTTCGTAGGTCCACAAGGACACGTTCCGCACCAGAGTGGTACGGCAACCCTGTCTTGGAAATCATGTTGTTAGACAAAGGTGAACCTTCGAACTATGAAGAAGCGATGGCGGGCCTGGATTCCGACAAATGGCTGGAAACCATGAAATCTGAGATAGGATCCATGTATGAAAACGAAGTATGGACTTTGACTAACTTGCCCGTTGAGCGGCGAGCCATAGAAAATAAATGGATCTTTAAGAAGAAGACAGACGCGGATGGTAATGTGACCATCTATAAAGCTCGGCTTGTCGCTAAGGGTTATCGACACGTTTAAGGGGTTGACTACGATGAGACTTTCTCACCGGTAGCGAAGCTGAAGTCCGTCCAAATCATGTTAGCAATTGCCGCATTCTATGATTATGAGATATGGCAAATGGACGTCAAAACGGCATTCCTTAATGGTTTCCTTAAGGAAGAATTGTATGTGATGCAGCCGGAAGGTTTTGTCGATCCTAAAAATGCTGACAAGGTGTGCAAGCTCCAACGCTTGATTTATGGGCTGGGGCAAGCATCTCGGAGTTGGAACATTCGCTTTGATGAGATGATCAAAGCGTTTGGGTTTATGCAGACTTATGGAGAAGCCTGCGTTTACAAGAAAGTGAGTGGGAGCTCTGTAGCATTTCTCATATTATATGTAGATGACATACTTTTGATGGGAAATGATATAGAGCTTTTGGACAGCATTAAGGCCTACTTGAATAAGAGTTTTTCAATGAAGGACCTTGGAGAAGCTGCTTATATATTAGGCATCAAGATCTATAGAGATATATCAAGACGCCTCATAGGTCTTTCACAAAGCACATACCTTGATAAGATATTGAAGAAGTTCAATATGGATCAGTCTAAGAAGGGGTTCTTGCCTGTGTTGCAAGGTGTGAAATTGAGCTCAGCTCAATGTCCGACCACGGCAGAAGATATAGAAGAGATGAGTGTCATCCCCTATGCCTCAGCCATAGGTTCTATTATGTATGCCATGCTGTGTACCAGACCTAATGTAAACCTTGCCGTAAGTTTGGTAGGTAGGTACCAAAGTAATCCTGGCAAGGAACACTGGACAGCGGTCAAGAATATCCTGAAGTACTTGAAAAGGACTAAGGAAATGTTTCTCGTTTATGGAGGTGATGAAGAGCTCGTCGTAAAGGGTTACGTCGACGCTAGCTGCAACAAAGATCTGGATGACTCTAAGTCACAAACCGGATACGTGTATATTTTGAATGGTCGGGCAGTAAGCTGGTGCAGTTGCAAGCAGAGCGTCGTGGCGGGATCTACATGTGAAGTGGATTACATGGCAGCCTCGGAGGCAGCGCATGAAGCAATTTGGGTGAAGGAGTTCATCACCGACCTAGGAGTCATACCCAATGCGTCGGGGCCGATCAAACTCTTCTGTGACAACACTAGAGCTATTGCACTTGCCAAGGAGCCCAGGTTTCACAAGAAGACCAGGCACATCAAGCGTCGCTTCAACTCCATTCGTGAAAATGTTCAAGATGGAGACATAGATATTTGTAAAGTACATACGGACCTGAATATAGCAGATCCGTTGACTAAACCTCTCCCTAGAGCAAAACATGATCAACACCAGAATTCCATGGGTGTTCGATTCATCACAATGTAACTAGATTATTGACTCTAGTGCAAGTGGGAGACTGTTGGAAATATGCCCTAGAGGCAATAATAAAAGGATTATTATTATATTTCCTTGTTCATGATAATTGTCTTTTATTCATGCTATAATTGTGTTATCCGGAAATCGTGATACATGTGTGAATACATAGACACCAACATGTCCCTAGTAAGCCTCTAGTTGACTAGCTCGTTGATCAACAGATAGTCATGGTTTCCTGACTATGGACACTGGATGTCATTGATAACGAGATCACATCATTAGGAGAATGATGTGATGGACAAGACCCAATCCTAAACATAGCACAAGATCGTATAGTTCGTTTGCTAGAGTTTTCCCAATGTCAAGTATCTTTTCCTTAGACCATGAGATTGTGTAACTCCCGGATACCGTAGGAGTGCTTTGGGTGTACCAAACGTCACAACGTAACTGGGTGACTATAAAGGTATACTACGGGTATCTCCGAAAGTGTATGTTGGGTTTACACGGACCAAGACTGGGATTTGTCACTCCGTATGACGGAGAGGTATCTCTGGGCCCACTCGGTAATGCATCATCATAATGAGCTCAAAGTGACCAAGTGTCTGGTCACGGGATCATGCATTACGGTACGAGTAAAGTGACTTGCCGGTAACGAGATTGAACGAGGTATTGGGATATCGACGATCGAATCTCGGGCAAGTAACGTACCGATTGACAAAGGGAATTGTATACGGGGTTGCTTGAATCCTCGACATCGTGGTTCATCCGATGAGATCATCGAGGATCATGTGGGAGCGAACATGGGTATCCAGATCCCGCTGTTGGTTATTGACCGGAGAGCCATCTCGGTCATGTCTACATGTCTCTCGAACCCGTAGGGTCTACACACTTAAGGTTTGGTGACGCTAGGGTTGTAGAGATATGAATATGTAGTGACCCGAAAGTTGTTCAGAGTCCCGGATGAGATCCCGGACGTCACGAGGAGTTCCGGAATGGTCCGGAGGTGAAGAATTATATATAGGAAGTGCAGTTTCGGCCATCAGGAGAGTTTCGGGGGTCACCGGTATTGTACCGGGACCACCGAATGGGTCCCAGGGGTCCACCGGGTGGGACCACCCATCCCGGAGGGCCCCATGGGCTGAAGTGGGGAGGGGAACCAGCCCATAGTGGGCTGGTGCGTCCCCCTTGGCCCACCCCCTGCGCCTAGGGTTGGAAACCCTAGGGGGGGGGCGCCCCACTTGCCTTGGGGGCCACTCCACCCTTGGCCGCCGCCCCCCCTAGGAGATCCCATCTCCTAGGGCCGGCGCCCCCCTTGGGGAGCCTATATAAAGGGGGGGAGGGAGGGGCAGCCGCACCCTTGACTCTTGGTGCCTCCCTCTCCCCTGCTACACCTCTCCCTCTCGCAGAAGAACGGCGAAGCCCTGCTGCGGTGACTGCTGCATCCACCACCACGCCGTCGTGCTGCTGGATCTTCATCAACCTCTCCTTCCCCCTTGCTGAATCAAGAAGGAGGAGACGTCACGCTGACCGTACGTGTGTTGAACACGGAGGTGCCGTCCGTTCGGCGCTAGGATCTCCGGTGATTTGGATCACGTCGAGTACGACTTCCTCATCCCCGTTCTTTGAACGCTTCCACGCGTGATCTACAAAGGTATGTAGATGCAATCCGATCACTCGTTGCTAGATGAACTCATAGATGGATGTTGGTGAAACCGTAGGAAATTTTTTGTTTTCTGCAACGTTCCCCAACACCTAGAACACACATCAATTGTTCCTAGCCGTGTGCGTTGCCCCCCTCCACAGTTAACACCTCGGTCATATCGTCGTAGTGCTTAGGCGAAGCCCTATGCCGGTAACATCATCATCACCGTCACCACGCCGTCGTGCTGACGAAACTCTCCGTCGGCCTCAACTGGATCAAGAGTTCGAGGGACGTCACCGAGCTGAACGTGTGCCGATCGCGGAGGTGCCATGCGTTCAGTACTTTGATCGGTTGGATCGCGAAGACGTTCGACTACATCAACCGCGTTACTAAATGCTTCCGCTTTCGGTCTACGAGGGTACGTGGACACACTCCCCGCTCGTTGCTATGCTTCTCCTAGATAGATCTTGCGTGATCGTATGAATTTTTTTGAAATACTATGTTCCTCAACAAATTATTGTGATGACATGGATGCTATAAAGAATAATGATAACCATGAAGCTTGTCAACATGATTTTAATTTTCAATTGGATTATGCCTCACATGATAGTTATTTTTTTGAACTTGCTCCCACTATTATGAATGAGAAGAATTCTGCTTATGTGGAGAGTAGTAAAATTTCTACGATTGTGCATCATGAAAATAATGCTTTATGTGATGGTTATATTGTTCAATTCATTCATGATGTTACTTAAAATTATTATGAGAGAGGAACATATTCTTCTACATATTGCAATAATATCAAGTTTCCTCTCTATGTGTTGAAAATCTTTAAGTTGCACTTGTTTTGCCTTCCTATGCTAGTTGATTCTTGCTCCATAAGTTGTTTGCTCACAAAATCCCTATGCATAGGAAGTGGGCTAGGCTTAAATGTGCTTGTCATATTCTTCATGATGCTCCCATTATGTTTCATTTCTTATCTTTTATGTGAGCATGGTTGAATTCATCATGCCTAGCTAGAAAGGCATTAAAGAAAATTGCTTGTTGGGAGACAACCCAACATTTACCCCTACAGTTTTTTGTGCTCACATGATTAGGCTACTCTAGTAATCATGTTTCATAGCTTTTTTTTCAATAAAGTGCCCAGTAAGACCTTTGGGATGGTCTATGGTGATAGTTAATTTGATCTTGCTGAAGAACAGAAACTTTCGTGCCCAGTGATATAATTTTCTTATTTGACAAAAGCGTGATAAAATCCTGATTCTTTCTGCACAAGACTGATATACAAATTGCCCAGATCGTCCTAATTTTTCAGAATTTTTGGAGTTACAGAAGTATGCAAAGTTTCCAGACTACTAGAGACTGTTTTGTTTTTGACAGATTGTGTTTTTCATGTGTTGTTTGCTTATTTTGATGAATCTATGAATAGTATCAGAGGGTATGAACCATGGAGAAGTTGGAATACAGTAGATATAACACCTATACGAATTTAGAATGAGTTCACAACAGTACCTAAGTGGTGATTTGCTTTATTATACTAATGGAGCTTTCGGGTTTTCTGTTAAGTTCTATGTTGTGAAGTTTTCAAGTTTTGGTAAAGTTTTGATGGACTACGGAATAAGGAGTGGCAAGAGACTAAGATTGGGGATGCGCAAGGCACCCCAAGGTAATATTCAAGGACAACTAAGATCCTAAGCTTGGGAGTGCCCTGGATGGCATCCCCTCTTTTGTCTTCGTTCATCGGTAACTTTACTTGAGGCTATATTTTTATTCACCACATGATGAGTTTTGCTGGGAGCGTCATTTTATTTTATTAGAGTTTGCTTGATATTATTTATATTAATGTTTTGCATCTTTTATTTCAATAAAATTGTCAAGTATAGCCTTTACCATGCTTATCTTGCAAGTCTATATGTTGCTGTTTGAAAACAGAAAGTTTGTTGTTATGTTTTGAATATTGGTGAATAGTCAGAGCATGATAAAATCTTGAAATTTTTACACAATGAGTTACAACAATTTATCTACAGTTTTGTAATTTTTCAGAATTTTTGGAGTTAAAGAAGTATGATTCCTCTTGCATTCTTTATAGACTATCCTGTTTAGACAGATTGCTGTTATGTTTGCATTGTTTGCATATGTTTGCTTGTTTAATGATTCTATTTGAGGATAGGAGTTTTAAATATGCAGAGTCAATTAGTATGCAATGCCAAATTATAATTTTAGTGATTTTCTATAGTATATAATGATAAGCTTTAGCATGGATTTATACTAACTTATCTCACGAGTTCTTGTTGAGTTTTGTGTGGATGAAGTTTTTAAGAATTAGGGAAACCGTGATATGAGAGGAATTAAGGAGACATAAAAGCTCAAGCTTGGGGATGCCCAAGGCATCCCTAGTTAATATTCCAAGAATTCTCAAGCATCTAAGCTTGGGGATGCCCCGGTTGGCATCCCACCTTTCTTCTTCAACAAATATCAGCTTGTTTAGGTTGAGCCTAAGTTTTTGCTTCTTCACATGATATGTGCTATCCTTGCAATGTCATTTTGAATAAAATATTAAGATCTGAAATACTTAAATGAGAGGGAGTCCTCACATAGCTAAATAATTATTTGACTACACATTGATCTTCACTTATATCTTGTTGGAGTAGTTTCCCATTTACTGTCATGCTTCACTTATATCCCATGAGTAAATGGTTGAATGAATTGAACATCATAAATCTGAATTTATATATGTTTCATATGCTTATACCATGGGGAGTAATGACTTCACATATAAGAAGTAGAGGTGGTAAATTTATTGAAAGTTAGCAAAAGTAGTATTGGTCACTTGAACAATTCATGAAAGAATATTGAAGGAAGAGGGATTTCACATATAATTATACTATCTTGGACATCCTCTATGATTGTGAGCCCCAATTGTTATTTTCAAACTTGAGAAAATTAGTTTAAGTTGGACAAGGAAGACAACATAATGAGTTATGTTTGGGTATATTTGTACATAAATTATATTCTTGTGGATCCTCCAACATGTGGTGCTTGCTTTTTTGAATCTTTTTCTAGCCAAAATTTCTGTACTAAGTAGAGATTCTACTCGTGCATCCAAAAACCCTTGAACCAAGTTTCTTCCATGAGTGTCCACCATATCTACCTATATGCGATAATTACTTGTCATTCCAAGTAAATTTGCATGTGCCAAACTCTAAACCTTAAAATAATAATCTATTTTGTATGTCCGAATCGCTCATGTAGCGACTAGGGGTTGTCAGTATCTTCCATGCTAAGTGGGTTATTCTCGCGATGAGTGGACTCCGCTCATCATTCACGAGAAAATGGCTAGTGAGCGGGATGCCCAGTTCCATGCTCAAATGAAATCAAAATATAATTGCAAACAAAACTCCCCTAGGATTATTGATAGTTGGACGGCACCCGTTGCTTCGGACCAGCCGTGGAATGTGCTTGTTGGTGGTGGGGGAGTAAAAACTTTACCATTCTATTTGGGAACCGCCTATAATATGTCTAGCATGGAAGATAATGAGAACTCTTGGTTGTTACGTTGACAATGAAAGCATACTTCTCAAAATTATATTCATCTTTGTTTTAAAAGCTTCGAGCTCCGGCACCTCTGCAAATCCCTGCTTCCCTCTGCGAAGGGCCTATCTTTTACTTTTATGCAAGAGTCAGTAGTATTCCTTCTCATTCCAACCTACTCTTTAGTTGGCAAGCATCATGTGATGGGGAAAGATCTCAACATATATGGCCATTCAAATATATTTGATCATGAATTATTATTGTTGACAATTATCTATATGATAAGTCAGTCGGGAGGCGAAACACTAAGCCCCTATCTTTCTATGTGTTCGGTGGATGCTATTTGTTCTAAAAATATGCTTTGAGTGGTAGCAATCATGGAAGACTATATGATCGTTGAGTATGTGAGATTCGCTGAATCAAAGCTCTTACATAGCTCCTTCCTGAAAATAAGACGAATTGCAATTGTTTGATGACTGAGAACATAGTTTGTTAGTTTTCAAGAAAGTTTATGGTCTATGCTTTAACATGTGAATAGCTTGTTACGTCATCATGAGAAGCTTTATGATATGAGCTACTGTTATGATATATAATGATGCTAGAAAAAGTGATTGAAATTATCATCGATCAAACTTGTGCAATTGCTAGCATTCACACTTCATAAATTATTTCTTTTATTATTTACCTACTAGAGGGCGAGCAGGCATTAAGCTTGGGGATGCTGATACGTCTCCAACGTATTTATAATTCATGAAGTATTCATGCCATGTTACAATAATTTTATATGATTTTGGTATGATTTGATTAGAACTAACCCGGGCTGACATTGTTTTCAGCAGAACTACCATGGTGTCGTTTTTTTGTGCAGAAATAAAAGTTCTCGGAACGAGCTGATAATTTACGGAGAATATTTTTGGAAAACATAAAAAATACTAGAATGAACATATATCGGAGAGGAGTCCTGAGGCAACCACAAGGGTGGAGGGCGTGCCCCCTAGGGCGCACTCCCCTGCCTTGTCGTCGCCTCGTGCCCCCCCCCCTTGACTTGTCCCCGACGCCAACACCTCCTATAAATTCCAAAAACCTTACAAATAAACCTAGATCGGGAGTTCCGCCGCCGTAAGCCTCTGTAGCCACGAAAAACTAATCGGGAGCCCGTTCCGGCACCCTGCCGGAGGGGGAAACCATCACCGGTGGCCATCTTCATCATCCCGGCGCTCTCCATGATGAGGAGGGAGTAGTTCACCCTCGGGGCTAAGGGTATGTACCATTAGCTATGTGTTTGAGCTCTCTCTCTCTCTCTCTCTCTCTCTCTCTTGTGTTCTTGATTTGGCACGATCTTGATGTACCGCGAGGTTTGTTACTATAGTTGAATCATATGGTGTTTATTCCCCTCTATCTTCTTGTGATGAATTGATTTTTACCTTTGAGGTTTCACTATTATCGAATTGAATACTTCTATGGATTTAAAAACACTTGATGTATGTCTTGCGTAGGATACCCGTGGTGACAATGGGGTGTTCTATTGATTCACCTGATCTATGTTTTGGCACTCTACTTGCGGATTCCCGAGGTGACAATGGGGTAATCTATGCATAGGGGTTGATGCACGTTTTTGTCCTTGTTTTTCCGGTAGGAATCTTGGGGCACTCTTTGAGGTTTTTTGTGTTGGATTGAATATTATGAATCTGAAGTTGTTTGATGCATATCATATAATTGACCCATGGATACTTGTGGTGACATTGGAGTATCTAGGTGACATTAGGGTTGATTGATGTATGTCATATGGTGTTATTTTACTATGAACTCTATGGTTGTTTGTGACACTTATAGGAAGAGCTCAATGGATTGATCGAAAAGAATAACTTTGAGGTGGTTTCGTACCCTGCAAGCAATTTCATCTTATGTTCTCCATGATAGGAACTTTGGGGTGACTTTTGTCGCAATTTGAGGGATTTCCATATGATCTAATTATGTTATCATTGTTGAGAGAACTTGCACTAGTGAAAGTATGAACCCTAGGCCTTGTTTCCAAGCATTGCAATACCGTTTTTCTCACTTTTGTTACTTGCTACCTTGCTGTTTTTATATTTTCAGATTACAAAAACCTATATCTACCATTCGTATTACGCTTGTATCACCATCTCTTCGCTGAACTAGTGCACCTATAAAATTTACCATTGTATTGGGTGTGTTGGGACACAAGAGACGCTTTGTTATTTGGTTGCAGGGTTGTTTGAGAGAGACCATCTTCATCCTATGCCTCCCACGGGTTGATAAACCTTAGGTCATCCACTTGAAGAAAATTTGCTACTGTCCTACAAAACTTTGCACTTGGAGGCCCAACATGAGTCTACAAGAAGAAGGTTGCGTCGTAGACATCAGCCCGTCCTTTACTACAAAAGGATTGGGCTACCTTGCTGCACTTTTGTTACCGTTACTACTTGTTACTTGTTACACATTACCTTGCTATCAAACTATCTGTTATCGGTAATTTTAGTGCTTGCAGACAATACCTTGCTGAGAACCGCTTGTCATTTCCTTCTGCTCCTCATTTGGTTTGACACTCTTACTTATCGAAAGGACTATGATTGATCTCCTATACTTGTGTGCCATCAATCATCGTTACACTTAAACATATCCTGAGATCCGGAAAATATGACCACCAACAACACTTGAGCTAGTCTTAGAGGCGAGACTAGGAACCTTTTATTTTACCGTTTATCATTTCACACGTGCATATGAGTTTTCCACGGAAATCGCGTATTCTAGGATCATAGCAGTTATAACGTGAAGTATAAACTCTATAATTGTGAATATGGATATATAATAATACAAGTATTATTGCCTCTAGGGCATATTTCCAACAGTACCTAGAAGCATTGGTTAGTCCATTATAAAAGATATCAAGTATTTCATTTTTCTTAAGAGGATTATCAGGCGAAGAATTAAGTAATTGGAGAAGCCTCTCCCAAGCTTGAGGGAGATTCTATTCTTCAATTTGCACAAAGTTAAATGTTTCCTGTAAGGCAGCTTCTTTCTTATCAACAACAAAATAATTTTTAGAGAAGTAATATATCCTAGGGATTACACACACAACCAGGAGCAAGAGTATTAAACTATTTCTTAGCATCACCCTTTAGTGAGAAAGGAAACAAATTAAGAATATAGTAGTAACGGATTTTTTCCTCATGATAAAACATAGTGGCTATATCATTCAATTTAGTAAGGTGTGCCACAACAGTTCCAGATTCATAACCATGAAAAGGATCAGATTCAACTAAAGTAATTAACTCAGGATCAATGGAGGATTCATAATCCTTATCACTAGCATAAACAGGAGAAGTAGCAAACTTAGGATCATATTTCATTCTCGCCATTATAGACTTTTCTTTCAACTTACTCAGTAGTTTCTTAACATCATCTCTATCATTACAAGCAATAAATTATCTAGCTAGCTCCCCATCCATAGCATAACTATCAGGTACCTTAGGTGTTTCAACTCTATAGGAGAGCTAGGCATAATAGGTGAATAATAATTTTCATCAATTTCAGCATTCTCAAGTTCTTTAGCTTTAGCAAGTTGTTCATCAAGAAATTCACCTAGCAACACAATTTTATCAAGTAGAGTAGTAGCATCATCGTAAGCATCATTCATATTAGAAGTAGCATCATCAATAACTTATGACATATCAGATTGAATAACAAGTGGTGGTGTCGCAAGCCTAAAATAGAAGGTGAATCAAGTTTGGAGCTAGATGTCAGTTCCTTACCTCCCCTCGTCTTAGAGAGTATGATCTTGGTATTGGCGTATTTCAGATTCTTTATAGTGATCAACAGATATAATTCCCAAGTGACTCAACAAATAGAGCTATGCTCCCCGGTAATGGCGCCGGAAAAAGGTCTTGATTGTTGGGGAACGTAGCAATAATTCAAAAAATTCCTATGTGTCACCAAGATCAATCTAGGAGATACTAGCAACGGAGAGAGAGGGAGTGCATCTTCATACCCTTGAAGATCGCTAAGCGGAAGCGTTACAAGAACGCGGTTGACGGAGTTGTCCTCGCGGCGATTCAAATCGCGGAAGATCCGATCTAGCGCCGAACGGACGGCGCCTCCGTGTTAAACACACGTATAGCCCGGGGACGTCTCCTCCTTCTTGATCCAGCAAGAGGAGAGGAGAAGTTGAGGGAGAACTACGGCAGCATGACGTCGTGGTGGTGGAGTTTGTGGTATTCGTGCAGGGCTTCGCCAAGCTCTACGAAGGAGAAGGAAGAGTTGGAGGAGGGAGGGGCTGCGCCAGGGAAGGGGCGCGGCTGCCCTCTCTCTCCCTCACTATATATAGGGGAAAGGGGGTGGAGGAGGCGCCCTAGGGTTCCCTAGGGGAGGAGCAGCGGCCACAGGGAAGACCCTAGATGGGTTTGGGCGCCCCCACCCCTAGGAAACTTGCCCCCTAAGCCGGGAGGGGTGGCTGCCCTAGGGGAGGCGCCCCCACCCCTCCAAGTTACGTGAGATGGGGTGGGAGGGGCGCTCAGCCCCTTAGTGGGCTGATGTGCCCCCTGCCCTTGGCCCACAAGCCCCCCAACGCTTGCCGGGGCCTCCGAAACCCCTTTCGGACATGCTGGTCGTCACCCGGTACCCCCGGAACAATTCCGGACTCCAATACCCTTCGTCCAATATATCAATCTTCACCTCCGGACCATTCCAGAACTCCTCGTCACGTCTGGGATCTCATCCGGGACTCCAAACAACCTTCGGTAACCACATACTATTTCCCATAACAACTCTAGCGTCACCGAACCTTAAGTGTGTAGACCCTACGGGTTCGGAAACCATGCAGACATGGCCGAGACATCTCTCCGACCAATAACCAATAGAGGGATCTGGATACCCATATTGGCTCCCACATGTTCCACGATGATCTCATCGGATGAACCACGATGTCGGGGATTCAATCAATCCCGTATACAATTCCCTTTGTCTATCGATATGTTACTTGCCCAAGATTCGATCATCGGTATCCCCATACCTTGTTCAATCTCGTTACCGGCAAGTCTCTTTACTCGTTCTGTAACGCATGATCCCGTGGCTAACTCATTAGTCACATTGAGCTCATTATGATGATGCATTACCGAGTGGGCCCAGAGATACCTCTCCGTCACGCGGAGTGACAAATCCCAGTCTCGATTCGTGCCAACTCAACAAACACTATCGGAGATACCCGTAGTGTGCCTTTATGGCCACCCAGTTATGTTGTGACGTTTGGCACACCCAAAGCATTCCTACGGTATCTGGGAGTTGCACAATCTCATGGTCTAAGGAAATGATACTTGACATTAGAAAAGCTTTAGCAGACGAAGTATACGATCTTGTGCTATGCTTAGGATTGGGTCTTGTCCATCACATCATTCTCCTAATGATGTGATCCCGTTATCAACGACATCCAATGTCCATGGTCAGGAAACCATAACCATCTATTGATCAACGAGCTAGTCAACTAGAGGCTTACTAGGGACATGTTGTGGTCTATGTATTCACACATGTAATACAGTTTCCAGTTAATACAATTATAGCATGAACAATAGACAATTATCATGAACAAGGAAATACAATAATAACCATTTTATTATTGCCTCCAGGGCATATTTCCAACAGTCTCCCACTTGCACTAGAGTCAATAATCTAGTTCACATCACTATGTGATTGTAATGAATCCAACACCCATGGGGTTTGTTCATATCTCGCTTGCGAAAGAGGTTTATTAGTCAATGGGTCTGAACCTTTCAGATCCATGTGTGCTTTACAAATCTCTATGTCATCTTGTAGATGCAGCTACCACACGCTACTTGAAGCTATTCCAAATAACTGCTCTACTATACGAATTCGGTTTACTACTCAGAGTCATCCGGATTAGTGTCAAAGTTTGCATCGACGTAACCCTTTACGATGAACTCTTTTACCACCTCCATAATCGAGGAAATTCCTTAGTCCACTAGTTACTAAGGATAAGTTCGACCGCTGTCATGCGATCCATTCCTGGATCACTCTTGTACCCCTTGACTGACTCATGGCAAGGCACACTTCAGGTGCGGTACACAGCATAGCATACTGTAGAGCCTACGTCTAAAGCATAGGGGACGACCTTCGTCCTTTCTCTCTCTTCTTCCGTGGTCAGGTCTTGAGTCTTATTCAATACTCACACCTTGTGACACAACCAAGAACTCCTTCTTTGCTGATCTATTTTGAACTCCTTCAAAATCTTGTCACGGTATGTATTCATTTGAAAGTACTATTAAGCGTTTTTGATCTATCCTTATAGATCTTGATGCTCAATGTTCAAGTAGCTTAATCCAGGTTTTCCATTGAAAAGCACTTTTCAAATAATCCTGTTTGCTTTACAGAAATTCTACATTATTTCTGATCAACATTATGTTAACAACATATACTCATCAAAAATTCTATAGTTCTCCCACTCACTTCTTTGGAAATACTAGTTTCTCATAAACTTTGTATAAACCCAAAATCTTTGATCATCTCATCAAAGTGTACATTCCAACTCCGAGATGCTTACTCCAATCCTTAGAAAGATTGCTGGAGCTTTGCATACTTGTTAGAATATTTCAGGATTGACAAAACCTTCTGGTTGTATCACATACAACCTTTCCTCAAGAAAATCGTCGAGGAAACAATGTTTTGACATCCTATCTGCAAGATTTCATAAATATTGTAGTAACTGCTAACATAATTCCAACAGACTGTTAGCATCGCTACGAGTGAGAAAGTCTCATCGTAGTCAACTCCTTGAACTTGTCAGAAAACATCTTAACGACAAGTCAAGCTTTGTTAATGGTGACACTTACCATCATTGCCCGTCTTCCTTTTAAAATCCATCTGCACCCAACAGCCTTACGACCATCAAGTAGTTCTTCCAAAGTATATACTTTGTTTTTATACATGGATCCTCTCTCGGGTTTTATGACCTCGAGCCATTCGGTGGAATCTGGGCCCACCATCACTTCTCCATAGCTCGTAGGTTCATTATTGTCTAGCAACACAACTTCCAAGACAGGATTATGTACCACTCTGAAGTAGTAGGCATCATTCTCGACCTATGAGGTTTGGTAATGACTTGATTCGAAGTTTCATGATCACTATCATAAGCTTCCACTTCAATTGGTTTAGGTGCCATAGGAACAACTTCCTGTGCCCTGCTACACACTAGTTGATGTGACGGTTTCATAATCTCATCAAGTCTCCATCATCCTCCCACTCAATTCTTTCGAGAGAAACTTTTCCTTGAGAAAGGACCCGTTTCTAGAAACAATCACTTTTGCTTCTGGATCTGAAATAGGAGGTATACCCAACTGCTTTGGGTATTCTATGAAGATGCATTTATCCACTTTGGGTTCGAGCTTATCAGCCTGGAACTTTTTCACATAAGCGTCACAGCCCCAAACTTTTAAGAAACGACAACTTAGGTTTTTCTAAACCATAGTTCATACGGTGTCGTCTCAACGGAATTGCGTGGTGCCCTTTTTAAAGTGAATGCGGTTGTCTCTAATGCCTAACCCATAAACGATAGTGGTAATTCGATAAGAGACATCATGGTACACACCATATCCAATAGGGTGCAGTTATGATGTTCGGACACACCATCACACTATGATGTTCCAGGCGGTATTAGTTGTGAAACAATTTCCATAATGTCTTAATTGTGTGCCAAACTCGTGACTCAGATATTCATCTGTGTGATCATATCATAGACATTTTATCATCTTGTCACGATGATCTTCAACTTCACTCTGAAATTACTTAAACCTTTCAATAATTCAGACTTGTGTTTCATCAAGTAAATATACTCAGCATCTACTCAAATCATCTGTGAAGTAAGAACATAACGATATCCACTGTGTGCCTCAACACTCATTGGACTGCACACATCAAAATGTATTACTTCCAACAAGTTGCTTTCTTGTTCCATCTTACTGAAAACGAGGCCTTTCAGTCATCTTGCCCATGTGGTATGATTTGCATGTCTCAAGTGATTCAAAATCAAGTGAGTCCAAACGATCCATCTGTATGGAGTTTCTTCATGCATATCAACCAATAGACATGGTTCGCATGTCTCAATCTTTTCAAAAACGAGTGAGTCCAAATATCCATCAACATGGAGCTTCTTCATGCGTTTTATACCAACATGACTCAAATGGCAGTGCCACAAGTATGTGGTATTATCATTACTATCTTATATCTTTTGGCATGAACATGTGTATCACTACGGTTGAGATTCAATAAACCATTCATTTTAGGTGCAAGACCATTGAAGGTATTATTCAAATAAACAGAGTAACCATTATTCTCCTTAAATGAATAACCGTATTGCGATAAACATAATCCAATCATGTCTATGCTCAATGCAAACACCAAATAACAATTATTTAGGTTTGACACCAATCCCGATGGTAGAGGGAGCGTGCGATGTTTGATCACATCAACCTTGGAAACACTTCCAACACATATCGTCATCTCACCTTTAGCTAGTCTCTGCAGCCTTTTATTTTGAGTTACTAACACTTAGCAACCGAATCAGTATTTTTTATCCTGGTGCTACTAGGAGTACTAGTAAAGTACACAATAATATAACATATATTCAAAATACCTCTGTCGACCTTGGCAGCCTTCTCATCTACCAAGTATCTCGGGTAGTTCTGCTTCAGTGACTGTTCCCCTCATTACAGAAGCACTTAGCCTCGGGTTTGGGTTCAACCTTGGGTTTCTTCACTAGAGCAACAACTGATTTGCCGTTTCATGAAGTATCCCTTCTTTCCCTTGCCCTTCTTGAAACTAGTGGTTTAACCATCAACAATTGATGCTCCTACTTGATTTCTACTTTCGCGGTGTCAAACATCGCGAGTTGCTCAAGGATCATCATGTCTGATATGTTATAGTTCATCACGAAGCTCTAATAGCTTGGTGGCAGTGACTATGGAGAACCATCACTATCTCATCTGGAAGATTAACTCCCACTCGATTCAAGCGATTGTAGTACTCAGACAATCTGAGCACATGCTCGACGATTGAGCTTTTCTCCCTCAGTTTGCAGGCTTAAGAAACTTGCCAGAGGTCTCATACCTCTTGACGTGGGCACTAGTTTGAAATCCCAATTTCAATCTTTGGAACATCTCATATGTTCTGCGATGTTTCAAAAACGTCTTTGGTGCCACAATTCTAAACCGTTAGCATTACGCACTGAACTATCACGTAGTCATCAAAACGCGTATGTCAGATGTTTCCCAACATCTACAGACGACGCTAGAGGTTCAGCACACCGAGCGATGCATTAAGGACATAAGCCTTCTGTGCAGCAATGAGGATAATCCTCAGTTGACGGACCGAGTCCGCATAATTTCTACTAACAATTTCAACTAAATTTTCTCTAGGAACATATCTTAAACAGTAGAACTAAAGTGTAAGCTACGTCATAATTTGCAAAGACCTTTTGACTATGTTCATGATAATTAAGTTCATCTGATTATTTAATGAACTCCCACTTAGATAGACATCCCTCTAGCCATCTATGTGATACATGATCCGAGTCAACTAGGCCGTGTCCGATCATCATGTGAGACGGACGTGTCATCATCGGTGAACATCTTCATGTTGATCATATCTACTATACGACTCATGTTCGACCTTTCGGTCTCTTGTGTTCCGAGGCCATGTCTGTACATGCTAGGCTCGTCAAGTCAACCTAAGTGTTTCACATGTGTAAATCTAGCTTACACCCGTTGTATGCGGACGTTAGAATCTATCACGCCCGATCATCACGTGGTGCTTCGAAACAACGAACCTTCACAACGGTGCACAGTTAGGGGGAACACTTTCTTGAAATTTTAGTGAGGATCATCGTATTTATGCTACCGTCATTCTAAGCAAATAAGATGTAAACATGACAAACATCACATGCAAATCATAAAGTGACATGATATGGCCAACATCGTCTTGCGCCTTTGATCTCCATCTTTGAGGCGCGGCATGAACACCATCGTCACCGGCATGACACCATGATCTTCATCATCATGATCTCCATCATCGTGTCTTCATGAAGTTGCCTCGCCAACTATTACTTCTACTACTATGGCTAACGGTTAGCAATAAAGTAAAATAATTACATGGCATTTTCATTGACACGCAGGTCATAAATAAATTAAGACAACTCCTATGGCTCCTGCCGGCTCTCATACTCATCGACATGCAAGTCGTGATTCCTATTACAAGAACATGATCAATCTCATACATCACATATATCATTCATCACATCCTTTTGGACATATCACATCACATAGCATACCCTGCGAAAACAAGTTAGACGTCCTCTATTTGTTGTTGCATGTTTGACGTGGCTGCTATGGGTTTCTAGCAAGAACGTTTCTTACCTACGCAAAACCACAACGGTGATATGCCAATTGCTATTTGCCCTTCATAAGGACCCTTTTCATAGAATCCGATCCGACTAAAGTGGGAGAGACAGACACCCGCCAGCCACCTTATGCATCAAGTGCATGTCAGTCGGTGGAACCAGTCTCACGTAAGCGTACGTGTAAAGTCAGTCCGGGCCGCTTCATCCCACAATGCCGTCGGATCAAGATAAGACTAGTAACGGTAAGCAAATTGAACAAATCATCGCCCACAACTGCTTTGTGTTCTACTCGTGCATAGAATCTACGCATAGACCTAGCTCTGATACCACTGTTGGGGAACGTAGCAATAATTCAAAAATTTCCTACGTGTCACCAAGATCAATCTAGAAGATACTAGCAACGAGAGAGAGGGAGTGCATCTTCATACCCTTGAAGATCGCTAAGCGGAAGCGTTACAAGAACGCGGTTGATGGAGTCGTACTCGCGGCGATTCAAATTGTGGAAGATCTGATCTAGCACCGAACGGACGGCGCCTCCGCGTTCAACACACGTACAGCCCGCGGACGTCTCCTCCTTCTTGATCTAGCAAGAGGAAAGGATAAGTTGAAGGAGAACTCCGGCAACACGACATCGTGGTGGTGGAGTTTGTGGTATTCCTGCAGGGCTTCTCCAAGCTCTACGGAGGAGAAGGAAGAGTTGGAGGAGGGAGGGGCTGTGCCAGGGAAGGGGTGTAGCTGCCCTCTCTCTCCCTCACATATATAGGGGAAAGGGGGTGGAGGAGGCGCCCTAGGGTTCCCTAGGGGAGGGGCGGCGGCCACAGGGAAAACCCTAGATGGGTTTGGGCGCCCCCACCCCTAGGAAACTTGGCCCCCAAGCCGGGAGGGGTGGCTGCCCTAGGGGAGGCGCCCCCACCTCTCCATGTTATGTGAGATGGGGTGGGAGGGGTGCTCAGCCCCTTAGTGGGCTGATGTGCCCCCTGGCCTTGGCCCATAAGGCCCCCAACGCTTGCCGGGGCCTCCGAAACCCCTTTCGGACACGCTGGTCGTCACCCGGTACCCCCGTAACAATTCCGGACTCCAATACCCTTCGTTCAATATATCGATCTTCACCTCCGGACCATTCCGGAACTCCTCGTCATGTCCAGGATCTCATCCGGGACTCCAAACAACCTTCGGTAACCACATACTATTTCCCATAACAACTCTAGCGTCACGGAACCTTAAGTGTGTAGACCCTACGGGTTCGGGAACCATGCAGACATGACCGAGACATCTCTCCGACCAATAACCAATAGCGGGATCTGTATACCCATATTAGCTCCCACATGTTCCACGATGATCTCATCGAATGAACCACGATGTCGGGGATTCAATCAATCCCGTATACAATTCCCTTTGTCTATCGATATGTTACTTTCCCGAGATTCGATCGTCGGTATCCCCATACCTCATTCAATATCATCACCGTCAAGTCTCTTTACTCGTTCCATAACTCATGATCCCGTGGCTAACTCATTAGTCACATTGAGCTCATTATGATGATGCATTACCGAGTGGGCCCAGAGATACCTCTCCGTCACACGGAGTGACAAATCCCAGTCTCGATTCGTGCCAACTCAACAGACACTTTCGGATATACCCGTAGTGTGCCTTCATAGCCACCCAGTTACGTTGTGACATTTGGCACACCCAAAGCATTCCTACGGTATCCGGGAGTTGCACAATCTCATGGTCTAAGGAAATGATACTTGACATTAGAAAAGCTTTAGCAGACGAACTATACGATCTTGTGCTATGCTTAGGATTGGGTCTTGTCCATCACATCATTCTCCTAATGATGTAATCCTGTTATCAACGACATCCAATGTCCATGGTCAGGAAACCATAACCATCTATTGATCAACGAGCTAGTCAACTAGAGGCTTACTAGGGACATCTTGTGGTCTATGTATTCACACATGTATTACGGTTTCCAGTTAATACAATTATAGCATGAACAATAGACAATTATCATGAACAAGGAAATACAATAATAACAATTTTATTATTGCCTCTAGGGCATATTTCCAACATTGATAACCCACAAGTATATGGGATCGCGACAGTCTGCGATGGTAGTATTTTACCCAAATTTATTGATTCAGTACAAGGGGAGCCAAAGAATATTTGCAAGTATTAGTAGTTGAATTTTCAATTCAACCACACTTGGAGAACTAAATATCTGCAGCAAAGTGTTTAGTAGCACAGTAGTATGATAGTTTGATTGCAGTGGTAGGAGTAGTAATACTAATGATAACAGTAATAGTAGCAACGAAAATAACTTAGCAAGGACCTGTGAAAAGTGTAGGCATTGTATCAGTTATGGATATTTCTATTGGATGATATTCATCATATAACAGTCACAACCTAGAGGGATACACAATAGCTCCAATTCATCAATATAATGTAGGCATGTATTCTGTATATAGTCATACGTGCTTATAATAAGAACTTGCATACCATTTCTTGTCCTAGCCTTCTATTGCAACGGGGTCCATAAGGAAACTAAGGGATATTAATGCCTCCTTTTAATAGAGAACCGGAACAAAGCATTACTACATGGTGAATACATGAACTCCTCAAATTACATTCATCCCCGGAGAGTATACCAACTATTGTCACTCTAGGGTCTACGGATCAGAACAATAACGAGTGCATATTATTAGTCAATAGGATCAAGAATTCAAATATATTCATGAAAACATAGAGGGTTATGATATGAAATCATGGCACTCGGGCCCTAGTGACAAGCATTAAGCATAGAAAAGTCATAGCAACATCAGTCTTAGAACATAGTGGATACTAGGGATCAAGCCCTGACAAATTGACTCAATTACATGACAAATCTCATCCAACTCCATCATCATCCAACAATCCTACGAAGGAATTACTCACTCCCAGTGGTTAGCATCATGAAATTGGCGATGAATAAGGGTTGGTGATGATGATTGTGATGAATCCCCCTCTCCGGAGCCCCGAAGGGACTCCAAATCAGCCTTCTCGATGAAGAACAGGAGGTGACGGCGGCTCTGTACTGTAAAACGTGATGAAACTTCTTCACTTATTTTTTTCTTGGGAATATAGAATTTATAGACTTGAAATTAGGGTCATCGGAGTCACATGGGCCCCACAAGGTAACAGGGCATGCCCAAGGGGGTGGTCGCGCCCTGTTGCCTTGTGGGCAACAGGTGGCTCCCCTCTGGTGGGTCCTCGCTCCGATTTTCTTTCATAAAAGGTCCCCAAAAAGTTTTACCTAATTCCTAGAACTTTTATTTTTGCACAAAAAATAACACCATGGTAGTTCTGCTGAAAACAACATCAGTCCGGGTTAGTTCCATTCAAATCATGCAAATTAGAGTCCAAAACAAGAGCAAAAGTGTTTAGAAAAGTAGATACGACGGAGACGTATCAGATAGCACGCTGGTTGGGGATCTCGCCCCTCCCCACGCACGCTGGTACTATTCAAGGTAAACCTAAAACAAAGTCCATAGATATATCCTCCAAGGAACACTGGGTGCAGGCAAAGACATATATAAACCATAAGGATTCAGTCGTGACTTAGCTTTTTGACATGTAGTGCAGCGAGCAACAAAATGCCCAACATCACGTCTCATCTTTGGCCAAAAGAAATGTGTAGCAAGTACGTCCTCTGTCTTCTTCATGCCAAAGTGTCCCATTAGTCCTCTTGCATGCACCTCCTGCAACAATGAAAGACGAACGGAGCTAGCTGGAATGGATAGCTTGTTAGCATGGAACACAAATCCATCATTAACAACAAGCTTGTTCCATGTTCTCCCTTCTTTACAATTATGTAATACATCTTTAAATTCAGCATCATGCACATATTGATCTTTGATGGTCTCCAAACCAAATATTTTAAACTCAAGTTGTGAAAGCATAGTATAGCGACGAGACAATGCATAAGCAATAACATTTTCTTTACCCTTCTTCGTTTTTATGAAATAAGGGAAAGTCTCAATGAATTCAACCCATTTATAATGTCTACGGTTCAGTTTTACCCGACTTTTAATATGTTTGAAAGATTCATGATTAGAATGTATACCAAATTCTTTGGGCCATAAATAATGTTGCGATATTTCTAAAGGCCGAACAAGAGTATACCAAATTCTTTATCGTAAGTAGAATAGTTCTGACTAAGCACTACCAAAAAAAGACACATCTGTGACATTTTGGCCCGAACAAATTTTTTTCCTGTCATGCTTATGACACTTCTATGATGATAATGGTGACAAAAGCACGTATCATCATAGATGTGGTGGGATCCTACTTCTATGACAAAAAATCATGATAGAAAATGGGCTTTTTGTCCTGGGCGGGCCGGGGACGCACCTACATGACATTCTTTGGGTTGTCCATGAGGGAAACAATTGTGGTAGAAGCGAGAGCGAGGAAAATATCCGGGAGTTCCCGGTTACGGTGGGTGGTCGGGGCCAAGCGGTGCACGGAGGTTTGTGTGTTTCTCTCATACATGTATACGCGTGTGTGTGGCGAGGCGTTGGGCTCTAACTGAACCCGAGCGATCGCACTGCTAGCTATGTTACTGAACCCGAGCGATCGATCCCTTGGCTGTTAACTGAACCCAAGCGATTCATTCGCTGCCGACTGAACCCGAGCGATTCCTTCGCTTCTGCTGCTAACTAAACCCGCGTGATCTATCACTTTTATTGCTTACAGAAGCCGATTGAGCCCCTGTATGAGATGTAGCTAGCCGGTGTTGGGTTGCCTCTCGATGAACAGTGACCATTGCTACCGTGCGCGCGGTACGTAGAACGAGTCAAGACGTGGTGAGTCGAGCCGATTGGTTGGCTGTGGATGAACAGTTCCCGGTGGGGGTTGGATGAACAGGGCCCAGTGGTAGTAGGCCATTGCCGCTGCATGAATAGGACCCTGAGGAGGCCGCCCCACCCCAGCCGGTTGGGGGTGGTTTAACAGGACCCCGTGGAGGCTGTATGAATAGTAGCCGGTGGAGGCTAGATGAACATGACCCCGTGGATGAACAGTAGCTGGTGGAGGCTGGAGGAAGTCGACGGTGGAGGCTAGAGGAAGTCGACGGTGGATGAACAGTAACCCATGGAGGCTGGAGCGAGGCAGTAGATGGTGGATGAATAGGACCACGTTCTGACCGTAGGCGCTCCAACAGAAGTTTGTTTCCTCTGTTTTACGGTACGCCAGACCCTTCCTGATGAACAGGACCCAGTTTCGACCGTACATGGTCGAATAGAAGGCCATTTCCTCCATTCTGCGGTACACCCGACCTCGTTTCAGCTGTTCCATCCAAGCTAGTTGGCTCTCGATGAACACGACACATTTCAACCCAGTCGGTTGCCTCCCGATGAACACGACGTTGTTTCCTCCGTTGCGACCCAGCCGGTTTGCTGCCAATGAACAGGATGACATCGTAGTATGCGTTCGAGACGCCGCCTTAGTTCCATGGTAGTTCTGCGGAAAACAGCATCAGTCTGGGTTAGTTCCATTCAAATCATGCAAATTAGAGTCCAAAACAAGAGCAAAAGTGTTTGGAAAAGTAGATACGACGGAGACGTATCAGATAGCATGTTGGTGGGGGATCTCACCCCCCCCATGCACGCTGGTACTATTCGAGGTAAACCTAAAACAAAGTCCATAGATATATCCTCCAAGGAACACTAGGTACAGGCAAAGACATATATAAACCATGAGGATTGAGTCGTGACTTAGCTTTTTGACATGTAGTGGAGCGAGCAACAAAATTCCCAACATCCCGTCTCATCTTTGGCCAAAAGAAATGTGTAGCAAGTATGTCCTCCATCTTCTTCACGCCAAAGTGTCCCATTAATCCTCCTCCATGCACCTCCTGCGACAATAAAAGATGAACGGAGCTAGCTGGAATGCATAGCTTGTTAACACGAAACACAAATCCATCATTAACGATGATCTTGTTCCATGTTCTCCCTTCTTTACAATTCTATAATACATCTTTAAATTCAGCATCATGCACATATTGATCTTTAACGGTCTCCAAACCAAATATTTTAAACTCAAGTTGTGAAAGCATAGTATAACAATGAGACAATGCAAAAGCAATAACATTTTCTTTGCCCTTCTTCGTTTTTATGACATAAGGGAAAGTCTCAATGAATTCAACCCATTTAGAATGTCTACGGTTCAGTTTTACCTAACTTTTAATATGTTTGAAAGATTCATGATCAGAACGTGTACCAAATTCTTTGGGCCATAAATAATGTTGCGATATTTCTAAAGGCCGAACAAGAGTATACCAAATTCTTTATCATAAGTAGAATAGTTCTCACTAGGCACTACAAAAATAGACACATCCGTGACATTTGGGCCTGAAGGAATTTTTTCTGTCATGCTTATGACACTTCTATGACGATAATTGTGGCAAAAGCACGTATCATCATAGTTGTGGTGGGCTCCTATTTATATGAAAAAAAATCATGATAAAAAATGGGCTTTTGTCCTGGGCGGGCCGGGGACGCACCTACATGACATTCTTGGGTTGTCCATGACAGAAAAAATTGTGGTAGAAGTCAGGGTGAGGAAAATATCGAGGAGTTCCCGGTTACGGTGGGTGGTCGGGGCCAAGGGATGCACGAAGGTTTGTGTGGTTTTCTCGTACACGTACACGCGTGTGTGCGGCGAGGCGTTGGGCTCTAACTGAACCCGAGCGATCGCACTGCTAGCTACATTACTGAACCCGAGCGATGGATCCCTTGGCTGTTAAGTGAACCCAAGCGTTTCATTCGCTGCTGACTGAACCCAAGCGATTCCTTCGCTGCTGCTGCTAACTGAACCCGAGCGATCGATCACTGTTGCTGCTTACTGAAGCCGATCGAGCTCCCGTGTGAGACGTAGCTAGCCGGTGTTGGGTTGCCTCTCAATGAACAATGGCCGTTGCTCCCGTGCACATGGTACATAAAGCGAGTCGAGACGTGGTGAGTCAAGCCAGTTGGTTGGCTGTGGATGAACAGTTCCCGGTGGGGGTTGGATGAATAGGACCCAGTGGTAGTAGGCCATTGCCGCTGCATGAACATGATCCCGAGGAGGCCTCCGCACCCCAGCCGGTTGAGGGTGGTTTAACAGGACCCTGTGGAGGCTGTATGAACAGTTGTCGGTGGAGGCTAGATGAACAAGACCCCGTGGATGAACAGTAGTTGGTGGAGGCTAGAGGAAGTGGATGGTGGATGAACAGTAGCCCATGGAGGCTGGAGCGAGGCAGTAGATGGTGGATGAACAGGACCACATTCCGACCGTAGGCGCTCCAACAGAAGTTCGTTTCCTTTGTTTTACTGTATGCCAGACCCTTCCCGATGAACAGGACCCTGTTTCGACCACACGTGGTCGAACAGAAGGCCGTTTCCTCCATTCTGCGGTACGTCAGACCTCGTTTCGGTTATTCCGTCCAAGCCAGCTGGCTCCCAATGAACAGGACACATTTCGACCCAGTCGGTTGCCTCCCGATGAACACGACGTTGTTTCGTCCGTTGCGACCCAGCCGGTTGGCCGCCAATGAACAGGACGACATCACAGTTCGTGTTCGAGACACCGCCCGTATGTATGTACGTAGCCGTATTTACTTTCTTGCAGCGTGGCTGTACGTACGTGTACACGATATAGACGGGACTGCGTGACATGCTACGTCTGTGCCTCTACTACGACACATGTCCCTCCTTACTCGGACAAAGTTCATCGCTGCAGAGAGACCAATCGACCAGTATGTACGTACACATTCGCGACCAGATAGACAACGCTATGTACGCTTCGACCGGGTGGGTCCTAGCTGTCAGGGAGGATAAGGGCGCACTTCCTTGCGTGTGAAGATATAGCTGGTGGGTCCCAGCTATCAGGGGGAAGAATCATTGTTTTGCCCGTAATAAGGATGCACTTATTTTGCGTGTGAAGATGTAGCTGGTGGGTCCCAGCTGTCAGGGAAGAAAAGATTATTTTAGGGTAAAAAGGATGCAGTCGCGTGCATGCGTCCATGGGCTTAGCGCGTCCCCACTGCCAGCCTCTCCACGTACAATCATCTTCCGATGACTCTTGTTTGTTGACCATGTTGACCATACCGTGCCAAGCGCACCAGGGCCGGTGGACGACGGCGAGGCCCGAGACTAGAATGACCCCGGAGATGGGGAAGACACGGCAATGGAGTCGCAGATGGAGAGGAGTGGGAAACTTGACTTGTTGGGGAGAAAGGATTATTTTTAGGGTAAAAAGGATGCAGTCACATGCATGCTTCCATGGGCGTGGCGCGTCCCCACTCTCAGCCTCTCCATGTACAGTCATCTTCCGATGACTCCCGTTTGTTGACCATGTTGACCATACCGTGCCAAGCGCACCAGGGCCGGTGGACGACACCGAGGCCCCAGACTAGAACGACCCCGGAGATGGGGAAGACGCGGCAATGGAGTCGCAGATGGAGAGGAGTGGGAAACTTGACTGGTTTGGGTGCGCAGCAACAATACCGCCCATAGGAGATAGGAGCAAGATCAGAGGTTAAAGAAGCAGCACCGCTGTTGGATTAACATCCAATGGTCCATCTACTAGAATCATTTGTTGATTAAGTTGACAAAGCCCTGCGTACACGTCGGCTTAGTAGGCCCACAAGTGAGCCACCAAATCTGCCGGGTCACAGCTGTCATCGAGAGGAATATTTTTTTGCACAACAAGGAGGCACTTCCTTCCGTACGAAGATATAGCCAGTGGGTCCTAGCTGCCAGCAGGAGCAATCATTTTTTCGCATAATAAGGAGGCACTTGCTTGTGTGGGTCCCTACTCTTAGCCTCTCCACTTACATCCCTCTTCCAATGGTTTTTGTTTGTTGACCATGCCGCGCCGAGAGCACCAACGCAGTGGACGACTGCGAGGCCCAGGAAGGGAACGACCCAGAGCCGGTGAAGCCACAACAGCGGATGCCCACGCTGAGGGGAGTACGAGGGATGACTGGTCGGTTGCGGGGTGAGGCTGTCACCGCCAAAAAATAACAGGAGGTGCAGGTGGATAGAGGGATGGCTTGGCCAGCGGTGGGAGTAGGGTGGGCCGGTAATGCCTGCGCGGCAGCAAAGTCAACCACGGAAGGAGGGAGTAGGCAGTCCCGCCAGCGCTTTGAGCGGCTGGAGCAGGAAGAGGAGAGATTGAAGAAGCACGACGGCCATTGGATGGACATCCAACAGTCACTGCTCTTGTGTGTTGACTAAGTTGACACGGCCTTGTGTGCGCGTCAACCTTTTTTAGGAAAGCGTACGCGTTAACCTATAGTAGGCGCACAAGTTATCCTCAAATCTGTGGAAAACAACATACAACCCATCTGCCATTACTTCTAATAATTTACAGCCCATTTGCTAATTCTTAAGGATTTTTCTGGAGCCCATATTCTTTTTGTTAGCATTTCAACCCATATTGTGGCTATGGTTAAAAAATTCTATGAAATTTTGCATATTTCAATGCGGTCCGAACTGTTTTTAAGCTCAAAATTATGAGTCACATTCAAACTAATTTGAAAAGTAATTTTATATCAATATACAGTCCAAATAATTGTCCACGCGTAAAAACCAATGGAATTTAAAATCTCGAAATGAAAAAAAAGAAATTTGAAACTAATTACCGGTTTGAGGTGTTTTAAAAATGTACAACCCTTTTCTCATTACTGATAGCCCATTTTCTCGGCAAGCCAAATGAAACTCTCCTCATCTCGAAAGATTTGCCGCCCAGCAGGGCTGACAAAAGCAAGTAGGCCTCGGTTGGGTATTCTGCAAAAGAAAAAAACTGGGCTAGCCATTTTTAGAAAGAAAAAACAACAACTGGGTTGGTCTTGTGGTAAACATAAAATAAAAGGCTGGCTAGACAGGCCAGAGTGCCCCGCACAGCACAGTTGACACCCTGCTTCTGTATCAAAAATAAAAAGAACTGGGCGAGCTGCTGGGTCCCCGGTGTCAGCCGCTCATTGTGCAATTCTCTCGTTTATTGACCGCGTTGACAATGGCATGGGACCCAGATGTCACAAATCCATTAGGAGGAACCATTTTTTTGGCTTGAAATAGGGAGGCACTTGCTTGCGTACTGCCATGACCCTGGTGCGTCCCTGCTGTCATCCTCTCCACGTACAATTATATCTTGATTGTGTACGCGCCAACCTAGTAGGCCCACAAGTCAGCCTCTAAGCCCGTGGTGGACAAATAGAACCCTTTAAAAAACTAACAACCCATTCCATATGTTTAAACGGAAAGTTCGATATTCAGAGCAAAGTAACAGGTCTGATCCAGATATAGAGTACTAAACTTCCATGTTGACAACCATCATATCCAAGTTAACTATCTACTCCCACTAATACTCTAGTAGTGTACAAGTACTAACTTACTCTTAGCTAACTATACGATGCCGGCCTCCATCTGCGGTACACGACCAACATCCTCCTCCTCGCCCCGGACTTGCCAGAGCTATGATAGGGCGCGTTACTCGCGCGCGTTGGCCCTTTCCATGTCGGCGTGGTCCACCGAAGCTTCAGCTTCTAAGCGGGAAACCCACTTGACGAGCTGTAGTAAAATTCAGCGTCGCAAACACGTGCATGCCTGACAGCCTCCAAGGCTATTTGTCGGATGCCGGCCTCCATGTAGTCAGCCCAGTTGCAGGCGCTTTGCTCGCGACTCAGAGCGTCGGTGCGCTGCTGCTCCATGCCCCATTGGCTACGCAAATCGGCGACATGCTGCTCCTCCGCCACGCGGTCATGCTCCAACAAGTCCTCATACTTTGCATTCCCATCTAAAGACCGATAGAATGCCTCCTCCCTCCGTCTGCCTTCCGGTGAAAACCGAACACTAGTTCCGGCGGTGACCACCTCCGGCGTCGCCTATTGCAGATGGGCGGGGCATTACGGACGTGGCGAGAACGAGGGGAAGTGGTGACCGACATCGGGCTGGTGGGGGCTTATGAGGATAGGGTGAGTTGGGTGATGATGCCATTGAAGAGCGATGGGAACCAGTAATTATAGGCGGAAGGTAGGTGAACCGGTGTGTCACGGGAAACAAGACGGTCATCACGGTCATCGGAATTCAATGAATTAGCAGGCATGGCTTAGCATGCCAGCTTGCCATGGAAAACTAGGAAAAACTGAAATTATGACTGCGTTGTCTCATCTCGTCCCGTCCCGTCCCGTCAGTGGTGCTTACCGTCTGTGCTGGGTCGCACATTAGCATGACGGTCAAACGAGTGCGCTCGATTAATCCAGATGAGGTACGGGCATGATCCGCTGGTTATTCACATAGGATCGATTCGGTCGGATAGTGTAGGTGTAGTATCGCAATAGCTGATGAACATTCGCTGGGAGATAAGGCATTTGCGAACGTTTTTGCTGGCAGTTTCTTCAGATTCGCATTTTCTTCAGAACAACATGTCAGTTTCTTCAGAGGTAGGCATTTTTATTCAGAAAACTTCCACCTTTGGATCTTGCGTCGCAACTAAAACTGCCAGGAGCGTATTAGTAGGCTAGCCAGTGATCGATTAGTAACTTGTAAACACTGAGCACACAGAAATAAGGATCATGCTATGCACAGTAGTAGAAATGTTCACACGAGACTCACAGGCCTGGCATTATAATATGTTCACATTAGTAGCCAAATTAACAACCAACTAGTACGATTCCCATACATAAGATCAACATGCTAATGCATCTCAATGATTCACGGATCATATACAAATATGCAACTCGAAAAGCTAAGATCTAGAAAAAACATATGTTCTTTCTACTAACATGGATGCTTCTCTGGGCCAACATTCAATAGAGAGTGAAAGAAAAATTTGTTTGTGAAGTCTACATTTCCTCTTGCAAACGTAAGTGGTTTCACCAATAGCTGGAACCATGAGAATGAACCACACATGATGGAGGAACATCCACTGCAATATGATTTGGTCTTCTCTCGATCACACGGCGAGACTATTTTCGGAATACAAACTTTAACTTTGGCAAAATGATGCCCATTGTATAATCAGACCAAAGCAATGAAGCACGCAGTGTTGGCCAATAAATAGTACAATACTACTTTTGTGCAGTCCATGAAGTGAATATCCAATCTTTCTGTGTCTATTATCAAATGGCACTGCATGCAATGACTATACTGTTCTCATGTGCAGTTCCACCAAAATTGAGGTCATTTTGTTTGTTTGTCAAATAGCAACAGACAGACATCTGTTTGCACAAATATCAAGCAGCTAGTAAACATATACCCCACCTTGTATTTTCGGTTTAAACACGTCTCTGCTAGTTGTTTCCGGTTAGCATCTGTCATGTTTTGCACTGGACAATTTGATACTTTCATGTTTTGCACTGGACAATTTCGTACTGAATTGATTTGTTGGTACAGAGCAGAAATATAGCGCCTATTCTTCATCAGACCAAGGATATCCATGTCCGTAGTGATGAAAGAGGTGAAATCGATACAACCGAAATTGAGCATCCAACATCGAATCATGTCCTGCACCTCCAATGTAGGTCCACCCTGCCAATAAATTCACATGCAAACCACTAATATTACTACCTAATGACAGTACAAAAAGAGTAGCAAGATAGTAGCAAACCATGTACCTTCATAATGACCTGCTCATAGTGCCACCAATTTGATATAACGGTTTGGAAGAAAACATGCTCATAATGTTGAACCATTTGGAATTTTTGTGCAGGTCCACTAAAATCGATGTTTACACAGATATTGAAAGTGTGATTACTATAAAAGCGGCACTAGTTGAAGCATAGACTCACAAATATAAGCATTCCAATTTCTTAATGGGAAAAGTTAGCAAGACTATTTCTAACTGAAAGTGCTAGTGATCGACTAGAGGGGGGGTGAATAGGCGATTTTTATGAAAGTCTTCAAAACATGGAAGTTTCAAAGACAAACGATAGGAATAAACTTATTACCATGCAGTGGAAGGTAGACTACACTAAGCAAGCCATAGTCAAGTATTCAATGAAGTGAAAGCACAATGACTAATAGCAGCTAGACAGTATAGATCAGGTAGGAAGATAGTGTGAAGCCAATCAGGACAAGCAGTCACTCAATGAAGACAAAAGATAATGCAATCATACAATGACTTCACCAGGACCAACAGTAAGTAAAGGGATGGGAAGGATGAAACCAGTGACTTGTTGAAGACAATGATTTGTTGGACCAGTTCCAGTTGCTGTGACAATTGTACGTCTGGTTAGGGAGGCTGAGATTCAACTCAGAAGACCACGTCTTCACCTTATTCCCCTTGAGTTAAGGACACCCAGTCCTCGCCCAATCACTCTAGTAAGTCTTCAAGGTAGACTTCCAAACCTTCATAGATTTCGTTCACCGGTGATCCACAATAACTCTTGGATGCTTAGAACGCGACGCCTAACCGGCTGGAGGATTCACAGTCCTCAAGTGTAATAAGTCTTCAGATCACACAGACAGGAAGACTTAAGTGATGCCGAACACTCTTTGGCTCTGGGTTTTTAGGGCTTTATCCTCGCAAGGAATTCTCTCTCAAAGGCTTTGAGGTGGGTTGCTCTCAAACGACAAAAGCCGTGCACTAACTCTGAGCAGCCAACCGTTTATGGTTGTAAGGGCTGGGCTATTTATAGCCACTAGGCAACCTGACCTGATTTTTCCGAAATGAACCTGGGTCACTAAGGAACTGACACGTGTTCCAACGGTCAGATCTCAAACACACACGGCAACTTTACTTGGGCTACAAGCAAAGCTGACTTACCCAGCTCTGGATAAGATTTGCTCTCATTGTCTTCGCTCGAAGACATAGGATTTTGGTTAAGCATCACTTCAGTCATTCTGAATGGTTCTCTTGGACCCCACTTAACAGTACGGTGGTTCCTATGACTCAACAAACAAGAAAAAGAACGACGAAACAACTAAGTCTTCGCGCTCCATAGTCTTCACACGTTGTCTTCTCTTGTCATAGTCTTCAATGTGAATGTCTTCACATCCCACCTTTGACTTCAATGTCTTCATACATTTTTAGGGGTCATCTCTAGTAGGAAAACCAAATCAATGAGGGACTTCTACCTGTGTTATCCCGCAATTCTCACAAACACATTAGTCCCTCAACCAGGTTTGTCGTCAATACTCCAAAACCAACTAGGGGTGGCACTAGATGCACTTACAATCTCCCCCTTTTTGATGATTGATGACAAACTGGTTGAAGTCTTTAACGGGGAATGAGGGAGTCCTGGTTTAGGTGGTGTCCGGATGGCCGGACTATACCTTCAGCCAGACTCCTGGACTATGAAGATACAAGATTGAAGACTTCGTCCCGTGTTTGGGAGGGACTTTCCTTGGCGTGGAAGGCAAGCTTGGCGATGCGGATATGAGGATCTCCTACCATTGTAACCGACTCTATGTAACCCTAACCCTATCTGGTGTCTATATAAACCGGAGGGTTTTAGTCCGTAGAAAAGAGGACATTCATACAACAATCATACCATAGGCTAGCTTCTAGGGTTTAGCCTATCCGATCTCATGGTAGATCTACTCTTGTACTACCCATATCATCAATATTAATCAAGCAGGACGTAGGGTTTTACCTCCATCAAGAGGGCCCGAACCTGGGTAAAACTTCGTGTCCCTTGCCTTCTGTTACCATCCGGCCTAGACGCACAGTTCGGGACCCCCTACCCGAGATCTGCCGGTTTTGACACCGACATTGGTGCTTTCATTGAGAGTTCCTCTATGTCCTCCCCGTCAGGCTTGATGGCTCCTACTATCATCAATAGCGAAGCAGTCCAGGGTGAGACCTTCCTCCCCGGACAGATCTTCGTCTTCGGCGGCTTCGCATTGCGGGCCAATTCAGTTGGCCATCTGGAGCAGATCGAAAGCTATGCCCCTGGCCATCAGGTCAGATTTGGAAGTTTAAACTACACGGCTGACATCCGCGGGGACTTGATCCTCGACGGATTCGAGCCACTGCCGAGCGCGCCGCACTGTCACGACGAGCATGATCTGGCTCTGCCGCCGAACAGTGCCCTGGAGGCCGCACCCGCATCGGCTTCGACCCTTAATTCGGAGCCACCTGCGCCGATCGAGGATGGATGGTTGGACGCCACCTCGGGGGCTGCGATCCCAACGGTGATCGAGCCGAACACCAGCCCCGCACTCCGCGAGACTCGTGACTCCAAGGAGCCGGACTCCTCTCCGGACTCCGAACCCTCCGCGCCCTTGCCGATCGAATCCAATTGGGCGCCGATCATGGAGTTTACTGCCGCGGACATCTTTCAGCACTCGCCTTTCGGCGATATTCTTAAGACACTAGTCTCTGTCTTTATCAGGAGAGCCCTGGCTGGACTACGGTCAGCAAGGTTGGGATATGGACGATGAAGAAATTCAAAGCCCACCCACCACCCACTTTGTAGCCACTGTCGACGATTTAACAGAATGCTCGACTTCGACTTCGAAGACATCGACGGTATGGACGCCGATGCAGGAGATGATGAAGAACCAGCGGCTATTGGGCCCTGGAAAGCCACCTCGTCATATGACATATACATGGTGGACACCCCAAAAGAAGGAGATGGCGATGGAACAGCGGAGGATGACCCCTCCAAGAAACAGCCTAAGCGTCGGCGTCAGCGGCGCCGCTCAAAATCCCGCCAAAGCAAACACGGTGATTCCAGCACGGGAGATAATAATACTCCGGAAAGTGCCGAAGAAAACCCCCTTCAGCAAGATTCATCACAGGAGGATGGAGAAGCCAGCCCTCATGAGAGAGCGGCAGACAGAGAGGTCGAGGACGGTAATTATGTGCCTCCCTCCGAAGACGAGGCAAGCCTCGACGACGACGAATTCGTCGTGCCAGAGGATCCCGTCGAGCAAGAGCGTTTTCAACGCAGGCTTATGGCCACGGCAAGAAGCCTCAATAAAAAACAGCAACAGCTTAGAGCTGATCAAGATTTGCTAGTCGACAGATGGACTGAAGCCCTTGCGGCCGAAGAGCATAAACTCGAACGCCCCTCCAAGAGCTACTGTCGGAGTAAATAACCATGGGTAGCCTAGCCGGCTCCCCCTGGCCCTTCTGAAAAAATTACGAGCCGATTCGGCCCTCAAGAATCCAAGACGCAGGGCCGCCTTCCCCTTGCCGGCTGTCTCCAGGCCGGCTATCGAAAGGTGGCCCGACTTCAGCCCTCATGAAGAGAAGCCGCGGGAGGGCGGGCTCCGAGAAGCCGGCCGCGAGAAGGCCGGCTCCAAGAAGCCGGCTCCCATAAAGCGGTCAAGATCGTACCCTCGAAGTCTGCATCCACATAACGGCGATGTGACGGGGCGTGGCTACAGTGAAGCCTGCCACCCCCGAATCCCGGAGCACGCCTGGCACAGTGCGCTGTACAGGTGGCCATGACCCGTCCGGTGCAGCACTGTTGCCACGTTGACCCTGATGTCATCCACAACGGGCTACCAGTACGGCCCACGGGCGGTGGGCCCCTTCGGGCAGAGAGACACCCGAAGGCGGCCAGACCTCCCCAGTCGGCCCAAGATAGAGCCGGCTCCCCACAGCCGGCTTGCCACCTCCCTTGAAGAAGACGCCCCATTAAGGAGACAAGACGCGGAGGGGCTACAGTGATCGCCCATCGGGCAGCGGCACTGTAGCCACGCCCACTTCGGCGAAGCCTTCGCCACCAAGATTGAGCAACAGTAACCAGCCGCCGACAAGGCCCTGACAGTGGGGCCTGCCTGTCGACCAAGGAGCCGGCAGCCGGCGGGACCCACTATCCGGCGGGCCCCAGCAGCCGGCGCAGAAGCCGGAGAGCGTAGACACAGACGGCTGGGCCCCGCGCCCAGCCGGATTACCATTGTACTCCCGGGGGGTAGGCCTATATAAACCCCCCGGGGCATCCATGCAAAGAGAGATCAATCCCTGCTAGTCTCAGACACCACATATGGAGGAGAAGAGAGCAAGCCGTGCCCTTCTTCCTCCTCTCACCAACAGCTCAAGGAGCATCGTGTAGCTACTTGTTCATCTAGTGACCATGCGTAGACCCCGCAGAGCAGCAGTAGGGGTGTTATCTCCACGGAGAGCCCCGAAGCCGGGTAAGATTCGCCGGCGTGCATGTCTTCGCCTCATCCCGTTTCCAGGCACCGGCGACGTCTTACTGGCTCCCACAATGATAAGCCACTCATTGGCATATGTCGCACCTACCACCCGACATTTGGCGCCCACCGTGGGGCTAGGTGCACCGTCGTCCGGAGACCTGTTCTGGACGGGAACCCTCTTCCTCCCCCGTGAGCGTAGCCAGCCCAGCACGCCCGATGGCGCTTGCCACGACGTGCTACAAGGCGTCACCAACATCTGTGCGGTGAGCAGCCTCGCCAATCTCCTTGACAAGACTCTCATCTCTGACGAGCTTGCCCCCGACGCGGGCACAGACCACCTCGTCAACCACCTCGGCCAGCTCCACGTCTTCGGCGAGCCTGCCGTGGACTTGGAGTCGGTTGGCTCCACCGATCCGATGCCTGTCGACTCCGACACGGCCTCGCTCGACACGTTCCCCACCAACGTCGCGATCTACAACGACCCGCTTCCCCGGGCCGATGGCTACGACGCTGTCAACACCGAGGTGATGGTCATCAGCCACGGCGGCGCTTCTGACGAGAGCGCCCACGACGCCTCGCACGCGGCGGTCCACGACTTGTCCGTCCGCCTCCCGGCCGATGCCAATGCTGAAGCACTAGAAGCTCGCCGCCTCGCCCTCCTCGCGGAGGGCCGGAAGTTGGTTTCCATGAGATGCCTCGCTAAGGCCCACCGACACGAGGCCGATCGCACCGCCTTTGGCACGCCCCCCCCCAGGCGGGCCTAGCCGGGCCGGCGTTGTCAGACAGCGCGGCGCTGTCGTCGCCGATATGCTAGGAGTCGACTGCCCAGTCTACGCTACTCCACTCGAGAACCTGCGCGCCGCCCAGGCGGCCGTAGACGAGCTAGATGGACTGGGGGCCGAAGAGCTCCCCCACATGACCCGACGCATCAAGCAGCTGATCGATGCAGCCGCGCAGCGGCACGAAGCCGACGCCCGCGCGGAAATCCCTCCCCCGTGCCGAGATCACGGCGCGACGTCCCGGACGCCGACTACGGGTAAAACCCGCGCGCGGCGCGAGAAAGAACCGGCTGCAAGCCGAAGCCGAACCCGAATCTCCATCGAGCGAGACGCAGAAGGCCACCCCCGGGCCATGGAGTGGCGGATCAACCTGCCTCCGCCCCGGCCCCGTGGAGAGAGATATCCCACCCCGCCGCCTGTTGCGCATCCGACTCTCAGCGGCTGGCTAGGTCGCCGCGAAGGAGTCGGCGAGTACGACGCCCGCCATCGGATCGACCGCCTGGCGCGATCCCTGGTGCTGGAAGAAGAAGACAATGTCGGCCCGCCTTGCTTCGGCCCCTGCATCCGCGACGAGCCTTTCCCCAAGGGTTCTCGCTCCCAAGAGACACGCCCAAGTACAACGGCTCCGTGAAGCCAGAAGATTGGTTGATCGACTACTCCACGGCGGTTAGCATAGCCAACGGCAACAGGCGCGTTGCCGTGAAGTACGTGCCCCTCATGCTGCAGGGCACAACGCGGACCTGGCTCAACAGCCTCAAGCCATACAGCATCAACAGCTGGCTAGACTTCACAGAAGCCTTCGTTCGCAACTTCACCAACACCTACAAGCGGGCTCCCAAGCCCAGACAGCTCTCCTTGTGCGTACAAGGCCCTCCCGAGTCCACTCGCGACTACCTCACGCGTTGGGCTGAGCTCCGCAACTCTTGCGAAGGGGTGCACGAGGTGCAAGCCATAGAATACTTCACTGCCGGGTGCCGAGAAGGCACCCTCCTCAAGCACAAGCTCCTCTGCGACGAGCCGACTACCCTCGACGAGCTTCTGATCATAGCGGACAAGTACGCCACCGCCGACTCCTCGATGAAGACCGAACTCCGGGTAGATGCGTCCGGAAAGGTACTCAACCCGGTGCCCAAGACGCCGGCTGGGGACTCCGGCCGACGCCCACACCAGAACGACCACAAGCGCAAGGGCCCGGTGCCGCCCTTCACCAGTCGGCAGGTGGCCACAGTCGAAGACGAGCATCCCGAAGCACGGCCCGCACCCATGAAGCAGAGGGGCGGCCAGCCGGCTTGGCAGCCGGCCTTCTCCTACGAGCAGACTCTCGACGCCCCGTGCAAGTTCCACAGCGGCGCGAAGCCGTCCAACCACACGACCGGGAAGTGCCACTGGCTCACCCGAATCTCTAAAGGCGAAGGGCTCGCGCCGCCTCCGCCTGCCGGTCCGCCGCCTCCGGCTCTGCAGCCGCCGGCCGCTCAGCCCACAGTCAGAGCCGTGCACGATGAGTTCCCCGACGAGCATGCCACCTATATCATCTTTACAAGTCAGCCCGAAGACCGGCGCAACAAACGCCGAGAGCACCAAGAAGTCAGCATGGTTGCTGCCAACCCCGCCGAGCACATGCACTGGTCAAAAAAACCTATCAGCTGGAGCCGGACCGACCACCCAGAGGTGATCCCGTCTCCCGGCTCTTATGCGTTGGTTTTGGATGCCACCCTTGCAACGGATAGACGCGCTGCCCGATTCTCCCGCATGCTGGTAGACGGCGGGAGCAGCATCAACATCCTGTACCGTGACACCATGGAGCTGAATGTCAAGACGAAGCAACTCATGCCTACTCGAACTGTGTTCCATGGCATCGTACCCGACCTGTCCTGCGCCCCCATTGGCAAGATCAAGATTGATGTACTTTTTGGGGACAAGGAGCATTTCCGCCGGGAAGCGATCTGGTTTGAAGTGGTGGACCTGGAGAGCCCTTACCATGTATTGCTTGGCCGACCTGCCTTGGCCAAGTTCATGGCAGTTCCCCACTATGCATACCTCAAGATGAAGATACCGAGCACCAAAGGCGTCATCACCATAGCCGGCGATTACAAGAAGTCCTCTGAGTGCGCAACAGCCAGCAGTCGGCTGGCCGAGTCCCTTGTGATTGCCGAAGAAAAGAAGATGTTGGACCGAGTCGTGGCCATGGCCAGCAAGCAGTCGGCCTTGTCCCCCGATCCCAAGGAGCATGATGCTCAAGGATCTTTCCAGCCGGCCAAGGAGACGAAGAAGATACCTCTTGACCCCGAGCACCCAGAGAGGTTTGCCGTCATCGGGGTAAACCTAAACAGCAAATAGGAAGGCGAGCTCGCCGATTTCCTCCGTGAGAATCGGGACATCTTTGCATGGTCCCCCAAGGACATGCCGGGCGTCCCGAAGGAATTCGCCGAGCACAAACTACACGTCCGAGAAGACGCAAAGCCAGTCAAACAACCCCTCCGCTGACTGTTGGAGGAGAAACGCAGGATTGTGGGAGAGGAGATAGCCCGGCTTCTGGCAGCCGGCTTCATTATGGAAGTTTTCTTTCCAGAGTGGCTCGCCAACCCGGTCCTCGTGCTAAAGAAAAACAACAAGTGGCGCATGTGTATAGACTACACGAGCCTCAATAAGGCCTGCCCCAAAGATCCCTTTGCCCTGCCAAGGATTGACCAAGTGATAGACTCCACAGCCGGATGTGAGCTGTTGAGTTTCTTGGATGCTTACTCAGGGTATCACCAGATAAAGTTAAATCCGGCAGACCGCCTGAAGACCGCCTTCATCACGCCATTCGGAGCCTTCTGCTACCTGACTATGACATTCGGCTTGAGAAATGCCGGTGCCACTTTTCAGCGTTGCATGCAGAAGTGCCTCCTCAAGCAACTCGGCAGAAATGCCCACGTCTACGTAGACGACATTATAGTGAAGACGGAGAAGCGCGACACCTTGCTGGAAGACCTCAAGGAAACATTTGAGAACCTACGCCGGTTCCAAATCAAGCTTAACCCCGAGAAATGCGTGTTCGGAGTGCCAGCCGGCCAGCTCCTAGGCTTCCTGGTCTCCAAACGCGGCATCAAATGCAACCCAGTAAAGATCAAGGCCATTGAGAGAATGGCGATTCCCAACAAACTTCGAGACGTCCAGAAGTTTACCGGATGCTTGGCCTCCCTGAACCGCTTCATCAGCCGGCTCGGAGAGAAAGCTCTTCCCCTCTACCGCCTCATGAAGAAGACCAACCACTTCGAGTGGAATGACCAAGCCGATCAAGCTTTTCACGAGCTGAAGAAGATGCTGGCCACGCCGCCTGTCCTGGCGGCGCCGACTGAGAAAGAGCACATGCTCCTCTACATTGCCGCAACCAGCCGGGTGGTCAGCACCGTCATCGTAGTCCAATGCCCAGAAGAAGGCCGAGCCCAGCCAGTCCAGAGGCCGGTGTACTATTTGAGCGAGGTGCTGTCTACCTCGAAGCAGAACTACCCGCACTACCAGAAGATGTGCTACGGCGTGTACTTCGCCGCCAAGAAGCTGAAGCCCTACTTCCAAGAGCATCCCATCACGGTTGTATGCACCGCCCCGCTGGCCGAGATCATAGGCAGCCGGGATGCATCCGGCCGGGTGGCGAAATGGGCAATCGAGCTGGCCCCCTATACGATCTTCTACCAGCCTCGCACCGCCATCAAGTCCCAAGCATTGGCCGACTTCCTCGTCGACTGGGCCGAGACCCAGTACCTACCGCCGGCTCCCGACTCCACTCAGTGGCGCATGCACTTCGATGGGTCCAAGATGCGCACCGGCTTGGGAGCCGGCGTCATCCTCACCTCTCCCAAAGGCGACAAGCTCAGATACACGCTGCAAATTCACTTTGCCGCCTCCAACAACATGGCCGAGTACGAGGCGCTCATACACGGGCTCCGGCTTGCCAAAGAACTCGGCATTCGCCGGATCCTATGTTATGGCGACTCGGACTTGGTGGTCCAGCAATCATCCAGCGACTGGGATGCCAAGGACGCAAATATGGCAAGCTACCGCTTCCTCGTTCAGCGGATCAGTGGGTATTTTAAAGGATGCGAGTTCCTCCATGTACCACGAGCCGACAACGAGCCAGCTGATGCCCTGGCTCGAATAGGCTCCACTCGGCAAGCAATACCAACCGGTGTCTCTCTACAACGCCTCCTCAAGCCGTCTATCAAGCCGTCTCCAGAGTCCGATTCCATCTTCGTGCCGCCTGACCCCGACGCAGCCAGCTCGAAGAACCAAGTAGGTGACCTGGGGACTTCGATAGTCGGTCAGGGGGTATCAGCAGGCGGCTCGGGGACTTCCGTAGTTACGCTCGACCCGAGGACTGCCTCACCCGGCTCGGGGACTGCGGTAGTTGGCCCGGAGACTACACCAACACAACAGGCGGCGGCCGACTCCAGCATTTCACCGCCCAGCCCGCCCGCCCTGGTCGCAGTAGCCGTTCTGGCAATAGAAGAAGTCGCAGCTCCGTCATGGGCTCAATCCATCCTCAACTTCCTAATAAACCAAGATCTGCCGGCTGACGAAGTAGAGGCAAGACAAGTCCAACGCCGAGCCGGAGCATACACAATTGTCAACAGAGAACTCGTCAAGCGCAGTGTCACTAGAGTCCTCCAGCGATGTGTTGAGCAAGAGAAGGGCATTGCAATCCTCAGGGACATCCACCAAGGAGAATGCGGCCACCATGCGCCTCAAGATCACTCGTCGCCAAAGCCTTCCGCCATGGTTTCTTTTGGCCGACTGCTTTGGATGACGCCAAGAAGTTAGTTAAACATTGCAAAGGGTGCCAACTCTTCAGCTCCAAGCAACACATGCCGGCTTCAGCACTCAAGACCATTCCCCTCACTTGGCCCTTCGCCGTTTGGGGACTGGACATGGTGGGCCCATTCAAGACGGCGTGCGGCGGCATGACACATATGCTTGTCGCCGTGGACAAATTCACCAAATGGATTGAGGCAAAGCCGATCAAGAAGCTGAATGGGGCGACTGCCGTAACATTTATCATAGATATAACAACTCGGTATGGCGTACCACACAGCATCATCACCGACAATGGCACGAATTTCGCCAAGGGAGCCTTGGCACATTTTTGCGCGACGCAAGGCATCCGGTTGGACCTAGCGTCCGTCGCCCACCCGCAGTCAAACGGCCAGGTCGAGCGAGCCAACGGCCTCATCCTTTCCGGCATCAAGCCCCGACTGATCGTACCACTGGAGCGTTCAGCCAGCTGTTGGCTCGATGAGCTGTCGGCTGTCCTTTGGAGTCTGCGCACTACACCAAACAAGTCAACCGACTTCACTCCTTTCTTCCTCGTATATGGTGCCGAGGCGGTCATCCCAACTGACACCGAGTTCGACTCGCCTCGAGTAACCATGTACACGGAAGCCGAGGCCAAGGAAGCACGAGAAGACGGCGTCAACCTGCTGGAAGAAGGCCGGCTGTTAGCCCTCAGCCGGTCCGCCATCTATCAGCAGGGCCTACGCCGCTACCACAGCCGGAAGGTCAAGCCAAGATCCTTCCAAGAGGGCGATCTTGTGCTCCGGCTGATCCAGCGAACAGCCGGCCAGCACAAGCTCTCGGCCCCTTGGGAGGGCCCCTTCATCATCAGCAGAGCCTTAGGCAACGACTCCTACTACCTGATCAACGTGCAGAAGCTGAAGGCACGAAAGAGAGACGACTCCGGCAAGGAGTCGGAACGACCATGGAACGCCAACCTCCTCCGAAGGTTTTACAGTTGAAATGCAGTATGTATCACGCTAACTTTTGTACTAAGTTCGAGACAATAGGCCCCCCAAGGAGAGCTCGGGGACTGCCATCTTTTGTCTATGAAATGAAAAGTATCATGCTTATGGCCTTGTCATTGCATTCACTTTTTTCCGTCCGACACCGGGTTCGACTAGTCGGCCCGGGGACTGGCCGCCTAGAGTTATATTAGAAGTCCTACCCGCAGTCAGACAAGTAGTGTGTCGGCTGCCAAGCTTTCTCTTGCCAAAAGTCGCAGTTCGAAGAACCGGCTGTCCGGCTGGCAAGAGTTAAGGGCAGGAACGGGTGCCCACATGAAAAACGGCTAGGGACTAACGGACTAATATAACAAAAGCCGGTTTTTCTCCCACCACCGACCGGCTACCAGAGTAGCCAGCCGGCCGGCTTCCATTCACCTCGCTCCAATCTAAGAAAGCTCGAGTACTTGCCTTCCCAGAAGGGGAAGGCGGCAAAGGAAACAGCCTAAGGATAAAAAGCATACATGAATGGAAACCAAGCACGCAATAATATTTACATAAAAGACCTTCAAAAGGCCAGCATTCGACATAGTTTGAATACACCCCCAGTGGGTGGAACTGCGCAAGTTTGATAAAATCATTCAAAAGGCAACAAGTAGGAAAAAAGAAAGACGGCAGACTAAGCCAAGGGAGCGACTGGCGAGTCGGGCAGGTCGGTGGAGACGGCAGTGCCGGCTGGAGGAGTGGCCGGCTGGCGAACCTCGGCATGATCATCGCCTCCCGCAGAGGGCGCGCTAGCACGCGCCTCATTGCTGGTGGCATGATCAGGCTGAGGCTGGCTGGCCGCTTCACCGGCCGGCTCAACGTCTTCGCCCTCCTCTCCTTCGTCGTCTTCGCCTTCATCGCTGGAGGCGATCTTCTCTACCGAGTCTTCACTCGCTGCCGGGTCCAGCCCGAACCACTCCTTCGGCCGGGCAGCACCGTCATCATTAATTTTAGGAGCAAAGACGCTGATGTCAGTACACTCGGCGATCGTCGAAGCGCGCTGAGCAATAGCCGGCCACACCTCCTCCAGCTCTTCGTCGGCCTCCAGCCGCCAGGTGCGCAGCTGGTCCAGGTTCAGCCCCGGATACCAAGCTCGGATGAACTCCAACGCCCACCCAGCTCCAAGCCGGGCCGCTGATGCTTTCCAAGCCTCGAAGCGGCCAACCGCAACTTCCAACCAGTCGGCAGTCCGACTCGGGGTGCGGGGAACCGTATCGCTTGGCCAGAGGGCGGCCAACACCTGTGCCCCGGCGCGCTGGAGGCGGCGGAGCATACGATGAGCCGGCTGCAGCCGCGCTTGGACCGCCAAGAGTTGCTCCTCAAGCGTCCGACTCGCGTCCGGCGCGATGTCAGGCCCCGCCTGACAGCGCGCTTCATGATGGGCCTCGATGGTTTGGGTAGCAAAGACGGAGTAGCCGGGAAAGTAGTATGCACAGAGAATAAAAAGCAGCACAAGTCAGAACACAAATCAGGCGGCAAGGGGCATGCAAGGAGCGAGGAAGGCGGCTTACCGTCGATCAAATCCTCAATACGGCCGAAGCCTTCATTCAGCGCTTGCCTGGTGTCAGCCCAGCCCGCCGCTTCGGTCTCGAACTCGGCCTTCAGGGCGGCTTCGTTATCCTGCGCCTTCTTCAGGGCCGCCTTGTGGCTCTCCTCCTGGTCAGCCAGCTTCTTAGCCAGGCGGTCGCACTCCAGGACCAAGGCGTCGTACTCAGTTTCCTTGGCGCGAAGGGCGGCCTGCGCCTCGCTGAGCTGCCCCCTCAAGTCGGCATTGGCTCCTGCAAGCATGAAGACAAAGGAAAAATTAATAAGGGGAAGTCGTCAAGGAAGATCCGACCTGGCTACTCAGCAGTTGGCCCGGATCTCGGGGACTACACCCAGTGGGTGCGCTGACGCGCCCCCACAGGAGACGAACGAGACAAACACGCACTCCGGCTGCTGGTCAGGTCCTCAGTTCTCCGGCCCAGCTCCTGAGCCTGGGAGTTGAAGGCGGCTGCGCGAAGGTTATGATACTCCTGGAAGATTATACAGGAGGCAAGGATAAGTTAAGTTGTCAGGACCTAGTAAGTTCCAAACCGCCTGCACAGCAGCCGGCTTGGAACTCGGGGACTACACCCAGTGGGTGCGCTGATGCGCCCCCACGGAAGAAATCGAAAGAGCAAAATAACCAAGGACAGAAGACTCACCCAGATGACGGCCTGCGTCGAGAGAAACTCTTGAGTGTATCGCTGCAGCAAGGCGGCCTGAGCTTGAAGCCGGTTCCGGACCTCCTGGGCCGCCGCGTTCAGCTCGCCCATCCCCCCGCTGGGAGTCCACTCGGACGTGCTGACGCTGGCCATCTCTAGGGCCTCCACCGTTTGGCTAGCGCCCGCTGCTCGGTGCAGTTCCGGCACGGAGGCGCCACCCCCTACGCGCCGGCGCAATGCCGGCTGCACCTCGAGGCCGGCCCCTGCCGCCGGCTTGCCCCTGGACGGCTGCTCTGGCGCCGCAGCTGATTGGCCGCTTTGGCCCGCTCCAGTCGGCGCCGTCTGCGACGCCCCCTCCACGAAGATCACGGGATCCTCCCGCCTCTCCATCACCGGCGGGCCTTGGTCGACCTCCTCCAACGGGGGCACGGGAACGTCGGGGGCCACGGCGCGGAGGGGAACAACGAGCAGCGGAGGCCGGTTGTGCGAAGCCTCCGTCTCTGTCTCCGCGGCTGCCGCCTTCGCCCGGGCCTTGGCCGCCGCGTCGGCCTGCTCCTTCGTCACCTGGGCGATCCATCGCTCCGCCGCCTCCCGCTCCTCCTGGGCCTCCCGCGCGTTCCGCTCCGTGGCCTCCTTAAGGTCGGCGCGGGGATCCACGCGGCGGGAGCTTGAGGACCCTCCAGTCGGCCCGACTACGGAGCCGCCAGGACCTCGCTCGAGAGAAAGCGGCGCCCTGTCCGGCAAGAAAAGAAAGGTTTAGAAGAGTTTCGGACGAAGAAGACAAAAAATATATACGCAAGACATTCGACGACTTACGCAGAGATCGCCTGCGGCTGCTTCACCGCCTTGCGGAAGCGGGCCGCCTTCGCGGCCGCCTCATCCCGCTTGGTCGCCGCCGTGGAGGCCTTGGATTTTTTCGGCCGGCTGCCGAAGAAGGTCGACGCGGCCCGGCGCTTCTGCGCGCCGCCACGGGCAGCCGGCATGACAGACGAGCCCCCGCCTTGATGATCGGGCGCCGGCTGGCGGTGCGGGGCGACTTCGACATCGTCGTCATCCGACCAGTCCTCGAAGCTGGCCCCGAGTCCCGCGCCTCCGGCCTCGTCGCCTTCCCCCATGATGGCGTCTTCCATGGCGGCCGCTCCCAGGTCCGGATCGTCGGCGTCGTCCACCGTGCGGTCGGGGAGGAGCTGGCGCTCTACCCCCGCGGCCCCGGCTGTCGGCGGGAGAAGAGGGTTCTGCAAAAGGCAAACGAACTGATCGAGAGTCGGCTATCATGAGGCCGGCTACAAAAAGGAAGAAAAGAAGAAAGAACTTACCGCAGGCGGAGGGTTGGCGCGGGAATACGGCTCCTTGCCGTATCGCCAATCCTCGACGAGCTTGCAGTTGGAGATATAATTCACCATGTAAGACACCTCTGCGTGAGGGTGCTCAGCCGGCACGGGTCGAAGCGGCCGCTCATTTGGCAGATCATGTGAGGCCAGCCTTGGAGCGGAAGAACCCGGCGCTCCATGAAGGCGGCCACCAAGTCGGCTCCGGTCAGGCCCTCCGACTGGATCATCACCCGAAGCCGGGAGACGGCTGCGTTCCCGGCCTGAGATAGCGACCTCGCCCGGTAGCTCCACGAAGGCTGCCTCCCAGCCGGCGGGCCGGCTATGTAATCCGGCAGGTTGACGTAGTCGCCTTGCTGGGCGACGTTCTTCACGTAGAAATAAGACTTCTGCCAAAGCTTCACCGACTGGATCAGCAGAATGGACGAGAACGGATTATTCTCGCTCGCCCGCCTCATGGCAATGAAGGCTCCGCAGGGGGCGGGCATGCCTGCGACGACGGTGCCGAGCTTGCTTTGGAAGAACTCCCCCCAGAGCTCGAGCGTGGGGAGAACTCCAAGAAAGCCCTCGCATAGGGTGACGAAGGCCGACAGCAGCATCACCGCGTTGGGCGAGAGGTGATATGGCTGGAGGTGGTAGAACTCGAGGAAGGCTCAAAGGAATCCGCTCGCCGGGAGGCCGAAGCCGCGCAGGCAGTGCGAGCGGAAGATCACCCGCTCGCCCTCCTCCAGTGCCGGCAAAATCTCCCTCGCCGGCGCTTGACGAACCCGCACAAGGTTCTCACCGGGCAGACGCCGCATCTGGCGGAGGAACTCGACGTGGTCCTCGTGGACGTTGGAGCCATCCCACGAGCTCGACAGCGCCATGGGAGTGAAAGCACAAGTGCTCCCTAGGTGGTTTTGATAATTGATGACAACATATCTCTTGTTGGACTAACATTTCTATCTAGCATGTTTCAGATAAGTTCAACAATGGAGTGGCATGGACTAAAGGTTGTGGGAACTCCTTCAAGATGCTAAGGACAAAGGATTGGCTAAAGCTTCAAGCTCAAGACTCTTCATTTTACATTTTAGTGATCCAAGATCACATTGAGTCCATAGGAAAAGCCAATACTATCAAGGGGGGATGAGGTGTTGCTTAATGAGCCTCTTGCTTCATGTGCTTAATGATATGCTCCAAAATCCTCAGCTACTTTCCCACTTCCACATATGACCTAAACCCTAAGTCAAACTCGGTCCTACCGATTCTTTCTATCCGGCGCCATCGAGTTTCACTTGTCATAAGCCACTGCCAAACCCTAGCAATTCGGTTCTACCGATAGGGATCTCGGTCTCACCGAGATGGGATTGCAAACTCTCTGTTACCTATTGCAATATTTCGAGATATGCAATCGGTCCCACCGAGATTGCAATATAAATTCAGTGTTTCCTTTTTGTAACTTTTCGGTCTCACCGAAAGAGCAAATCGGTCCCACCGAGTTTGCCTGACCAACTCTCTGGTTAGCTAATTACCAAAATCGGTCTCACCGAGTTTGTGTAATCGGTCTCACCGAGATTACGTTATGCCCAAACCCTAACCATATTGGTCCTACCGAGTTGCATGTCAGTCCCACCGAAAATCTCTAACGGTCACTAGGTTTACCTTTTTGGTCCGACCGAGTTTGTTGATTCGGTCCCACCGAGATTGGAAAACTGTGTGTAACGGTTGGATTTTGTGTGGAGGCTATATATACCCGTCCACCTCCTCTTCATTCGTGGAGAGAGCCATCAGAACACATACACAATTCCAACTCATATGTTCTGAGAGAGAACCACCTACTCATGTGTTGAGACCAAGATATTCCATTCCTACCATATGAATCTTGATCTCTAGCCTTCCCCAAGTTGCTTTCCACTCAAATCTTCTTTCCACAAAATCCAAATCCTATGAGAGAGAGTTGAGTGTTGGGGAGACTATCATTTGAAGCACAAGAGCAAGGAGTTCATTACCTACACACCATTTGTTACTTCTTGGAGAGTGGTGTCTCCTAGATTGGCTAGGTGTCACTTGGGAGTCTCCGACAAGATTGTTGAGTTGAACAAAGGAGTTTGTAAGGGCAAGGAGATCGCCTACTTCGTGAAGATCTACCGCTAGTGAGGCAAGTCCTTCGTGGGCGATGGCCATGGTGGGATAGACAAGGTTGCTTCTTCGTGGACCCTTCGTGGGTGGTTGCTTCTTCGTGGACCCTTCATGGGTGGAGCCCTCCGTGGACTCGTGCAACCATTACCCTTTGTGGGTGGAGCCCTCCGTGGACTCTCGCAACCGTTACCCTTCGTGGGTTGAAGTCTCCATCAACGTGGATGTAGGATAGCACCACCTATCCGAACCACGGGAAAAACATCCGTGTCTCCAATTGCGTTTGAATTCTCCAAACCCTTCCCCTTACATTCTTGCAAGTTGCATGCTTTACATTCCGCTGCTCATATACTCTTTGCATGCTTGCTTGATATGTATTGTGAATGTTGAAATTATGCCTAAACTCCACTTAAACCGAAAAAGCCTAAAAATTGCAACTTTAGCACTAAGTGTCTAATCACCCCCCCTCTAGACACATCTACTTCTAGATCCTACAAGTGGTATCAGAGCTTTGGTCTCCATTGCCTTGGTTTAATCACCATTGGAGGAAGATGGATGTGTCTACTTTAGGGAGTCTTAGACATAGAGTGCCTATTCTTGATGGAGAGTATTTTCATGAGTGGAAAAATGAGATGCTTGTAATCTTCAATCAATATCATTTGAACAAGTATATTGCTAATCCTTGTGCACCTCATATTGATCCTTTGCATCCTACCCTAGATGAAGATATTGACATGATTCGCAATCTTAGAACTGTTGAGCTCATGAGGATTGCCCAAAAATTTGATTGCTAGTTTGCCTACTCTTAATTGTGCCTATACTATATGGAAATTTCTTGAGGAACGATTTCCCGATCATTCCTTGAAAAATTTGGATGAAATTCTCCATAAATCTATTGCCTTGAGTAAGATGAACTCTAGTGATCCTAGTTTTGGTAATTGTCTATTTGAACTTACCAATCTTAAGCATGCTAAAGGAGATGTTGGAATCATTAGTGATATCATATTCGAAGCTATAAGAATTCATAAAAGTGACCACTTTGATGATCATTTATCTAATGAATTACCCTCTCTAGGAAATGATGAGTCACAAGATCATGATGAACATGGATACTATGATGATGATGATAGTGACTTCGATCTTGATGATGCAATGAGACATTTTGGTCTTATGGCAAATCTTCGGGGATATGAATCAGGAGGAAAGGAATGGGTTCTTGATAGTGGATGTACTGATCATATGACCGGAGATGAAGAGATGTTTCGTGAGCTTGCTGAAAATGACGGCCCTCGAAAATATGTCACCTTTGGTGATAATTCAAAGGGTAAAGTGGTTGGCCTTGGTAAGGTGGCCATCTCACATGATAGTTCCATTCAAAATGTCATGCTCGTTGAATCTCTCGGCTACAACTTACTTTCAGTATCTAGACTTGCTGATTTCGTTTTGAATGTCCTATTTACTGAGGTAGATTGCCAAGTATTTCGTCGAGACAATCATAAAATGGTCTTTACCGGTATGCGTAGAGGTGATCTTTACATTGTCGATTTCTCTAAAAAGGCACAACCTAAAACTTGCTTTGTTGCTAAATCCTCAAAAGGTTGGTTGTGGCATAGACGACTAGGTCACGTTGGCATGAGAAACCTTGACAAGCTTATTAAAGGAAATCATATCCTTGGAGGTAACGATGTCATATTTGATAAGGATAGAATTTGCAGTGTTTGTCAAGCAGGTAAACAGGTTGGAGGAAGGCATCCCGTGAAGAACATCATGACCACAAGAAGGCCACTCTACTTCACATGGATCTTTTTGGTCCCAACGCCTACAAGAGTCTCGGTGGAAATTCTTTTGGTCTAGTTATAGTTGATGATTTTTCAAGATTTACGTGGGTGTTCTTTCTTAATGACAAGTCGCAGGTCCAGAAGATCTTCAGAAACTTCGCTAGGAAGGCCCAAAATCAGTTTGATGTGAAGATCAAGATGGTTCGGAGTGACAACGAAACGGAGTTCAAGAACGCAAATGTGGACACCTTTCTTGACGAAGAAGGGATTTCACACGAGTTCTCGGCTACGTACACACCTCAACAAAATGGAGTTGTTGAGAGGAAGAACCGGACGCTCATCGAAATGGCAAGAACGATGCTTGATGAATACAAGACGCCGAAGCACTTTTGGGCAGAAGCGGTTGAGACAGCTTGTCATGCAACAAATCACTTATATCTTCACAAGCTACTCGGCAAGACGGCATACGAGCTTCTCACCGGTAACAAACCCCAAGTTGGATACTTTCGAGTATTCGGCTCAAAGTGCTACATTCTTGATAAGCATCGTCGTTCAAAATTTGCTCCTAAATCTCATGAAGGTTTTCTACTTGGTTATGGCTCAAACTCTCACACTTACCGTTTCTACAACAATTTCACCCGAAAGGTTGAAGAGACGGTAGATGTGAAGTTTGATGAATCTAATGGCTCGCAAGTAGAGCAATTGCCAATTGATGTAGGAGACATAGACCCTTCAGAAGCAATCCAAGACTTATCCATTGCCAAAATTCGTCCAACGGAGGTGAAGGAGAGTACTTCATCCGTCCAAGTGGAAGCTTCTACTTCACGACAAGGTGAACCAAGAATCGACACGGAAGCATCCACAAGTGGGACACACCAAGATGAAGAAGACGAGGAAATACATCAAGACGAACATCAACAACCTCCTTCTCCACCATGACAAGAGAACGACAACGTCAACAATGAAGAAGACCAAGAAGAAGAACAAGATGAAGATGATGTTCAACAAAGACCCAAGCAAAAGCTCTCACGAGTTCGAGCAAGAATTGCCAAAGATCATCCCGTCGAGCAAATCTTAAATGATATACAAACCGGGAGAATCACTCGTTCAAAGACTCATTTAGCTAACTTTTGTGAAAACTATTCATTCATCTCTAGCATTGAACCTATGAAGGTTGAAGAAGCATTGGAAGATCCGGATTGGATAAACGCTATGCATGAAGAGCTACACAATTTTGAGAGAAACCAAGTTTGGACATTGGTTGAGAAGCCCGACAACAACCACAACATCATTGGTACCAAATGGGTGTTTCGCAACAAGCAAGATGAAGATGGACAAGTGGTTCGCAACAAAGCATGTCTCGTCGCCCAAGGGTACACACAAGTCGAAGGTATGGACTATGGTGAGACATATGCTCCCGTTGCTAGACTTGAGTCCATTCGCATCTTACTTGCCTATGCTAATCACCATAATATCACCTTGTACCAAATGGACATTAAAAGTGCTTTTCTAAATGGTGAAATAGAGGAGGAAGTTTATGTCAAACAACCTCCCGGCTTTGTCAATCCTAAGAAACCTAATCATGTTTACAAACTTCACAAAGCTCTTTATGGTCTTAAACAAGCTCCTAGAGCATGGTATAAATGCTTGACCCAGTTCCTTATCGCAAGTGGTTTTGAAATTGGTAAAATTGATTCTACTCTTTTTACTAAAAGGGTTAATGGAGAACTATTTGTATGCCAAATTTATGTTGATGATATCATATTTGGTTCAACTAACCCTCTCTTTAGTGAAAAGTTTGGAAAGCTAATGTCAGAGAAGTTTGAGATGTTTATGATGAGTGAACTCAAATTCTTTCTCGGTTTGCAAATCAAGCAAACTAAGGAAGGTACATTTGTCTCTCAAACGAAGTACACCAAGGACTTATTCAAGAAGTTCAATATGCAAGAATGCAAAGGTATGTCTACACCCATGCCTACTAGTGGACATAATGATTTGACCAAAGATGGTGAACTGGTTGATCAAAAGGTTTATCGCTCTATGATTGGTTCATTGTTATACCTATGTGCTTCACGTCCCGATATTATGCTAAGTGTGTGCATGTGTGCACGATATGAAGCTGCTCCTAAAGAATGTCATCTTAAGGCTGTGAAAAGGATAGTGAGATATTTAATCCATACACCAAATTTTGGCATTTGGTATCCTAAGAGGTCTTCTTTTGATCTTGTTGGCTATTCCGACTCGGATTATGCTAGAGACAAGATTGATAGAAAGTCCACTTCGGGTACTTGTCAATTTCTTGGTAGATCTCTTGTGTCTTGGTCTTCCAAGAAACAAAACTCGGTATCCTTATCCACCGCCGAAGCGGAATACATTGCCGCTGGTTCATGTTGTGCTCAATTACTTTGGATGACTCAAACTGTTAAAGATTATGGGATCTATGTGAAACATGTTCCACTACTTTGTGACAATGAAAGTGCTATCAAAATTGGTCATAATCATGTACAACATTCTCGAACTAAGCATATTGAAGTTCGTCATCATTTCATTTGAGATCATGTTGCTAAGGGTGACATTAATCTTAAGCACGTTCGCACCGATAAGCAATTAGCGGATATATTTACTAAACCTCTTGATGAGAAAGTGTTTTGCAGGTTGAGAGGAGAATTGAACATCATTGATGCTTCGAACTTGGAGTAGAAACTCCATTGGATACATGCAAGACATGAGCTTATGACTAATCCATGATATATCTCTTATGATAACTATCTTATGTCTTGGATATATTTGCACCTTGCATGTTGTCTAACCCATGTAGGTGCTTGGTTGAATCTAATTCCATGAGATTGCGACTCACTCACATCTTGAGCAATCTCTACATCACCAAGACTCTACACAATGGTGGTTGAAGACAAGGAAGCACAAAACCATTCAAACATATCCTTTGACAAATTCTATGTTGAACTTCATGATTGTCATTTTTGGATACACAAGTGCTCTTCCTTGCAAGAACTAACCCATGTAGGTAGATGAACTCAAACTCCAAGTGGTGCTCCCAACTCTTGATGAGCTACATCAACCTTGAGCACCAACACAAGTTCAACTACATGAGCAAGAACCACACCACCACCCAAGGTATGATATTCCATCTTAGAGAAGCTTTACTCCAAGACATGAGTCAAAGCAACTCAACAAGATGTGAATACATCAAGATGCTTAAACGAAAAATGGTATCCCCATTTTGAGCTTAAACGATAAGTATGACCTATGATCAAGTGTTCTCACTTGACTCCTAAGTCAATATACTCTAACATAGGTGACTATGTCACCGCCCAACTCTAGATGAAGTTCTCTTGTGTTCTTTTCTGTGTTATTGCATTTGTCTCATGCATGTTTAGTTTCTTTCTTTTTTTCAAAAAAAAACTTCATCTAGATCTTTCAGTTTCTTCTCTTTTCTCTTTGTTCTTGTTCTGCATTTTCTGCATTTAATTCCTTGCAAATCCTTCAGGTAATTCATTGCAAATCTTTGTGAGATCCTACATGTCTAGCGAGCTGAGGTGACAAGTGTTTTTATCTGTGTAAACTCGGTTTCACCGACTTGCAATTTTCGGTCCGACCGAATCTTTTCGGTACCACCGAAATATGCCACTCGGAGCCACCGACTTCGCAACAGGAAAAACAGTTTGTCACTTATTCTATATTTCTTCTGATCCAGCTCTACTCAATGAATCTTGTCCTCTACAAGCATCACAGTTTTATCCATTGATTTGTGCTGAGTCTCAAGGACCAAACCTATAAGACGGATTCCAGAAAGCCCTTCCTGGAAATTGATGTCAAAGGGGGAGAGAGAGATCACATCAAAGCTTGTAGGAGAGAGAGATCACATCAAGGGAGAGAGAAAGTCTCAAGGATCAAACCTACAAGAGAAAGTATTAAGGGGGAGAAAGAGATTTCTAGGGGGAGAGAAAATACTCAAGGATCCCAGATGCTTGATGTTCAAGAGGAGAGATGTCACATGTCCTTTTAGGGCAAAAGACATGTATTTGCATTAAGTTCTATCCATTTGTATCTTTTAGCTCTAATTTTCTGTTCCCTATCTTCTCCCAATATCCCATGTAAGATTCAGGGGGAGCATGACACCTATGGGAAAGAAACCAGTCAAATTCATTGCATATCTTTACTCTTGGGGACATGTTAAATCCAATGTGGTACCTTGTACTCACTCTCTACATGTCATCCCAGTCTTGGTATTCTTGTGGTTTCTTTTGTTTGCTCTGGCTAGTGGATGTACATGTGTTATCTAACCTTGTTTGTGCAGGTTCATTCCATCCTAAGCCAACTCAAGACCACAAGGTAAGTATATGCATCAAAATCATGAGTATGAGGAGTTCTTGCTTATGTACATACTGTTTGCAAGAAGGACTCATGAGCATGAAGGTATTTTCCTTGATAATCTTTTGCTCTGATGCATATGGCACCCGAAGGCGGCCAGACCTCCCCCAGTCGGCCCAAGATAGAGCCGGCTCCCCACAGCCGGCTTGCCACCTCCCTTGAAGAAGACGCCCCATTAAGGAGACAAGACGCGGAGGGGCTACAGTGATCGCCCACCGGGCAGCGGCACTGTAGCCATGCCCACTTCGGCGAAGCCTTCGCCACCAAGATTGAGCAACAGTAACCAGCCGCCGACAAGGCCCTGACAGTGGGGCCTGCCTGTCGACCAAGGAGCCGGCAGCCGGCGGGACCCACTAGCCGGTGGGCCCCAGCAGCCGGCGCAGAAGCCAGAGAGCGTAGACACAGACGGCTGGGCCCCGCGCCCAGCCAGATTACCATTGTACCCCTCGGGGGTAGGCCTATATAAACCCCCCAGGGCATCCATGCAAAGAGAGATCAATCCCTGCTAGTCTCAGACACCACATAGGGAGGAGAAGAGAGCAAGCCGTGCCCTTCTTCCTCCTCTCGCCAACAGCTCAAGGAACACCGTGTAGCTACTTGTTCATCTAGTGACCATGCGGAGACCCCGCAGAGTAGCAGTAGGGGTGTTATCTCCACGGAGAGCCCCGAAGCTGGGTAAGATTCGCCGGCGTGCATGTCTTCGCCTCATCCCATTTCCAGGCACCGGCGACGTCTTACTGGCTCCCACAATGATAAGCCACTCGTTGGCATATGTCGCACCTACCACCCGACAGCTACCCAAAGCGCAGGTTGCTACCCCGATTAGAGGAGGAAGCACTTAAACTTACATCACCAGATACGGCCGACCGGCCACCTCGTGGCCGTGACAGAGAGGCCTCTCGGCCCTCCACTCAAGCCGCACCCCGTACCAAGGGACGGGAAAACGCGCCAGACCTGCGAGATATGTTGGAGGACAAGGCAAGTCAAACAAGATCGATCTATAGATCGCGTGGGCGCCCCACGACTCGAGACGATAACCGTCACGCCGGACAGAAATCTGGTAGGGCCGAACATAGTAGACAAAGCTCATTGGAGCTACGTCGTGATATAGCCCAGTACAGAGGCGCCGCACACCCACTATGCTTCACAGACGAAGTAATGGATCATCAAATCCCCAAGGGTTTCAAACCCGTAAACATCGGATCATACGATGGCACAATAGATCCTGCGGTATGGATCGAGGATTATCTCCTTCATATCCACATGGCACGCGGCGATGATCTCCACGCCATCAAATACCTCCCACTCAAGCTTAAGGGACCAGCTCAACATTGGCTTAACAGCTTGCCAACAGGATCAATCAGTTGTTGGGAGGACCTGGAAGCCGCATTCCTCGACAATTTCCAGGGCACTTATGTGCGACCACCAGACGCCGATGACCTAAGCCACATAATTCAGCAGCCAGAGGAATCGGCCAGGCAATTCTGGACACGGTTCCTAACAAAGAAAAATCAAATAGTGGATTGTCCGGACGCAGAGGCCCTAACAGCCTTCAAACACAATATCCGCGACGAGTGGCTTGCCCGGCACCTTGGACAGGAAAAGCCGAAATCTATGGCAGCACTCACGACACTCATGACCCACTTTTGCGCGGGAGAAGATAGCTGGCTTGCTCGTAGCAACAATATAACCAAGAACCCTGGTAATTCGGATACCAGGGACAGTAGTGGCAGGTTGCGTCGTAACAAGCAGAAGCGCCGCATTAACGGCGACAATGCTGAGGATATGGCAGTAAATGCCGGATTCAGAGGCTATAAATCCGGTCAGCAGAAAAAGCCATTCAACAGAAATCTTAGGGGCCCGTCCAGTTTGGACCGAATACTCGACCGCTTGTGCCAAATACATGGCACCCCTGAAAAGCCGGCCAATCACACCAATAGGGATTGTTGGGTGTTCAAGCAGGCAGACAAGTTAAATGCCAAAAATAAAGACAAGGGGCTGCATAGCGATGATGATGAAGAGCCCCGGTCGCCGAACAATAGTGGACAGAAGGGTTTTCCCCCACAAGTGCGGACGGTGAACATGATATACGCAACCCACATCCCCAAGAGGGAGCGGAAGCGCGCGTTAAGGGACGTATACGCGGTAGAGCCAGTCGCCCCAAAGTTCAACCCATGGTCCTCCTGCCCGATAACCTTTGATCGAAGGGACCATCCCACTAGCACCCGTCATGGAAGATTCGCCGCATTGGTTTTAGACCCAATTATTGACGGATTTCATCTCACTAGAGTCCTTATGGACGGCAGCAGCAGCCTGAACCTGCTTTACCAGGATACAGTGCGGAAAATGGGCATAGATCCCTCGAGGATTAAGCCCACCAAAACGACCTTTAGAGGCATAATACCAGGTGTAGAGGCCAACAGTACAGGCTCAGTCACACTTGAAGTGGTCTTCGGATCTCCGGATAATTTCCGAAGCGAGGAGTTAATCTTCGACATAGTCCCATTCCGCAGTGGCTATCACGCACTGCTCGGGCGAACCGCATTCGCCAAGTTCAATGCGGTACCGCACTACACATACCTTAAGCTCAAGATGCCAGGCCCTCGAGGAGTAATTATGGTCAATGGAAACACCGAACGCTCCCTCCGAACGGAGGAGCACACAGCGGCCCTTGCAGCGGAAGCACAAAGCAGCCTCTCCAGGAAATTCTCCAGTCCGGTCATTAAACGTCCGGACACCGTCAAGCGCGCCCGGAGTAACCTACAACAAGACCGCCCGGCACGTTCCGAGCAGGCGTAGCAATGCGGCCCCAACCCCAGCCCTCGCAAAAATGCGACACCAGTGCTTCACGTACATAACTACGCTCTAGAAATACCATGGGTAAAGGGGGAGGGGCACCATCACGGCACGCCCGAAGCACGGCTTAAACCGCACCAAGGGCTGCCGATTTTTTAATTTTCGCTTACTTTCAGGACTCCATTCTTCGGAAGGCCCGTTCGGCAATTCAATTGCCGCACAAACGATGCAAGAGCTAGGGAAGCAGACAAGCCATGCCGCATTACGGAACTCCCAGGTGGTCTCTATCACGAGTAGTATACCTGTTTCGCATACCATTCCGCAGCCTGCCCCTGGAACGGACATGTTAAATAGTCCAACCTTTTGCTTATCGCATTATTTGTATCATTCTGCTTTATCGCACCCCTTTTTAATAAACAATGCATAACTTTTGTCTATTTTTGCATTACTCTTTTTTTACAAATATATGTTCCTTAACGACATGTTGCCCCCGTACACTTTGGTACGGCCAAAATACACCAGGGGCTTCAGTACCCCTCACTATGGTGTGAGAAGTCCAAACACTTTAACAAGTGCGGCACCCCGAACTTATAGCATTATATGCATCGGCTCCGAATCATGTCTTGGGTCAATAGTTGGGTTTGCCCGGATCCTATGTTTTGGTGCCTTATGTTCCGCTATATCGGCTAAGGTAGCACTAGGAGAACTACTGCGATTGTGCCCCAGTTGAGCTGGGTCGAGCACCTCAGTAGAGAAAGCTAAAACTGACTGTTATGATGAAGCGAGAGCTGGTCGCTGTTCGAGAGGTTTTTTCGAGTCCCTAAAGACTTATGCCGCTTCGGGCGAGGAGTCGGCTCTGTTCGGCCAAGGCGTGGATAGCGCCCCGAACTCGGTCTTTCGAATACCAGGGGCTTCGCCGAAATTTAAAATTATAGAATTCTATGGCTAAGTGAGAGTGTTCAAGCATTATAGTCTGATTGCCTTGTTCGTTGTGCTGAGCGCCTCCCTCAAAGGACCCAAACATGGGAAAAAGAGCGCTCAGGTTTATCCCCAAACACCCCAGCACTAGCGGCACGGGGGCAGAAGCCGATGACTCGCCATCTCTCAGAATTGATAAACAACCGCACAGAAGGTAATATTTTAAATTCCAACAGCATTGCTTAGCGCATATGAACAAGTTTTCAGCGCACAGGACAAAACGAGCGAGTTTTACTCAAAAATTACATCCCTGGAACATTCATCCGCCATAAGGCAGGCAGCCTTCAGAACATCCTTATAATAATTCTCGTGCTTGTGATGCTCCTTCCCCGGCGGTGTCCGTCCTTCACAAGCTTCTCAGCATCCAGCTTGCCCTGGTGCACCTTAGCACGGGCAAGGGCCCTACGGGCACCTTCAATGCAGACGGAGCGCTTGATGACGTCGAGCCTTGGACAGGCCCCCACCAGCCGTCGCACCAGCCTGAAATAGCTCCCAGGCAGAGCCTCTCCAGGCCACAGCCGAACTATGAGGCCCTTCATGGCCTGTTCGGCCGCCTTTTGGAGCTCGACCAGTTGCTTCAGCTGGTCGCTCACAGGCATGGGGTGTCCGGCCTCAGCATACTAAGACCAGAACACCTTCTCTGTCGAGCTGCCCTCCTCGGCTCGATAGAATGCGGCAGCATCGGACACGCTCCGGGGAAGATCTGCGAATGCTCCTGGAGAGCTTCGGATTCGGGTAAGTAACAAGTAACTCACGTTTATGTGTTTGCTTTGCATAAAGAATGCCTTACCCGCCGCTATCTTTTTCACCTCATCCAACTCCTGGAGGGTCTTCTGGGATTCGGCCTTGGCAGACTTGGCATTTTCAATAGCCACCGCGAGCTCGGACACTCGTGTCCTTGAGTCAAGCTCCAAACTCTCATGTTTTTCCATGAGAGCCTAGAGCTCTTGCCGCACCTTACCAACCTCGGCCTCATCCTTCTCCCGCTCGGTGCGCTCCGTGGCCGCCCTCTTCTCGGCCTCGAGCAGCGCTTGCTTAAGGGCCGCCACCTCAGACGTGGCCCCTACAATAGCCACGATAATCGTGTCATTGTTTGCAATTGCACTTTTTTATACATATATTTAAACAAGGTATTTCTTACCTTCCTCGTCCTCGAGCTGCTTCTTGACACACCCGAGCTCTTGCTCGGACTGCTCGAGGTTCTGCTTTAGCGTGTCCATCTCCGCAGTTAGTGCGGCGGACGCCAGAGAGAAGCCTGCATACGCATATTGACTCCTTTTTGTTAGACTCCTGCGAATTTTATTTGATCCTCTATTCGGCTTTTCTTCCTGAACGCCAAACAGAGCATCAGGGGCTACTGTCTATGCGGTAATAGTATTTACACATTCTTTACTCACCTTAAAGCCTATTAAAAGGCTAGCACAAGCTTCAGTCAGTCCGTTCTTGGAGGACTGAACCTTCCGGACCACCGCACTCATAATGGTGCGGTGCTCCTCGTCGATGGAGGCGCCCTTGAGCGCCTCCAACAGATTGTCCGGCGCCTCCGGTTGGACGGGGGTCACCGGCACGGAGGGCTTGCTCCTCTTGGAAGGAGGTCGCCCGCCGGACTTTGGAACCTTTGAAGTTTCCGGAGCGGTGTCCGGCCTAGAGCCGGACTTTGAGCCCTGGGGGGGCTTATCCCCTTTACTCCTGGAGTCCGGGAGGTCGCCTTGCGGCGCCTCCGGGACACCTCCTCCCGGCTGGGAACCTGTTGGGACAACACTTCGGCGTCGTCCGTAGGGCGGGGGGAGGAAGCCGTCGGAAGCGAATTCACATCCGACGAGTCCAGTTAACCGCTCGGCGACGCGTCGAGCCGGTCTTTGGGTAGGTTGCATAATCATATTCGACATAAGGGAAAGCTGTGCAATAAAGGAATACTATGAATTACTCTGGTTTCCGGATACTTACGATTTCTCCAGGGGCTTGGCCCTGGGTGGCCACTCCTCTTCGCCGTTGTCGGCATTGGTGGAGTAGTCCGGAGGAAGGGTTCTCCCCTTCTTGGACCCTTCGGCCTCCCCAGTTGGGGCGGCCTTCCTTTTCTTCCCTTCCCCCGCTGGAGGGGGAGAGGTCTCTTCTTCCTCCTCCTCTTCTTCGTGGGAGGAGTGCATTTTGGAGCCATCGGATGATGAATCCGACACCTCCGGGCACCGGGCACTCTTTTGAGTCCCCTTGGCCTTCTTCTCCGGCACCACATAGGGTGCCGGAACCAGCAGCTTCGCCAAGTGAGCGTCCGCTGGGCCTTCGGGCAAAGGAGCCGGACAGTTGATCTGTCCGGACGTCTCCTGCCAATCCTGTCAAAGGTAAGGGAGCTTAGATCCCGCATGGAGTCAAACTATGAAAAACTAATACCCTATAAAAGGTAAAAACAGCTTACCGCACGAGCGTGACGCTGCGTGCTGAATCCGCGATCCTCGGTAGCGGATGCGGGGGCCTCGGCGCCCTTGAAAAGCACCTTCCAGGCATCTTCGTACATCGTGTCGAAGAGCCTGCTCAAAGTTCGGTGTCGCGCCGTGTTGAACTCCCACAGGTTGAAAGCCCGTTGTTGACACGGGAGGGTCCGGCGGATGAGCATAACCCGGACTACGTTGACAAGCTTGAGCTGCTTGTCCACCAGGGTTTGGATGCATGTTTGGAGTCCGGTCAGCTCTCCTTTTTTACCCCACGACAGGCCCGTCTCTTTCCAGGACGTGAGCCGCGTTGGGGGTCCGGACCGGAACTCGGGGGCTGCGACCCACTTAGGGTCGCGCGGCTCGGTGATGTAAAACCACCCCGATTGCCACCCCTTCAGGGTCTCCACAAAGGAGCCCTCGAGCCATAAGACGTTGGGCATCTTGCCCACCATGGCGCCTCCGCACTCCGCCTGGTTGCCGCGCACCACCTTCGGCTTGACATTGAAAGTCTTGAGCCACAGGCCAAAATGGGGGCGGATGCGGAGGAAGGCCTCGCACACGACGATAAACGCCGAGATGTTGAGGACAAAGTTCGGGGCCAGATCGTGGAAATCCAGGCCATAGTAGAACATGAGCCCCCGGACAAATGGGTGGAGAGGTAAGCCCAGTCCGCGGAGGAAATGGGGGAGGAACACCACCCTCTCATGGGGCCTAGGGGTGGGGATGAGCTGCCCCTCTTCGGGAAGCCGGTGCGCGATGTTGTTAGACAAGTATCTGGCCTTCCTTAGTATTTTGATGTGTCCCTCCGTAACGGAGGAGACCATCCACTTGCCTCCCGCTCCGGACATGGCTGGAGAAGGTTGAGGTGGGGAGTGCGGACTTGGGCGCTGGAGCTCGAGTGCGCGAAAATGGATAGGCAAAGGAGGAAGAAGGCGTAGGTGAAAAGGTGGATCCTTATCCCCTTATATGGGTGGACACGACTATGCGTCCCCACCGGCCTGGTAATACTCGCTTATCTCCCAAGCGCCATAATCAATGGCGCGGTTGGGTTACCCACGCCCGTATTGATGAGAATCCCGAAATAAGGGGACACAATCTCTGCTTTAACAAGACGTGCCAAGGAAACCGCCTCGCATAACACGCTGAGGTGGGACAATTAAACGATTCGAATAAAGGCTTGGCCGTGGTGCGATGTCGCACTATGGAATACGTCAGCAGATTAGATTTGTGTAAATATTATTCTCTCTATGGCAATATGTGGAAACTTATTTTGCAGAGCCGGACACTATCTTTGTGTTCAAAATCTTCTATGAAGTACTTGGAGGAGGAACCCCCCTTGCAATGCCGAAGACAATCTGCGCGCCAGACTCGTCGTCATTGAAGCCTGGTTCAGGGGCTACTGAGGGAGTCCTGGATTAGGGGGTGTCCGGATAGCCGGACTATACCTTCAGCCGGACTCCTGGACTATGAAGATACAAGATTGAAGACTTCGTCCCGTGTCCGGGAGGGACTTTCCTTGGCGTGGAAGGCAAGCTTGGCGATACGGATATGAGGATCTCCTACCATTGTAATTGACTCTATGTAACCCTAACCCTATCCAATGTCTATATAAACCGGAGGGTTTTAGTCCGTAGAGAAGAGGACATTCATACAACAATCATACCATAGGCTAGCTTCTAGGGTTTAGCCTCTCCGATCTCGTGGTAGATCTACTCTTGTACTACCCATATCATCAATATTAATCAAGCAGGACGTAGGGTTTTACCTCCATCAAGAGGGCCCGAACCTGGGTAAAACTTCGTGTCCCTTGCCTCCTGTTACCATCCGGCCTAGACGCACAGTTCGGGACCCCCTTCCTGAGATCCGCCGGTTTTGACACCGACAGGGAATAAAATATGTGAAGTTGTAAAGGATAGGGTATTGTCTTCATAAGTTGCAAGTGCTCCCCCTGAAGGTGTGCATATAAGTAATTTTCTTTTGGAATGCAAATGCACATGGCAGGTTGTACTTGTGGAGATCCTCTTCAACCTATGACGACAATTCTTCATGCATGATATGATGTAACGAAGATAATGACATGCATAATGGAAAATGGACGTCTGCAAAATGATCTAAGTGCGGAATTTATCATCGCACATGCGGAATTTATCATCACATCACAGAATAGCAAATGAGTAGCAGACGACCATCGAGTTTAAGTGTTACAACTCAAAGAACCAAATGTATCGAAAACGAGAGTTGTAAGCACTTGGCAAAAGTAGCAAAAAGTAAAGCAACCACCAATATTGACCCGCTTAAAGACTATCAACTCATATGCTTCTCCCCCTTTTGTCAGTGAGGACCAAAAAGGTTTGAAGACATAGAGTGCCTACTCATTCCCATGAGGTGCAGGCGAGGCAGCAGGGTCGTCATTGAGATCCGGTGGTGCAGAAGAACTTGGTGCAGTGTCGACATGCGCTGAAGTTGGAGGAGGTGAAGTTGCATCATCATGGTCATCGATGACTCTGGCCTTGACGGTCGCAGCTGAGGACGAGTAGTCAGAGTCTTCAAGTGAGGGAGTCCGACGCAAGTGAGCATTTCTGGGAGGAGTTGAGTCAAACTTGAACCATTCGGTGAAGCCATCGTCTTGCAGATCAACTTCGGCACTAAGTAGGGTCAAACTCTTCCACGACCTCTGACAGGTTTCATGAGTGACAAAGGCATTCTTGGTGGCAAGATTGCGAATGCGGTTGACATCCACCAAGAGGCTTTGCATCTGACGCTTAAGCCAGTCGTGATGTTTATCCTGTTTCTGATGCAGTGCGACGATAAGCTCTCGGTCATTTAGGACACGAGATCGTCTTCGAGGCCTTTGTGCAATGGTGCTGCCAGTGGCGTCAGTTTGAGCATGAGGGGCACGTGTGTTTCCAGCAAGGGGATAAACACGAGAAACTGCTGGAACTCCTTCAATGGGCTGGGTGAAGCTTTGGTGATCAACATTGTGAAGATAAATGGGATCCTTAGCAGGCTCTGGGTAAATAGCTTCAACTGACAGATCAACCTCGGGTAAGAATATAAGATGATTGTGCGCAGACGGCTGATAATTGAAGGCTGAGTGATGCTTGATCAGACGCATGACCCATGGAGCATAGAATTTCAACCCAAAGATGTCGGAGCCAGATGCAGCCAACTGCCCAATGAAGAAGTCTTGAGCATTGAAGCTAATGCCATTGAAAATATAGAAAACCAAAGTCTTCATTGCTCCTTCAAGCCTCGCTGCAGATGAGTGTCCTCTGACAGGCCATAGAGTCTTCCTGATGATATGGTAAATGGTGTGAGGCAGGTACTCTAGGTCTTCAACAAAGAACTCAGATGGGTATTCAGCGTCGTGAGGCAGGGGCTTCATCATGCTCAACATTTGACTCATGTTGGGTTCTGGCTTCTGAAAGATGCTTTCCAAGGCATTTTGGTGTTGTTGACAACCTGGTTCATAGTATTCACCAGGAGTGGGCAAACCTGTGAGCTCAATGATATCAAGAGCTTTAGCTTCATGATGGACATTGCCTGTCAGCCACTCAAGGACCCAAGTCTTTGGATCCCTGCTGTAGCCTCGAATGTGGAGAGTTGCATAGAACTGTAGCAGAAGCTCTTCATTCCAGTGCTCCTTATCTGTGACAAACTGCAACGGTCCAGCATCTCTGAAGCAATCTAACACTTCTGTCGGCGTTCTAGGAACAGGGGTCCCCAGACTTGCCTGCCTGCGGCCTGCGGCGTGGCTCGAGGAGGGGCCCAGCACGGCCCATCTTCATCAACACAGACCCAAGACCCTCGCGAGGGGCCAAGCCTCACGGGGCGGACGACACGGAGCTTCCTCAAGCACGGCCTCATCAGGCTGGCTCACGAGGAGGCGGAGAGATCAAGGCGGGGTACCTCACGAGGTGCCCGTGACACAAGCCATGACGACCAAGGGCGCCAAGCGGGCGCCAGCCCGCGCAGTGTCCTCCTTTCCTCTTTGGTGCAAAGGGAGCAAGCGCAGGCGAGAGCACCAAGTAAAGGCACCCGTTTCGGTGCAACGAGACCAAGACCAGTCCAACGGCAGGGAGGAAGTCATTGTGGAGCCCAAGCCACCGTCACCACCAGAGCCTTTGGCAGGCGAGGACCAGCTTTAGTCAGGATAAGTGTACCAGATGTTCCCCTTCAAAATGGCCAATTGTTGGCGCCCTTCCCGCTCAATATTTGGGAAGAGGCCCAGGGCCTTTGCCTATAAATAGGACTAACCACCCCCAGGGTAGGGGGGCAATCAAGAAGGGAGAATCTAGAAGCCAAGAGAGAAACTAGCTAGGATCGGATCGAGTAGCATCACACAAAGAGAGAGAGAGAGAGAGAAGGGCGACTGAACTCCTCCTAGCAGTTCATCCCCCCAGCCAAGAACAAACCCTCGCGAGGCTGTCTTTCCTTGTATTGCTCATCATCATCAGCCCAAGAGGTAATCCACCACACCACACACTGGAGTAGGGTATTACACCACAACGGTGGCCCGAACCAGTATAAACCCTGTGTCTCTTGTGCTGTTCTTTCCATAGCTTAGATCTTAGCGAGGCGGAGGGGTGCAGGTAGGTAGAAGGCGAAATCTCCACGCGCACCCCAGTGTTTGAACCTCAAGGGTCTGCCGGAACCCGAAATCTGAGATTTGGCGCACCAGGTAGGGGTGCGCCGGAATTCGTCTTCCACCACCCCGTTCTCCTCTGACCATCGCGTCCATGTCTGACGCTCGTCGGGCCCGCGTCGAGCGCCGGACTGCTCTCGCTTCCCGCGTCGCCCAGACTGCTCCTGTCGGCGGGCGTCCTCGCCGTTCCCCGTCACCTGCCATCAACGCTGCCACCGGCCCGGCGGGGAACGAGCAGCAAGCGTCGTCTCAGCATCCGTCCGTGCGGCAAGACGGCCGCACCGCTACTCCCTCGCTCACCCCAGCTGGTTCTTCGTCCCGCGCGCTCCGCGCACCCATGGAGGCTCGAGCTGCGCTCATCGCGGCAAACGAGCTCCTGCGCTACCGTCCCGTCGATGACGTCTACGAAGAATGGCTCGACCGCGTCGCCGAGCTCGTCCGCGCCGCAGGGGGCTCTCCTACACCGTCTATTCCGCTGCACCGCACCCCGCCCCGCGCGGGCGACGAAGTTCCGGGGGCGCCCTAGCCGCCTCCTCCTCAAGAAGGCGCCATGGCTCCAAGCTGCGTGGCCCCTGGGCGGAACCCGCTCCGTCAGGTGCCAGCGCGGCAAGAGTAGAGCTGCCAAGAAGTCCCTCGCCCGCAAGAAGCTGCCCGGTCGCTCCCTGCTCCAGCACGTCGCGACCATGCTCCTGCTCCCGCACGTCAAGACCCCGCGCTGCTCCCAGCTGCAGCGCGTGGGGACATGCAAGACCAAGCTCTCCGTCACCCAAGGCCTCCCGTGGCCACAACAGGCTGTCGTGCCTTCACCATCGAGCTACGCAGCGTCGCATGGACCGGCAAGTTCAAGGCAGACCTGCCTCCTCGTTACGACGGCACGGCCGATCCTGCGGAGTTCCTCTAGCTCTATGAGCTGGGCATCGAAGCTGCCAATGGAGACGAGAAGGTCATGGCGAACTGGTTTCCCATGGCGCTCAAGGACGGGGCCCGCACCTGGCTCCTGAACCTGGCTCCAGCCACGATCTCCTCCTGGGACGAGATGCACACCCGCTTCATCGCCAACTTCCAAGGTACTCGCGACCGGCCACCCGCCATGAGCGACATGCGCCACATCAAGCAACAACCCGGAGAGACCCTGCAGAAGTACATCCAGCGCTTCAACAACGCACGCCTCAAGATTCCCAAGGTGACCGAGGAGGCCACCATCTCAGCCTTCTCCGACGGCGTGCGCGATGTCAAGATGAAGGAGGAGCTGGCGATGCATGAAGACATGTGCACTTCCTTGGAGTTGTTCAACTTGGCAACCAAGTGCGCCAGTGCTGAGGAAGGGCGTCTCTCCCTCCTCGAGCTGCCTGCCACAGACCCAGAAGAGAAGAAGCCCAAGGCCAAGGATGTGAAGCGCAAGGGGGCTGCCGTGCTCGCGGCAGAACCAGACACCAAGCGGGGCAGAGATCAGCCTGAATCTTCCAAGGGCAGTCGGTACTGTGTGTACCACGACCTCCACACCCACAACACCAACAAATGTCAAGAGCTCCGAGCCGTGCAAGAAGGAAGGGTCGGCCGTTGCCCCGACCACGGTGACCGGGGCTACGGTCAAGGAGGAGGAAGGAACGCAGGACGCTGGGAAGACCGCTGCCTGCGCCAAGGGTGGGCCGATCGACCTCGCGAGGATCGCTGGCAAGACCCGCCTCGCGAGGGAGACTGGAGGGATGAGCCTCGCGAGGATCGCCCGCAAGGCAACGCAGGCTTCCCTCCGCTGCCGCCGCAGCCAAGGAGAAACGAGGACCGCCATCAAGACGAGGGGGCTGGGGGCTTCCAGGAGCCGCGCGCGATCGCCTGCATCCTGGGCGGGGCTCAATCCCTAGCCTCTTAATGCATCTTCAAGCATTTCGCCTGTGAAGTGAATGCAGTCCTCCCCAAGCTCGAAGCCACGCGCCCTCTCAGGTGGTCGGCGTGCGCCATCATGTTCAGCTCAGCAGATCAGCTCAAGTGTGCGGCCACAGCCGGAGTCCTCCCGATGCTTTGTTCCCCAATCATCAGCAACGTGGTGGTCACCAGGACCCTCATCGATGGCGGGGCAGGGCTCAACGTCCTGTCCGTGGAAACATTCAACAATCTCCAAGTGCCCTACAACCAGCTTCAGCCAACCAAGCCTTTCTCCGGAGTCACCGACGGCTCCACGGTCCCGATTGGGCAGGCCCGCCTCCCTGTCACCTTCGGGGCACGCGACAACTACCGCACCGAGCTCATCGACTTCGACGTCGCTCACATTCGCATGCCGTACAACGCCATCCTTGGGTACCCAGCGCTGGCCAAGTTCATGGCCGTAACTCACCACGGCTACAACGTCCTCAAGATGCCAGGAAGTGGCGGAGTCATCATGGTGCCTTGTGAAGAGAAGCACGCGGTGTGTTCCCTGGAACGAGCCTTTCAGGCCGCATCACCGGAAGACCCGGATCGTGGAAGCAGGAGGCTTCCCGAGACCGCCCCCAAGAAGAAGAAGACATCGTCCGGCCCGGCGCCTCAGGAGGCAGGCCCCTCAGGGCCCGCGCCTGCCCAGGGGGAACCTCCTTCCATCGCATAGGAAAGCGCGCCCGGCGCCCTCCTCAGGCAGGGCTCGGGGGCTCTCCCCTGGAGGGCCACCGACCTAGCTAAGGTCACGAGGGAGGCGCTTGGGAACCACATGGAGGCGTGTTTCGAAGCACGTTTCCCTCAAGAAGGAGTAAGGCAAGGAGAGTCAGACCCTCAGGAGTTCGTCAGCAAGGCCATTCAGGAGCTACAGGAGTCAAGAGCCATGAAAGGCGGCTGCCGCCTACCAGCTGTGGCTCCCCATCCAAGCGAGGATGGTGGGCTGCGTGTCTGCATCGACATACCAGGGCTCAATCGAGTCGCCTCTCTGGAGCGCCTCTGGCCCTCGCGAGTGGGGCGCTGCGAAGGTCCACCCCACAGCTACGTTCGCATGCCTTACGGCTTGCCGAACGCGGCTGCCACGTACCAGCGCCTCATGAGGGGCATCATGGAGGCTCAAGAGGCCAGGCGTTCCGCAGCCCTGGCGGAGATGGAGATGGTCCGCGAGGAGCCACCAGCGCCTCCGGAGCCCCCGAGGCCCCTGGGCTTGGGGGCTCGTGAGGATCGGCTTCCGCAGCCCACCGAGTCTGCTACACCAACACTCCTTCGTCCTCAACATCATCAGGTGACATCTTTCAAGTTTCATTTCCAGCTGGGAGCGCCCCCCAGGGCCGCATTATTCCCAAGCCACGTGGGTCCGTCCCTGCGGCATGTATCCCTTTTATTTCATGTTGTTAGCTTACTTTGTTGGGGGTGCCCCACGGGCTGCATCATCCCCCAAGTTGCTCGGGCCAGACCCAGCGGCATGTATCCCTTTTGCGTTTATTTCCGGCTATGCGTTCGACCCACCATGCTTGATTATTTGATGCCTGTCCACGGCACCTCTTCTTCTCCATGCCGACCACTTGCACGTTAAAGGGGGGGTACCTGAGCATCGCGACTCAGGGCTCTTACTGGCTCTCCAGCCCTCACCCTCTGGCCTTGTCCACGGCATCACGACCTGGCATACCAGCGACGGCTGAGACCAGCTCGAGGGCCAGGACCCGAGGATGTAGAGTGCCGGCATCTAACCAAATTTTCAGGGACATATCACAAGATAAGGCCCAGTGCCAGGCGTAACCCGCCTAGAGGTAGGGCCCCATGAGTCCCGCGCTGGCTCATGGGTGCCCATATACACCTTGCCAGGCCCTACCATGCCAGCCATGTGTCAGGGCGGGGCTGTACACGCCCCGGGGGCTCCTCCCGGAGGGGAGCCCCCTCCCACGTACCAGTGGAAGCACCATGCTCCGCGCTGGCTGACGACACTGCCGAGGAGCGGCTCTGCCCGTACACATACGGAAGCGCTATGCTCCGCGCTGGTGATAAACAACTGAGGGTGGCCCCCGGGCCGCATCAACCTCAGGGAGCCCAGAGCTCAGTGTCTAGCCTCATCGTAACACCTCCCCTCGGGAGTGCCGCGCGAGGGGGCTGGGCACGGGGGCTGCGCCTGGGTCACGCCCAGACGCACGCCACCCAGCCAGGCCCCCCAAGATTATCCTTTTTGGAAAAGGCCCGAAGCCTATGAAGAAGGCGAATGCCTGTGAAGATTATCCTTTTTGGAAAAGGCCCAGAGCCCGTGAAGAAGGCGAATGCCTGTGAAGATTATCCTTTTTGGAAAAGGCCCAGAGCCTGTGAAGCAGGCAAATGCCTGTGAAGATTATACTTTTTGGAAAAGGCCCGGAGCCTGTGAAGAAGGCGAATGCCTGTGAAGATTATCCTTTTTGGAAAAGGCCCAGAGCCTGTGAAGAAGGCGAATGCCTATGAAGATTATCCTTTTTGGAAAAGGCCCAAAGCCTGTGAAGAAGGCGAATGCCTGTGAAGCTGTCGCGTTTGGGAAAAGGCCCGGAGCCTGTGAAGAGGGCAAATGCCCGTGAAGCCTGCTCCCCCCAAGAAAGGCCTGGAGCCTATGAAGAAGGCCAACGCGTGTGAAGCTCGCCGCCCGTGACACTCTCACGTAATAATGAGTTGGGGCTGTACACGCCCCGGAGTCTCAGGAGCGCCGGCCTCAGGCCCTGGGGCTCCCTCCCACGCCCAGTGGCAGCACTTAGCTCCGCGTTGGTGAGAAGACGTTGAAGACTAGATTAGGTGCCGGACGCGGCTTTTTCATTTGCTTTCCGCAGTTGGCTTGTTCATTCTCATTTGAGGTTTTATTGAAGCTGTTGCCGTCTTTGACTTGTGGTTCTTCGACTTTTCACTCTCCTGCCTCGATTTCTCTTATGCAAGGCCTCGCGAGGGGGCAGCCGAGCGCCCTCGTGAGTGTTTCTGTACTAGTCGTTCAAAGGTTTTGCGACTTGGGTCCATTACAGGAGCACCCCTCCAGTCCGTGCCCCACGGGCACCGCGACACGAACATAGGGCCTGGGTCGGTCGCCCCCCCACGGCTGGGGCCGGGAACTATCCATGCACGGGCACGTAGCCGGAAGGCACGATAACGGAAGCAAAGCGATGATTAACAGCAATAACCCAAACACGCCCCCGCGGGGCTCCACGCTACTGTCTTTTTACGCAGGAAAAAGGAAAAGAAAGAACAAATCATGCGCAGCTCACCTCACACCGGCCTGCATGGAAGACTCGAGCTGCCTCCGAGGCTCAGGCAGACTCCCTCTCGCGCTTCACCGAGGCGCGATGGCGGGCAGACGCGCTACCACCTCCCAAGCAGGTACGACGGCGTGGAGGCTGACCGTGGCCACTGCGAGAAGATTCGCCGCCTAAAGAAGAACCGGTGAAGCTTGGGGAACCCTGAGCGCTACCAATCACGCGAGCGCTGTCCTCTCCATCATCGCCGGGGCTGGGTCCCCGGCCGCGGTCGTCGTCCTCAGGGCAGCACCCTGCGCGGCGACCATCTTCCCCAAACATCCTCACGTAGAGGGTGGCATTGCCGTCAAACTTGAAGTGCAGGGTGCACCGACGGCACAGGCCATGCGCGAGGGCAAACGTCTGCCAACCGCGGGTCAAGGCCAGGCTCTCGGCCGCGGAGACCTCCAGTGAAGCCCATGAGGCCCGGCTGCAGCAGCCGTCTGCCTGAAGCCAGAGGCTGCCCGGGGCGCCGGCCGGGAGCTCGCCGAGGAAGAAGCGGGGAAGTTGAAGCCGGGTGCTAGTCGGCTCAGCCGACCACACAACAAACTCCGGCAGCACCTCTGCAGCGCGAAAGCGTGACCTAGGGGAACGCGCGACCGAAGTGCACCCCCCGGCCGCAGCAGTCCGCCCGTGACCGTGCTGGAAATCATCTCCACAGCCGCGGGGAGCTGCCGTGGAGGCCACAGGATGTTTGCGAGGGCGCCCTCGGCCGCGCTTGGGCGGGGGAGAGGCAGGCTCAACCTGGCGAGCCTTCCCCTTCTCTGCGGCCGAGAACCTCCTCGACGGAGCCATGAAGAAGAAGGAGAAGCAAGGGGGGATGAACTGGAAGGGCACGCACCGCTCCGTACTTATAGCCGGCGAGGGCCAACCGTCGGCCCCCACGATCGCAGGTAATCAGGACCTGCTTTGCATGCAGGGACTTGTCAAATCCGTGCAGTTGCCGAGGCGCCATGGGGAAGTGGAGACGCCCACGTCCAATCAACCACCACATGGCGCCCAAGGCCGCAGGCTGTTAGGGCCCGCGGCGCTTCGCTCTTGCCCTTTCGCCTCCCTGCACGGCCAAGTCCAGGCACGCCTTGGGCCCGAGGGCTACTGTCGGCGTTCTGGGAATGGGGGTCCCCAGACTTGCCTGCCTGCAGCCTGCGGCGTGGCTCGAGGAGGGGCCCAACACGGCCCATCTTCATCAACACAGACCCAAGACCCTCACGAGGGGCCAAGCCTCGCGTGGCGGACGACACGGAGCTTCCTCAGGCACGGCCTCATCAGGCTGGCTCGCGAGGAGGCGGAGAGATCAAGGCGGGGTACCTCACGAGGTGCCCGTGACGCAAGCCATGACGACCAAGGGCGCCACGCGGGCGCCATCCCGCGCACTGTCCTCCTTTCCTATTTGGTGCAAAGGGAGCAAGCGCAGGCGAGAGCACCAAGTAAAGGCACCCGTTTCGGTGCAACGAGACCAAGACCAGTCCAACGGCAGGGAGGAAGTCATTGTGGAGCCCAAGCCAGCGTCACCACCAGAGCCTTTTGCAGGCGAGGACCAACTTTAGTCAGGATAAGTGTACCAGATGTTCCCCTTCAAAATGGCCAGTTGTTGGCGCCCTTCCCGCTCAATATTTGGGAAGAGGCCCAGGGCCTTTGCCTATAAATACGACTAGCCACCCCCAGGGTAGGGGGCAATCAAGAAGGGAGAATCTAGAAGCCAAGAGAGAAACTAGCTAGGATCAGATCGAGTAGCATCACACAAAGAGAGAGAGAGAAGGGCGACTGAACTCCTCCTAGCAGTTCATCCCCCCAGCCAAGAACAGACCCTCGCGAGGCTGTCCTTCCTTGTATTGCTCATCATCATTAGCCCAAGAGGCAATCCACCACACCACACACTGGAGTAGGGTATTACACCACAACGGTGGCCCGAACCAGTATAAACCATGTGTCTCTTGTGCTGTTCTTTCCATAGCTTAAATCTTAGCAAGGCGGAGGGGTGGAGGTAGGTAGAAGGCGAAATCTCCGCACGCACCCCAGTGTTCGAACCTCAAGGGTCTGCCGGAACCCGAAATCCGACAGCTTCTTCAAGGTAGGGCAGGCCAGCTATAGCTTCAGAGTCTAGGCGCATATGTGGAAATGTGCGCCCTTGATTGTATAGGACGCAGGAATAGTAGTTGCGCTGCTGATAGCTCCAGAACCGATCTGAGGAAATGCGAGGTCTGGTATAAGGGATCTTGGAGCTGTTGAAGAAGGTATTATGTGCCACGAAGCCATTCACATTGAAGACCCCAGGTGAAGTGGCAGTGCCTGGGAATCATGGAAGTCTTGGCTTTGGTTTTTGGACTTGAGGTCTGTGCTCGACATGATACTCAAATTGTGGACCTGCAACAGGCGGAGGAGTCAGAATGGGCCATCGGACCATGACAGGCTGACCACGGTCAAATACCAGCTCCATTGTGTGAGGTCTTGGAGGGTGAACAGGAGCATTGGCATTGTCGTCATGGGCCTCAGGGGCCACATTTGCTTCAGGTGCTTGGACTTGTAGCACCGCAGTAGCTTCAGGCGCCACATTAGCTTCAGCCATGACCACGTCATTGGCTTCAGTGTTGATATTGGTGGTCACCTCAGGATTGTTCACCTCCACTTCAGGAGCTGGAGGGTCGGTCACGTTCTCCTCGAGAACAACATCTTGGTGGGACGGGGGTGTGGCAACTCTTTCTGCTTCCACTCTTGGTTCTTCTTCTTCATCGGCTGATGCAGCCGGAATATCTTCAGCCATTTTGGCTTCAGATTCAGACACGTGCACAGTGGGAGTGACTTGGGGCTTGGTCCTTTGCGAAGCCTACGTAATGCTAGCGACGCTTGTGGAGATGGAGTGTGGGCCTCAAAGTCATTGTCATCTTGCACATGTGAGGTAGCTTGCGGTTGGGGAGAGCTTGGGGTGTCTTGTCATTGTGGGTGATCAGCCCACGATGCATCCTGAGCAGTTGGCGTCAGAGGACGACCAATGCTGATGAGTTCGCTGTGCGTGAGCACAGGTGCTGATACCAACTGGTTCCCGATCTGAGGAAGGACTTCATCATCTTCAACATTGTCGTGAGGACCAATGTCTTCAGCTGCGGTGGGGTCAACAGCTGGATTGTCTTTAGCTTCAGGAGCCTCTTGGAAGCAGGCTCATGAACTATCAACTGGCGCTCGCGATGTTCAGACGCAGGAAGAGCCACTGAGATTGGCTCGACATTAAGGGGCTCTATGGGAGCAACCCGACCTCTCTTCTTGGTTTTGCGTTTCTTGGTTGGAGGAGCATCATCAGTAGTGCCCTTGGTTTTGTGCTTTCTGGCTTCAGCTTCCGCAGCCCTTGTTTTCTTTAGTTCTGAAGCCACTGTGGGGACCTTAGGCTTCGAGCCTGTCATACTGGCTGGGAAGACAATTGGATGTACTTCCTGCCTTGGTGCTTCTGGTTCTGCCATAGCTGGCTTCTTCTTCTTCTTGGCCGCCATTCTGGTGTCGATTCCTGGTCGCCCCAAGGCCTTGCACTTTTCAGCCTCATTGTATCCTTGGACACATTTAGCAGCAAGATCCTTCATGCGCTCACGAGAACCTTTGGCTTCTTTGCATTTGGTTCGGAATGCTTCCTTAAGCTCATGCATCATGGTCTGGAAGTTCTGAATGTCTTCAACATTGAGCTTGGCCATATGCTTCTTGAACCGAGCTTTTTCATAATTGATCTTATGCTTCAGTTCAACAATCTTCTGACCTAGAGCCAGCTCAGCAGCAATGGCTTCGTGGAAGGCGACGCTGAGGCCAATCGGAAGCTGAAGATCATCAAAGCTGACATTTGGTCTGTCAAACCACTCATCAATGAATGTGTTGATGATTTCAACATCAAAGAGAGGAAGCTCATTGAAGATTTCCGCCTCTTGCTTGCTCTTGATCAACTGCTCAAGAGCATCATCGCCAAGATCGTCGTTGCTGGATAGATCAATGGCGTCATTGTGCAGAATAGCAGCAACGGTCAGTGCTTGGCTTGTGGGTTGCAAGGGCATCTTCACTTTGGAGGGCTTGGAGATGCGTGACAAATCTTCAGACTGCACACCGTGTTCAGGAGGTGCAGTGGCTAGAGGCTTCGCCCGTGAGACCTTTGGTGCTGGGGCAGGCTTTGAAGCTTTAGGCTTCTTCAGCTTCTTTGGCTTTGGTGGTGCGGGTGCTTCGTCAGATTCAACATCGTCTGCAGGTTGATCCACTACTGCCCCTTGAACCATAATATGAGTGATGAGACCTTCTAGGTTGTAGAAGGGCCCAACCAGATTGGGTTCAGCTTCTCGTGTGCCGTCAGCACGTGGCGTAGAGGGGCCTGGGTTGAAGTCTAATCCCAATGACTTCTTGTTTTCCTTGGCAGAGTTCTGTGCAAACTGATAGTTGCGCTTGAAGAGATTGTCTTCGCGACACCATAACAGAGAGGATGGGTCGGCATTAGCAGGCTGAGGTCCACGAAGCATGCAGGGGTAAAAGCCTTGAGCAATAGCTTCGGACTGTGATTTGGGCTGAAGACCTTTGTATATGATATATCCCCATGGGCCCTTGATGGCACTCTTCTCAGCATATTCGTCGGTGATGAATCTGTACTTGAACCATTCCTCTGCCCAATGTCTTCGAATCCATTGGATTCGGTTCTTGCATTCTCCATAGGTCTCTTCTGGATCTGACTTGTATAGCTCATAGAGATCTGGTGGCAGGTCCTTAGCAGTGTTTCCACGGCGCTGTCTGCCTCCCTTCCTTGCAGATTTTTCTGATGCCATGAAGTTTAAACTGAAAGGCTTCAAAACTGTCAAAGTCTTCCGTCTACTGGTCAGACAAGAACTGGCTTCAGGAGAATTTATATGATGCTGTAAGAATTCTGCAAATAAATGCAGACTATGAGAACCAAGGGATTCTCCCACGGACATGTACCTGTGACAGCATTAAGGTGCGAGGGAAGGGGAAGAGGTCATATGCATTCTCAGAAGATTTTGAAGATAAATCAGTTTAGAAGACATTGACCTCATAGTGCGAAGACATTCACTCATAGATAGAGTTGGTTCCAGATTTGTACAAATCCATGAATAAGTACAAGTGAGGAATCTAACTACTTTGTGAAGCATAAGTGAACATACTAGGCATATTATGAGATGCAGTATGAAATAGATCCAACTTGTGTGAACAAAAACTGCTTGTGGTGGAAAGTGATGAATCTGTAGGATCAAAGGGGCCGTAAAAAGGAGGTTTTATTTACCACACGAAGAACTGCTAGACAGAGTGGGAGAGGAGGCCGAGCAGTTCGATCTTCCGTGCTCTAACTTGGTGACGGAGGATACCTACGGCGACGGCGGAGAAGACGATATCCACGGCCGGTGTGAAGACGGCGTCGGTGAGGTCGCGGCAGCTAAGCCCTTCGTCGCCGGGGTCGTCGAGGGCTAGCGGTAGTGCTAGGGTTTGTGCGAGAGTGGAAGAAGGGATAATGACTGTGGTGAGGCGTGTATTTATAGGGATAGGGACGACACAGTGTTATTACATAGGTGCCCCTGGTGATTCACATCTGAAGGACACGTGGCTATCATGCAATACATCGGAGGTTGTTCCACGTTCCCACGCACGCCTGGATTGTCGGGTGGTCGTTCCCACTTCTCCGGGTTTCAGGTGAAAGGATTTAGCATTGAAAACAAATTAATGTTTGTCTCTGTGTCTTTTGCTGACAAGGATGCAGAGAAGACATTTTGACAGTGTCAATAGAATGCATATGACTTGGATAGATAGACTTAAGATAGAAGCATAGAGGGGTTAGGGTCCGATCACATTCACTTAGATAAAAAATTCAACTTGAAGACATAGCTATAAGTGAATGCTGTAGAGGACATAAACCAAATTGAAGATAAACATGAGGCCATGTTAACAGTGAAGACAAACAGAATGCGAAGACTTTGCAAATGTAACGCCATGAGATAGACACTTCAAAGGGAAGAATTTTGGTGGTGGCGTTACCCACAGTATAGGAAGTATCAGACTCAGACACGGCGCACAATTATCGTGGCGCTCCAAAGTCAAATCCCATGTTAATATACTCACACTCAGAATGTAAGTCTTCATTGATTGAAGATATACTTTACTTCGTGTGTTGCACATCTATGTCATCAACATGCTTAAGTGTTAGGATGTGTTCCTGATTATAGGACATTTGAGGATTCCAAGATATTCAGCTCACACCGTAACTTGCAAAACATCTTCTCATCCAAGGGCTTGGTGAAGATATCTGCCAATTGCTCTTCAGTGTTGACGTGTATGATATCAATATCTTCCTTCATAACATGATCTTTGAGAAAGTGATGACGAATTTCAATGTGCTTTGTCTTCGAGTGCTGAACTGGGTTGTTGGCAATCTTGATGGCGCTTTCGTTGTCGCAGTAGAGTGGCACTTTCTTCAGATGAATGCCATAGTCTTTGAGTGTTTGCTTCATCCATAGAAGCCGAGTGCAGCAAGATCCAGCAGCAATGTATTCAGATTCAGCAGTGGAGAGAGATACACAGTTCTGCTTCTTTGAAGACCAACATACAAGTGATCGTCCCAGAAAATGACATGTGTCTAATGTATACTTGCGATCCACCTTGTCACCAACATAATCAGCATCCGAGAATCCAACTAGATCAAACTCTGAGCCCTTTGGATACCATAATCCTAGTGTTGGGGTGTGAGCCAAATATCTGAGAATTTGCTTCACAGCTAAGTGATGCGATTCCTTTGGTGCCGCTTGGAACCGGGCACACATGCAAACACTAAGCATGATATCTGGCCTAGATGCACATAAATAAAGCAAGGAACCAATTATGGAGCGGTATACCTTTTGATCGAACTCTTTACCATTGTCGTCGGGACCCAGATGGTGTTTGGCTGGCATTGGCGTCGTGTAGCCTTTGTAGTCTTGCATTCCAAATTTCTTCAGGCAATATTTGAGGTATTTCTCTTGAGATATAAAGATGTCGTTGCATTGCTGATGTATTTGAAGACCAAGGAAGAACTTCAGCTCACCCATCATGGACATCTGATATTGCTCTTGCAATATATCCAAACTCTTCACTGTATTTCTGATTGGTGCAGCCGAAGATAATGTCATCCACATATATTTGGCACACAAATAGTTCACCATCATATGTCTTCGGCAAGAGAGTGGGATCGAGGGAACAAGGTTTGAAGCCTTTGCTCTCCATGAAGTCTTTGAGTGTGTCATACCAAGCCCGAGGGGCCTGTTTGAGGCCATACAGTGCCTTGTTGAGCTTGTACACCATGTCGGGATGTTTTGGATCTTCAAAGCCAGGCGGTTGTGCAACATACACTTCTTCTTTAATCTTGCCATTGAGAAAAGCGCTCTTCACATCCATTTGATACAGAAGAATGTTATGATGATTTGCATAGGCCAGCAGTATGCGTATGGCTTCAAGCCTAGCCACAGGAGCAAATGTTTCATCGAAGTCAACCCCCTCAACTTGAGCGTATCCTTGAGCAACGAGACGAGCTTTGTTTCTGACAACTTGACCATGCTCATCTTGCTTGTTGCGATATATCCATTTAGTGCCTATTATATTGTGCTTACGAGGATCAGGACCCTTAACCACTTCCCATACATTATTCAGCTCAAACTGCTGGAGCTCTTCTTGCATGGCTTGAATCCATTCAGGTTCCATGAAGGCTTCATCAACTTTCTTGGGTTCAGATATTGAGACGAATGCGAAGTGCCCACAGAAGTTAGCTAGCTGTGTTGCCCTTGAACGAGTGAGTAGACCTGGTGCATTGATGCTATCAATTATTGTCGGAGTAATGGGCCACGGGTAGGCCAACCCGAGTCCCATAACCTTTCAAGACATCGGGGCAGGCTGCGCCCCTCAAGACCCCAGGACAAAGAGCCGCCTCCTGAGGAGTCGACGGCAAGGCGGCCGACTGCCCGCTCACGGACGAGTCCCAGGGACGACTTCCAGAGAAGCCGGCTTTGGGGAGTCGGCCTGCGACTCCAACAAACCCCATGACCTCATCAAAGGGGACGAGGCAGGGGCGTGGCTACAACAAAGCCCACCCCCGCCCCTCACCAAGGGCAGGCATGGCCACAGCACACCGTACCCCGGAAGATCTCCGTGTGGCGTGGCATTGTTGCCATGCTGGCCCTGACATCAGCAACGCAGGGCCGAATCCTGCACCCACAATGGCTTGTCTGTACGGCCTGGAGGCAGCAGGGCCCACCAGTCAGTGAGACCTCGGGAGACAGCGGGAGAACCACCAGTCGGACCCGTCGTGAGTCGGCCCGGGGGAGTCGGCCAAGCCCTCCCCCGGGGCCCACGCGCCATTAATCAATATGAGATGGGGAGTGGCAACAGTGATCGCCCGCCAGGCGGCGGGGCTGTTGCCACGACCTCATGATCAAGCCCACGTCATTAGAAGTACGACTACAGTAATCAGCAGCTGGCAAGACCCGCCCGCGACGGACACGACCTGTCGGCTCCGTACCCGGCCAGTTGGCGGGGCCCGCCAGTCGACGGGCCCCAGCGGTCAGCAGAGAAGACAGAGGCCAGAGACACTGATGGCTGGGCCCGCGCCCAGCCGGATTACCATTGTACCCCTGGGGGTAGGCCTATATAAACCCCCCATGGCACCCATGCAAAGGGTTGGAACCCATTAGCTCTAGACCAAATCATATAGGAGGGAGAGAGCTAGTCTTGCCCTCTCCCACCACCAGAAAACAGCTCAAGGAGCAACCGTGTAAGCACTTTGCCATAGTGATCATGCGGAGACCCCGCAGAGCAGCAGTAGGGGTATTATCTCCCCGGAGAGCCCCGAAGGTGGGTAAGATTCGCCGGCGTGCATGTCTTCGCCTCATCCCGTTTCCAGGCACTGGCGATGTTCTACTCGCCCCCACCATGATAAGCCATCTGTTGGCATATGTTGCACGAAACCCCCGACATTTGGCACCCACCGTGGGGCCTGGTGCACCACCGTCCAGAGATCTATTCTGGACGGGAACCCTTTTCCTCCCTAGCGGGCGCAGCCAGCCAGGCACGCCAGATGGAGTTTGCACCGACGCGCTAAGCGGCGTCGAGATCGCCTGCGCGGTCAGCTCCTTGGCCGAACTCGTCGGCGAGGTCTGCCTCTCCGACGAACCTGCATCCAATGCAGGCACGGGCGGCCCCGAGAACCTCCTCGCGGGCCTCCTCGATCAACTCCACGTTTCCGGCGAGCCTGCCGTAGACTTGGAGTTCGTAGGCTCCACCGACCCAATGCTGGTCGACTCCGACACCGTGTCGCTCGATGCGTTCCCCACCAATGTGGTGGTCTACGAGGAACCTCTCCCCCACGCAGAGAGAGACGGAAGCACCGTCACTGAGGTGCTAGTCATCAGTCATGACGAGTTCCCCGGCGGAGGAGCACCCGACTCACTCGGCGCGGCACTGCAAGACCTAACTGCGCCCATTCTGGAAGACGCTCACGCAGAGATGTTGGAGGCGCGCCGCCTTCAGCTCGTTGAAGGCGCGAAGAAGCTGGCCAGCATGAGGCGCTTGTCAGAAGCCTACCGGCGGGAGATGGATCGGCCGTCGGCGGCTCGCCGGCCCCGGCGGAGCCCAGCCGCCTTGGCGCGGTCCGGCAGCGCGGCGTAGCCATCACCAACCTGTTTGGGGCAAGCCGCTCTGTGTACGCTACACCAGCAGAGAACATCCGAGCCGCCCAGGCAGCGGCGGACGAGCTGGACAATTTCGAGGGCGAAGAACGCCGCCTCATGATGGAGCGAGTCCAACGGCTTCTCGACGCGGCCGCCGTGCAGAACGAGGCCGGCTGCCGCGCGGAGGCGCCTCAACGGCCCAACGACGACCTTGACCAAGACCAAGGCGTGACGTCTCAGATGCCAACTGGCGGCAACCGAGGAAGAAGAGACAAGGAGCCAACTGTCAGCCACAGTCGGACTCGCATTACCATAGAGCGCGACCGAGACGGCCGCCCAAGGGCAGTGGAACGACGGGACGACTGTCCGCCTCCCCCTCCCCGCAAGGAGAGGCGAGTCTCCCCGCCGCCTGTTGACCATCCGACTCTCGTGACCGCCTCGGCCGCCGAGAGGGAGTTGGAGAGAACGACGCCCGCCATCGGATCGACCGACTCCACTGATCCTTAGCACTGGAAGAAGAAGACGAGCTGGGTCTGCCTTGTTTCGGGCCCCGCATTCGGGACGAGCCCTTTCCTAGAGGATTCACGCTCCCAAGAGACACGCCCAAGTATACCGGCTCCGTGAAGCCGGAAGACTGGCTAGTCGACTACTCCACGGCTGTTAGCATAGCAAACGGCAACAAGCGTGTCGCCGTAAAGTACGTTCCGCTCATGCTCCAGGGCACGGCCCGAACATGGCTGAACAGCCTAAAGCCCCGCAGCATCAACAACTGGGTCGACTTCACCAAAGCGTTCGTCCGCAACTTCACCAGCACGTACAAGCGTCCTCCCAAGCCTCGTCAGCTCTCCTTGTGCGTGCAAGGCCCCGACAAGTCTACTCATGATTACCTCACGCGTTGGGCCGAGCTCCGGAACTCCTGCGAGGGCGTGCACGAGGTGCAGGCTATCGAGTACTTTATAGCCGGGTGCAGGGAAGGCACCCTCCTCAAGCACAAGCTCATCTGCGATGAGCCAGAAACCCTCGATGAGCTGCTGATCATAGCGGACAAGTACGCCACGGCCGACTCCTCCATGAAGGCGGAAATTCAAATCAGCACAACTGGCAAAGTGGCTCCTCAAGCTCCAAGAACTCCGGCGGCAGACGCCGGCCGGCGACAACAGCAGGGCGACAACAAGCGCAAGGCCCTGCAGCCGGCTTCTAGCAGCCGGCAGGTCGCGACCGTTGAAGCCCAGCAGCCAGAAGAGCAGCCCCCGCCCAAGCGACAGAAAGGCGGCAAGCCAAACTGGTTGCCAGCCTTCTCCTATGAGCAGACCTTGGATGGACCTTGCAAGTTCCACAGCGGCACAAAGCCGTTGAATCACACCACCCGGAAGTGCCACTAGCTCACCAGGATCGCCCAGGGAGACGGCCTCCTGCCTCCCCCGCCTGCTGGGCCGCCGCCTCCGCCTCCGCCCCAGCAGCCGGCAGTCAGGCCAGTCGGAGCAGTACAAGACGAATACCCTGAAGAGCATGGAGCCTATGTGGTGTTCACCAGTGTGGCTGATGATCGATGCAGCAGGCGGCTGCAACGACAAGAGGTGAATGCAGTAGTGTCGGAGACGCTAGAGTTCATGCACTGGTTTGAGAAGCCCATCAGCTGGAGCAGGGCTGACAACCCAGAGGTGATGCCGAGTCCGGGCTCCTACGCCTTGGTCCTGGACGCCACCTTTGCTACAGACAGACGAGCCGCGCGTTTCTCGCGAGTTCTGATAGACGGGGGCAGCAACATCAATATCCTATACAAGGACACCATGGAGAAGTTAGGGATCAAGCAAAGACAGCTTCAGAACAGCCAAACTGTTTTCCATGGCATTGTTCCTGGGCTTTCCTGCTCGCCAATCGGCAAGATCCTGATGGATGTCCCCTTTGGGGACAAAGATCACTTCCGTAGAGAGCCCGTTTGGTTTGAGGTGGTGGATCTTGAGAGCCCATACCATGCGCTGCTTGGCCGACCTGCCTTGGCCAAGTTCATGGCGGTCCCCCACTACGCCTACCTCAAGATGAGGATGCCCAGTTCCAGGGGAATTCTCACTGTGGCTGGCGACTACCGGAAGTCGTCTGCTTGCGCAGCTGAGAGCAGTCGGCTGGCCGAGTCCCTGGTAATTGCGGCTGAGAAGCAGCTCCTTAAGCGAGTTGTGGCGATGGCCGGCAAGCAGCCTGAGGTATCGCCCAGCCCAAAAGAGTCGGAGGCTGAGGGTTCGTTCAAGCCGGCCAAAGAGACAAAGAAGATACCCTTGGACCCGGAGCACCCAGAGAGGTACGCCGTCGTAGGTACAAACCTCGACAACAAATAGGAAGGAGAGCTCGTCGATTTCCTCCATGAGAATCGGGACATCTTCGCATGGCCCCCCAAAGACATGCCAGGTGTACCGACGGAATTCGCCGAGCACAAGTTACATGTCTGATCTGATGCAAAACCGGTCAGACAGCCCCTGCGCCGCTTATCAGAAGAGAAGAGAAGAGTTGTCGGAGAAGAGATAGCCCGACTCCTAGCAGCCAGCTTCATTATGGAAGTGTTCTTTCCAGAATGGCTAGCAAATCCGGTCCTGGTACTAAAGAAGAACAAGCAGTGGCGAATGTGTATGGACTACACGAGCCTCAACAAGGCCTGCCCTAAGGTTCCATTCGCTTTGCCAAGAATCGATCAGGTGATAGACTCCACAGCCGGATGCGAGCTGTTGAGTTTTTTGGATGCATACTCAGGATATCACCAGATCAACCTAAACCCGGCTGACAGACTGAAAACCGCCTTCATCACGCCGTTTGGAGCCTTCTGCTACCTCACCATGACGTTCGGCTTAAGGAACACCGGCGCCACCTTTCAGCGTTGCATGTAGAAGTGCCTCCTCAAGCAGCTCGGCAGGAACGCCCATGTTTACGTGGACGACGTGGTGGTGAAGACGGAAAAGCGTGGGACACTGCTGGAAGGCCTCAAGGAGACTTTTGAGAACCTGCGCCGGTTCCAGATCAAGCTCAACCACGAGAAGTGTGTCTTCGGAGTACCAGCCGGCCAGCTGCTAGGTTTCCTAGTCTCTGAACGCGGCATAGAATGCAACCCAGTAAAAATCAAGGCCATTGAGAGGATGGAGGTACCCAGCCGACTGCTCGATGTGCAGAAGTTCACCGGCTGCTTAGCGTCCATCAGCCGATTCATCAGTCGGCTGGGCGAGAAAGCTCTCCCCTTATACCAACTCATGAAGAAGACCACTTTTTTCGAGTGGAACTATAAGGCGGACGAAGCTTTTCACAGTTGAAGAAGATGCTGACTACTCCACCCGTCCTGGCGGCTTCGACTCCCAAGGAACCTATGCTCCTGTACATCGCCGCCACCAGCCGAGTAGTCAGCACAATCATTGTAGTGGAGCGCAAGGAGGAAGGCAAGGCGCTGCCTGTCCAGAGACCGGTATATTACCTGAGCGAGGTACTATCGACCTCCAAGCAGAACTACCCCCACTACCAGAAGATGTGCTATGGCGTACACTTTGCTGCCAAGAAATTGAAGCCTTACTTTCAAGAGCATCCAATCACGGTGGTCTGCACGGCCCCACTTGCCGAGATCATCGGTAGCCGAGATGCTTCTGGTCGAGTGGCCAAGTGGGCCATAGAGCTGGCTCCTTACACCATCCACTACCAGCCCCGCACCGCTATCAAATCACAAGCACTGGCCGACTTCCTCGTCGACTGGGCCGAGACCCAGTACCTGCCTCCAGCACCTGATTCCACCCATTGGCGGATGCATTTCGACGGCTCCAAGATGCGCACTGGCTTGGGAGCCGGAGTCGTCATCACCTCTCCCAAAGGCGACAAGCTCAAGTATGCGCTGCAAATCCACTTCACCGCCTCCAATAACGTCGCCGAGTACGAGGCGCTCATTCACGGGCTCCGGCTTGCCAAAGAGCTTGGCATCCACCGGATCTTGTGTTATGGCGACTCGGACTTAGTGGTCCAGCAATCATCTGGCGACTGGGACGCGAAAGATGCAAACATGGCGAGCTACCATTTCCTCGTGCAGCAACTCAGCGGGTATTTCGAAGGGTGCGAGTTTCTCCATGTGCCAAGAAACGACAACGACCAAGCAGATGCCTTGGCACGAATAGGCTCTACCCGCCAAGCAATACCATCTGGCGTCGCCCTTCAATGCCTCCTTAAGCCGTCTATCAAGCCTTCACTAGAATCAGACTCCATTTTTGTGCCGGCTCCTCCCGAAGATGGCGGATCTGACTCCAGGGCTCCGGCAGTCGGAACGAGGATTTTTGCGGAAGACCCAAAAGCTGCCACAGCCAAACCCGGCCCGGGGACTACGGTGGCGGACTCGAAGACTCCAGAACTCGGCCCAAGGACCGCGCCAGTCGGCCTGGGACTTCATCAACCCAGCAAGCGGCTGTTGACTCCAACCCGCCGCCTTCGAGCCCAACCGCCCTCGTCCAAGTCGAAGTTCTGGCAGTCGAAGAAGTAGCAGCACCCTCATGGACCCAGCCCATCCTCAAATTCCTGGTGAACAAAGAGCTGCCGACGGATGAAACTTCAGCTCGGCAAATACAACGCTGGGCGGCAACCTACACCATAGTCAACAGAGAGCTGGTCAAGCGCAGCGTCACTGGTGTCTACCAGCGCTGCGTAGAGCCAGACCAAGGCCAAGCAATTCTCAAAGACATCCATCAAGGCGAGTGCAGCCACCATGCGCCTTCAAGAGCACTCGTCGCCAAAGCCTTTCGACACGGTTTCTTCTGGCCAACTGCCTTGGAAGAGGCCAAGGAGCTGGTCCAAAAATGCAAAGGGTGTCAGAAGTTCAGCTCCAAGCCGCACCAGCCAGCTTCTGCACTCAAGACCATCCCCATTGCCTGGCCTTTCGCAGTTTGGGGTCTAGACATGGTGGGACCATTCAAAACAGCATGAGGTGGTTTAACTCACTTACTTGTCGCAGTGGACAAGTTCACCAAGTGGATAGAAGCAAAGCCAATCAAGAAGCTGAACGGTCTGACTGCCGTAATTTTCATCTCCGATATCACAATTCGGTATGGCATACCACATAGCATCATCACCGACAACGGCACAAATTTCGCCAAAGGCGCCTTGGCCCGTTTCTGCGCAACACAGGGCATCCGACTGGACCTAGCGTCTGTCGCCCATCCGCAGTCAAACGGCCAAGTGGAGCGAGCAAACGGCCTCATCCTGTCCGGCATCAAGCCTCGGTTGATCGAGCCTCTGGAGCGCTCGGCTGGCTGCTGGCTCGACGAGCTGCCAGCCGTCCTCTGGAGTCTGCGCACGACTCCAAACAAGTCAACCGGCTTCACGCCCTTCTTCCTCATCTACGGTGCCGAAGCCGTTATCCCAACGGACATAGAGTTCGACTCCCCACGAGTCACCATGTACACCAAGGAGGAAGCAGAAGAAGCACGACAAGACGGTGTCGATCTGCTAGAAGAGGGCCGGCTGTTGGCACTCAGCCGGTCCAGCATCTACCAGCAGAGCTTGCGCCGATACCACAACAGGAAGGTCAGGCCAAGATCTTTCCAAGAAGGCGACCTTGTGGTCCGGCTAATCCAGCGAACAGCCGGCCAACACAAGTTGTCGGCGCCTTGGGAGGGCCCTTTCATCATCAGCAAAGTACTGGGCAACGATTCCTACTACCTGATCGACGCTCAAAAGCCCCGAGCACGCAAGAGGGATGACTCCGGCAAGGAGACAGAGCGGCCATGGAATGCAAATCTCCTCCGAAGATTTTACAGTTGATGCAGTATGTACCATGCTACCTTTTGTATCAAAGTACCAAGACTTCGGGCCCCCCGAGGAGAGCTCGGGGACTGCCCTCTTTTGTCTGTATGATAAAAATTATGAATGCGAGTATGTCACTCCTTTTTATGCCGTTTGGCCCCGGGCTCGACAAGTCGGCCCGGGGACTTGCTGCCTTGCACTATGAAATGCTTCCTGCAGTCGGACAAGTAGTGTGTAAATGCCTAAACCGTCTCCTGTCAGAAGCCGCAGCTTGCAGAGCGACTGTACGGTGGGCAGCAGTAAGGTAGAATGGGCATTCGCATGAAAAATGGCTAAGGACTCAAAGCATAAAACATAGCTCAAGATAGCTTCCAGCCTTTCTCGCAAACCGACTCTTGGATAGTCGGATTGCCGTCTTCTATCTAACTTGCTCAAAAAAAATCTTGAAAACGGCTAAGTACTTGCTTTCCCAAAGTAGCCTAGCACTTGATCCAGCGACAGTCCGCAGAGCGGCTGTCCGATTGGCAAGGCACACAACTAAGAGAAAGCGACAAAGGAAAAAAGCCAAAAGAGCAATGAGCAAGAAAAGATAGATATATATATTTACATAACATAGGCCCTTGGCCGAATTGTCGAGTAGAGGTTCAAAATACAGCCGGCGGGTGGAATTGTGCGAATTAACAAAATTCTTCAAAGACTACTGAAGCAGACAAAACAAAGATACAGCGGCAGCTTAGGAAGCAGCAGACGGACTCAGAGGGTCGGAGGAGGCGCCAGCGCCAGGCGTCGGGGCGGCCGGCTGGCTAGTCTCGGCTTGATCGCCTCCGGCAGCAGTCGGGTCGGTTGAACGTGGCTCGTTGCTGGAGGCACGGTCGAGTTGAGGCTGGTCGTCCTCCGCCTCGCCCTCTTCCTCGACGCTGGAGCCAATCACCTCCGCCGAGTCCTCGCTGTAGTCTGGGTTCATCCCAAACCACTCCGGCGGTACCTCCTCGCCGTCTTCAGACCGCTCGGGGATGAAGATGCTGGTGTCGGTGTACTCGGCGACCGCCACAGCACGCTTGACGAGGGTGTCTTCCGCGGCCGCCAGCTCCGGCTGGGCCTCCGACCGAAGCGTGGCCAGCCGGTCTAGGTCCAGCCCCGGATACCATGCCTTGACGAACTCCAAGGCCCGGCGCGCTCCAGCTCGGGCCGAAGAGCCCTTCCAGGCCTCAAGACGACCAGCCACGACCTCCAGCCAGTCGGCCGTCAGGCTGGGGGTGCGCGGAGCCTACATATCCGGCCACAGGGCGGCAATCGCCTGGGCACCGACACGCTGAAGCCGGCGCAGCATCCGGTGAGCCGGCCGGAGGCAAGCCTCAATGCTTAGGATGTGCTCGTCAAGAGTTCGGGGGGCATCGGCGGCAAATTCTACGCCCTCTGCCCTCCGACCTTCACGGTCAGCCTCGATGGCTTGGATGGCGGCCTGCGACTGCCCAGGGAAGAAGTCTGCAAAGACGCAAAGAAACGAAGAAGCAAGTCAAAAACCAGGAGTCGGCACGACTTAAATCGGCAGCTCAAAGAAAGAAAATAAAGAGGCTCACCATCAACGATGTCTTCAATCTCGTGGAAGCCGGAGGACAGCAGCGCCTCCTTGTCAGACCAGGAGGAGTGCTCGCTCGCGAACTCGGCCAAGAGGGCGGTTTCCGTCTCCTCCGCCTCCCTCTGCGACTTCACAAGCAGCTCCTTCTGCTCTGCCAATTGAGTGGCCAGCAGATCGCGCTCCATGGCGAGCTTGCTGCACTCCTCCTCTTTGGCGCGCAAAGCGGAGTTGGCATCGCTCAGCTGCTGTTGAAGAGCAGTGTTAGCCCCTGAGAAGAAGAAAGAAAGAAGGCGTCAAGCCACCAGTAAAGAAGGTCGCCAGGGAGATCCGGCCCGACTGCTCAGCAGTCGGCCCGAATCTCGGGGACTACAGCCCGCGGGTGCGCCATCGCACCCCCGCGAAGAAGGAAAAGTACTTACTCCAGCTCTCCGACAGATCGATGGTCCGCTTGCCCAGCTCTTCAACGTTACGGTTGAAGGCAGTGATGCGGAGGTTGTGGTAATCCTGCGACAAACATTTCAGACAAAAAGTTAATACCCAAAGTTCATCAATTGGAGTTCCGGGCTGCCTGCTCAGCAGCCAGCCCGAAACTCGGGGACTACACCCAGTGGGTGAGCTGGCGCGCTCCCATAGAGAGGAACAAGAAAAACAAAGGCCAAAAGGAAAAACATACCCGGACGGCTGCCCGCGACGCCAGGTACACCTTGGTGCAATTCTGGAGAGCGTCGCCCTCGGCATGAAGCTTCGCCTGGACGTCCAGAAGCGCCTGGTTCAGCGGCCCTGTGCCGCCACCTCGCACCCACCCAATGGGTGCGGCGCTCGTCACCTCAGCGTCTGGGATCGCCGAGCTGGCAGCGCCGGTTTCCAGGGGACGGGGCGCCGAAGTCGCCTTCTCCAGACGGCGGCGCGTTGGCGAGCCGACTTGGAGGAGTAGCCTCGCCACGGCCTCGTCTTCGGTCGGCGGCACCAGAGGGCCCACCGGCTGCTCGCCCTGCGCACCTTCAGACGGCGGCGGAGGCGGCGATGGAACGTTCGCATCTGGCGTACAGGGGTTGCCGCCCTCCCCCTCCACGACGGGGTTCTCCCCGCCGGCTTCCCCAGTCTGCCCCGTGAACTCTGGAGGCAGCGGCACAGAGTTCAACGGGGTGACGAGCACTGCCGACTGGCGGCGTGCGGCTTCCTCAGCCTGCTGCTTCGCCGCGGCGGCGGCTTCGGCCTCTGCTAGTTTTTTCTTAGCGGAGGCCTCCGCCCTGTCGGCCTCCGCCTTCTCTAGGCGGAGGGCCTCTTCTTCGTTGCGCTTCTCCTGCGCATTCCGCTCCATCGCCTCCCGGAGGTCAGCAGCGGGGTCAATCCGCCGAGTGGTGGCGGACGTCTCCGCTGACCCCATGACGGAGGCGGCGGTGACCCTCTCAAGAGAGAGGGGATCCCTGAAGCAAGAGGGGCAAGCAGAGACTCAGACAAATCACGAAGAAAGAATAAAACTTTGAAGACAGAATACTTACGCGGAGACCAACGGCGGCTTCTTCACTTCCTTACGGAAGCGGATGGCCTTCGCGGCCGCCTCGTCCCGCCGGGTCGCCGCAGCCGAACCCTTGGGCTTCTTCGGCCGACTGCCGAACAAGGTCGGCATGGCCCTGCGCTTCTTCCCGCCGCCTGGAGCACCCGGCGCGGCAGAAGAACCCGCGCCAGGCTGGCTGGCTCCTGGCCGATGGCGAGGGGCGACTTCTCCCTCGGCGTCGTCGTCAGGCCAGTCGGCGAAAGTGGCCGAAGGCCTGAAGTTGCCCGCTGTTCCTCCTCCTCCCTCGGCGTCATCTTCCAGAACCGCCGCCCCCAGATCGGGGTCATCGACGTCGCTCTCCGCCCGGTCGGCGAGGAACTCGCGGGCCGGCCCTGAGGTGCCGGCTGGTGGGTGAAGGAGGGGATTCTAACCAAAGCCGACTGGTCAAAACAAAACTCGGCAAGAAGAAGACAATCCAAAGAAAGAAAAGAAAGGCGACTCACCACGGGCGGGGGGTTGGCACGGGAGTACGGCTCCTTGCCGAATCGCCAGTCCTCCAGGAGCCTGCTGTCCGAGAGGTAGTTCACCATGAAGGCCACCTCTTCGTGAGGCATGTCCTTGGTGCACATCCGACTCGGGTCGCGGTGCCCGCTCATCTGGCATATCATATGAGGGCGGCCTTGGAGTGGAAGAACTCGGCGTGAAACGAAGGCGGCCAGCAGGTCCGGACCAGTCAGACACTCCGACTGCGTCAGCACTCGGAGCCGCGTGATGGCGCCGGCTCCCGCAGGCGTCAGCGACTTTGCCCGGTACGACCAGTTGGGCAGTCGCCCAGCCGGCGGGCCGGCTTCGAAAGCCGGCAAGTTGACCCAGTCTCCCCTCGCGGAGGCGTTCTTGACGTAGAAGTAGGATCTCTGCCACATCTTCACCGACTTGATCAGCGAGATGGAGGGGAAGGGATTGTCGGCCCCCAACCTTCGCACGACGATGAAAGTGCCGCACTGAGCCGGCACGCCCGCAGCCTGGGTGCCGATCTTGGAGAAGAAGAACTCCCCCCAGAGCTCGAGGGTGGGGAGGACTCCGAGGAAGCCTTCGCACATGGCCACGAAGGCGGACAGCAGCACCACTGCGTTGGGGGTGAGGTGGTGCGGCTGGAGGCCGTAGAACTCCAGGAAGGACCGGAAGAAATTGCTCGCCGGCAGCCCCAACCCGCGCAGGCAGTGCGAGCGGAAGATGACCCGCTCGCCCTCCTGCGGTGCGGGGGAAATCCCCCCCTTCGGCGCAAGATGCACCTGCACGCGATCCTCGCCGCGAAGTTGACGGGTCCGGCGGAGGAACTCAATGTGGTCTTCATGAACTTCGGAGCCGTCCCAGGTGCCGGAGCGCATTGGGGGAGGCGCGGCGGCGGAGGAAGAACTCATCGCGAGCTGTCGCCGCAGCGTTCGCTAGAGCTTGGGCATACGGCGGAGCGAAGAAGAGAAGAGGAAGGAGGAGAGCGAGGAGCAGCAAGGAGGAAGAGAACGAGGTGTAGTGGGAAGGAGGGGCGCGCGTGCCCCCCTCTTCCCCCTACTTATAGCCTCGTGGGCTGCGAAGCCGAGGGGGCGGACGTGGGGATATACTGCGCCCACAACCCCACGACCCCCATGATCCACGATAATGTTACTGCGCGCAGTAACTCCACGGGAATCCCAACCATCCACCGGGGTCGCAGCGGATCCGCTCGGGCGCCGAGGCGCGGTAGTGGCGGGCCCCGCCTATGGGCCTGTCCCATCGCGCGCGTAGGCTGGCAGGACGGCCTAGCCACGTGCCCTCGCGTGACAGGCCAAGAACGGGCGGCGGCCTGGAGGCTTAGCCAGCACGCCACTTAAATCCCGCCGCGACGTTCGAAATACTGAGCAAGTCGGAATTGAGTGAGTCCGAGTTGAGCAAGTCCGACTCCTTCTAGTCGGCCTGGCAGAAGTCAATCAAAGACCATGTGTTGAGCACCCGGAAAGAGAAACTGCTGAGGCTTCTCGGCCGATCGTTCGCGGCGCCTCACCAGCTTCGGGGACTACTGTCGGAGTAATGGGCCATGGGTAGGCCAACCCGAGTCCCATAACCTTTCAAGACATCGGGGCAGGTTGCGCCCCTCAAGACCCCAGGACAAAGAGCCGCCTCCTGAGGAGTCGACAGCAAGGCGGCCGACTGCCCGCTCACAGCCGAGTCCCAGGGACGACTTCCAGAGAAGCCGGCTTTGGGGAGTCGGCCTGCGACTCCAATAAACCCCATGACCTCATCAAAGGGGACGAGGCAGGGGCATGGCTATAGCAAAGACCACCCCCGCCCCTCACCAAGGGCAGGCATGGCCATAGCATGCCGTACCCCGGAAGATCTGCGTGTGGCGTGGCACTGTTGCCATGCCGGCCCTGACATCAGCACCGCAGGGCCGAATCCTGCACCCACGACGGCTTGTCTGTACTGCCTGGAGGCACCAGGGCCCACCAGTCAGTGAGACCTCAGGAGACGGCGGGAGAACCACCAGTCGGACCCGTCGGGAGTCGGCCCAGGGGAGTCGGCCGAGCCCTCCCCCGGGGCCCACGCGCCATTAATCAAGATGAGATGGGGAGTGGCAACGGTGATCGCCCGCCAGGCGGCGGGGCTGTTGCCACGACCTCATGATCAAGCCCGCGTCATCAAAAGTACGGCTACAGTAATCAACAGCCGGCAAGACCCGCCCGCGGCGGACGCGGCCTGTCGGCTCCGTACCCGGCCAGTCGGCGGGGCTCGCCAGTCGACGGGCCCCAGCGGTCAGCAGAGAAGACGGAGGCCAGAGACACTGACGGCTGGGCCCGCGTCCAGCCGGATTACCATTGTACCCCTGGGGGGTAGGCCTATATAAACCCCCCAGGGCACCCATGCAAATGGTTGGAACCCATTAGCTCTAGACCAAATCATATAGGAGGGAGAGAGCTAGTCTTGCCCTCTCCCACCACCAAAAAACAGCTCAAGGAGCAACCGTGTAAGCACTTTGCCATAGTGATCATGCAGAGACCCCGCAGAGCAGCAGTAGGGGTATTATCTCCCCGGAGAGCCCCGAAGCTGGGTAAGATTCGTCGGCGTGCATGTCTTCGCCTCATCCCGTTTCCAGGCACCGGCGATGTTCTACTCGCCCCCACCATGATAAGCCATCCGTTGGCATATGTCGCACCAAACCCCCGACAATTATCCTTTCAATCTGTACTTCATTTGCAACACGAGGATGGACAGGACGAAGATTTTCCTCTTGCTAATCATTGTCATCGTTAGAAGGATTGTCTTTAGGCTGAGCATTGTCTTCAGGTTGATCAGGTGCATAGATGATAAGTTCCTCTTCAGGCTGAGCTTCAGATGGTATGATTTCTCCAGTTCCCATAAGTTTGATTGATTTACTGGATGGAACTTCATCTAGCACATTTGGCAGGTGCTCTCTTTGCGAGCTGTTAGTCTCATCAAACCGCACATCCACAGTTTCAACCACTTTATAGTGAAAGAGGTTGAAGACTCTGTAGGAGTGTGAATCCTTTCCATATCCAAGCATAAAACCTTCATGTGCTTTCGGTGCAAATTTTGAAGTGTGATGTGGATCCTTGATCCAGCACCTAGCACCAAATACTCTGAAGTAACTGACATTGGCTTCTTGCCAGTAAGGAGCTCATAGGATGTCTTGTCCAGAAGCTTGTGAAGATAAACACGGTTGATGATATGGCATGCAGTATCAATGGCTTCAGGCCAGAACTTTCTTGGAGTCTTGTATTCATCAAGCATCGTCCGGGCCATCTCAATAAGTGTTCTGTTCTTGCGTTCCACGACGCCATTCTGATGCGGCGTGTATGGAGCTGAGAATTCATGTGTGATGCCCAAAGTATCAAGATAAGTATCTAGGCCAGTGTTCTTGAATTCAGTGCCATTGTCACTTCTGATGTGCTTGATCTTGACGCCATAGTTGTTCATGGCTCAATTGTCGAAGCGTTTGAAGACATCGCGCACTTCAGTCTTGTAGAGGATTATATGCACCCAAGTATATCTTGAATAATCATCAACAATGACAAAGCCATAGAGACAAGTAGTAGTAGTAAGAGTTGAGTAATGAGTGGGACCAAAAAGGTCCATGTGGAGCAGTTCGAAGGGTTGAGTCGTTGTCATGATTGTCTTCGAGGGATGCTTGTCCCTTGTCATCTTTCCTGCTTCACAGGCACCGCATAAGTGATCCTTCTTGAACTTGACGCCCTCGATGCCTATGACATGCTTCTTCCTTGCAAGGGTGTGCAGGTTCCTCATGCCAGCATGCCCTAGCCTCCGATGCCAGAGCCAGCATTCGGAAGCTTTTGCTAGAAGACATACGACAAGTTGTGGTCCTGCTGAGAAATCTACCACATACAAATCATCTTTCCGATACCCTTCAAAGACTAGAGACTTGTCAGATTCCATTAGAACAATGAAACGATATTTTCCAAACATCACAATCATGTTCAAATCGCAAAGCATTGAGAGAGACATTAAGTTGAAACCAAGGGATTCAACAAGCATGACTTTATCCATGTGTTGATACCTTGAGATTGCAACTCTACCTAGACCCAATACCTTTCTTTTACCAGTGACAGCAAATGTGATATGACTTTTGTCAGATGGACGTAAGGTTGAGTCCATGAGAAGACTTCACTTGCCAGTCATGTGATTAGTACACCCACTATTAACAATCCACTCTAAAGCAGCTGGTGTCGTGCCCTACAGTGCAGTTAGGGGGATAGGCTTCACGAAGAGAATTGTGAAGCATAAACATTTGACGAGCAAGTGGATTATGAAAGCTTAGATCGAGGTTAGGACTGATAGGGCAAGTAGCAAGCAACTCAAGAACAAAATACATAATAAGACCATTTGGGCATTTGATCTTGCGCCCTACAAGATGTTTAAGGTCCCCAGCAATAGCTTCAGACGAATTTGATTGTCGGCCGGAGACCTTTCCCTGCAAAAGAGAGTTAAGCTTTCTTAGCCACCCACATCTTCAAGGGTGGCTTCGAAGCAATGAGTCTAAGTGCAACATCTGAGAATTTTGTCTTTGGAGCCCTAGCAAAAAGTCTTGCAGGTGGACAATAGTACTCATAAGAATAAGCAGAGTAGTTCTTGGTCTTATGAACATGGCGGTTTGATGAAACGCGCTCATATTCATAGGCCTGAGTATGGCTTCCCTGCAAAACATTTGCATTAGTGCGACTCAGGTGAGTCCTTTGTCTGTATGAAGCCTTTGGACCATATGAAGCCTGTGGTCTGGGGTTTGTCTTCTTCACTTGTGGTGTCATGATGACATTCACAGGAAGATTCTCCAGCAACCTTTTCGACACCCAGACTTTCTTCATAGGTGGCCCATTCCTGCAGTTAGTACCAATATACCTGGCAAACACTTCACCATTCTGATTCTTAAACAGTTTATAGTTTGCATCGAAGGATTCATCAATAACAATGGGATTAGTACAATTGAAGCCTGACAGGGTGGATGGATCCACCGAGGGTTCCTTTGCAGCAACCCATGTGGTTTTGGGGTACTGCTCAGGTTTCCAGTAAGAGCCATCAACATTCATTTTCCTTACGAACCCAAGACCCTCTTTTCTAGGGTTTCGGTTCAGGATCTGTCTTTTGAGGACATCACATAGTGTCTGATGCCCTTTGAGACTTTTGTACATCCCTGTTTCAAGCAATGTCTTCAACCTAGCATTTTCATCAGCAATAGCAGTGGTATCCTCAGCAGAGGGGTTAGTTACCACATCAACAGTTGAAGATATTGCAATAGTAGCAGCAGTAGAACATCCAGCAACAGAAGTAGCGTTGTCACGCTCAATGCATTTAAGACATGGTGGTTCAAATCCTTCCTGAGCGGAACTAATCTGTTTGGCGCGAAGTGACTCATTTCCCTTTTGAAGATCTTCATGAGCCGCTCTCAATTTCTCAAGATCTTGCTTCCTTTGAAGATAATCATAGGAAAGCTTTTCATGAGTTGTTGAGAGCGTTTCATGATGACTTTCAAGTTCCTCATACTTAACATGAAGATTTTTTATGTCTTCAATTAAGGACTGAGATCGAGTCATTTCAGCGTCTAACGGGTCATCGCTTTTGTCTAATAGTTTTTGAATATGTTCCATAGCTTTCTATTGTTTAGTTGCAATTTTAGCAAGTGTTTTGTGGCTGGGTTTGGAACCACAATCAGAGTCATATTCACTGGATGTTTGACAGTGAGTAGTGCATGTGTTTACCTTGGCACCGCGTGCCATGAAGTAGTAGGTGGGAGCGGAGTAGTCCTTGTCTTTTGCATCGGTGTCGGTGATGAAGTCATTGTCTTCAATGTTGAAGATGGACTTGGAAACGTATGTTGTAGCCAGACTCGCAACGCCAGAATTGGACTCCTCCTCAGACTCCACCTCCGCCTCCTCAGAAGCGAACTCCTCCTCTGAATCCATTTCCTTGCCAACAAGCGCACGAGCCTTGCCAGATGAGCTCTTCTTGTGTGATGAAGACTTTGAGGAAGACTTGGAAGAAGACTTTGAGTATTTATTCTTCTTCTTGTCATCAGAATCATACTCCTTGCTCTTCTTCTTCTTCTTCTTCTTGTTCTCATTGTCCCACTGCGGACACTCAGAGATGTAGTGGCCAGGTTTCTTGCACTTGTGGCATGTTCTCTTCTTGTAGTCATGAGCAGAAGCTTCATCATTCCTTGGGCTTGATCGTGAAGACTTTCTGAAGCCTTTCTTCTTGGTGAATTTTTGGAACTTCTTCACAAGCATAGCAAGCTCCTTTCCAATGTCTTCAGGATCATTAGAACTGCTATCAGATTCTTCTTCAGATGAGGAGACAGCTTTTGCCTTCAAGGCACGAGTTCGCCCATAGTTGGGACCGTAGATGTCTCTTTTCTCAGAAAGCCGAAACTCATGTGTGTTGAGCCTCTCAAGTATGTCAGAAGGATCGAGTGTCTTGAAGTCAGGACGTTCTTGAATCATCAGGGCTAGGTTGTCAAACGAGCTGTCAAGTGATCTCAGGAGTGTCTTGACAACTTCATGCATGGTGATCTCAATAGCGCCGAGGGCTTGAAGCTCATTTGTGATGTCAGTGAGTCGATCAAATGTGAGTTGGACATTCTCATTGTCATTTCTCTTGAAGCGGTTGAAGAGGTTGCGAAGGACACTGGTTCTCTGATCTCTCTGGGTTGAGACGCCTTCGTTGACCTTGGAGAGCCAGTCCCAGACTAGCTTAGATGTTTCCAAAGCACTCAGACGGCCATACTGTCCTTTGGTCAGATGACCACAGATGATGTTCTTGGCAGTGGAGTCCAGTAGAACGAACTTCTTGACATCAGCAGCGGTGACACCTTCACCGGCCTTGGGAACGCCATTCTTGACGACATACCATAGGTCGACATCAATGGCTTCAAGATGCATGCGCATCTTATTCTTCCAGTAGGGATATTCAGTTCCATCGAAGACTGGGCACGCACCGGAGACTTTGATTATCCCTGCAGTCGACATAGCTAAAACTTCAGGTGGTTAAACTGAATCACACAGAACAAGGGAGTACCTTGCTCTGATACCAATTGAAAGTGCTAGTGATCGACTAGAGGGGGGGGGGTGAATAGGCGATTTTTATGAAAGTCTTCAAAACATGGAAGTTTCGAAGACAACGATAGGAATAAACCTATTACCATGTAGCGGAAGGTAGACTACACTAAGCAAGCCATAGTCAAGTATTCAATGAAGTGAAAGCACAACGACTAATAGCAGCTAGGCAGTATAGATCAGGTAGGAAGATAGTGTGAAGCCAATCAGAACAAGCAGTCACTCAGTGAAGACAAACGATAATGCAATCATACAATGACTTCACCAGGACCAACAGTAAGTAAAGGGATGGGAAGGATGAAACCAGTGACTTGTTGAAGACAATGATTTGTTGGACCAGTTCCAGTTGCTGTGAAAATTGTACGTCTGGTTAGGGAGGCTGAGATTCAACTCAGAAGACCATGTCTTCACCTTATTCCCCTTGAGTTAAGGACACCCAGTCCTCGCCCAATCACTCTAGTAAGTCTTCAAGGTAGACTTCCAAACCTTCATAGATTTCGTTCACCGGCGATCCACAATGACTCTTGGATGCTTAGAACGCGACGCCTAACCGGCTGGAGGATTCACAGTCCTCAAGTGTAATAAGTCTTCAGATCACACAGACAGGAAGACTTAAGTGATGCCGAACACTCTTTGTCTCTGGGTGTTTAGGGCTTTATCCTCGCAAGGAATTCTCTCTCAAAGGCTTTAAGGTGGGTTGCTCTCAAACGACAAAAGCCGTGCACTAACTCTGAGCAGCCAACCGTTTATGGTTGTAAGGGGTGGGCTATTTATAGCCACTAGGCAACCCGACCTGATTTGTCCGAAATGACCCTGGGTCACTAAGGAACTGACACGTGTTCCAACGGTCAGATTTCAAACACACACGGTAACTTTACTTGGGCTACAAGCAAAGCTGACTTACCCAGCTCTGGATAAGATTTGCTCTCATTGTCTTCGCTCGAAGACATAGGATTTTGGTTAAGCATCACTTCAGTCATTCTGACTGGTTCTCTTAGACCCCACTTAACAGTATGATGGTTCCTATGACTCAACAAAGAAGAAAAAGAACGAAGAAACAACTAAGTCTTCGCGCTCCATAGTCTTCACTCGTTGTCTTCTCTTGTCATAATCTTCAATGTGAATGTCTTCACATCCCACCTTTGACTTCAGTGTCTTCATACATTTTTAGGGGTCATCTCTGGTAGGAAAACCGAATCAATGAGGGACTTCTACCTGTGTTATCCTGCAATTCTCACAAACACATTAGTCCCTCAACCTGGTTTGTCGTCAATACTCCAAAACCAACTAGGGGTGGCACTAGATGCACTTACACTAACCAACTATTTGAAGGAATAAACAAGGCAACAACGGCTGCTGTCAGGAAGGCATACATGGTATTTTCTTAAAGATTGAACCATTCCTAACCTTTCCTCTTGTTTTGAGCATATTCTGTGCAGTTCAACTAAAATAAAATGCCATCACCGCCTTGACAATTTAGTGACACTGTACAAAAAGAAATGACTTACCATTACATCATGATGTCAGGTATGTAATCGACAGGCATTAGAGACAAACATACAGACCTCCTCCGATAACATAATAAGCATTAATTTTAACAAAGGTGTGACTAGATTTACCGGCATAATTTGAGTGAACTCTACACACGCTGTTCCTTAATATAAGACGTATTCGCAGTTCAATTTAAAGTACCCAAACGTCTAGTATTTAGAAAAACAAGTAGTAGTTTTCTTGAGCACATATCTGGAAAAGCTTGCCACACCTTATATATGTCCATACACTAATGCAACACCATTCGAATAGTACAAATACACACTAATCTAGTGGCTAGTGCAATAGTAGAGTAGTTTTTTTATTACGGGGTACAGTACAATGGTTTTACTGAACATATTTCCATAAGCTAGCACTGGAAGATTTCTATAAGCATTAACTATAAAAAATGTAAAGGTAACAAGTTTCAGCATTGGTATACTAGCTGTGCAACAACATTAAACCAAATACAAATGTCTGAAGGTAACTAGCATTATTAATTAATGAAGTGTTTTTTGCAAACTATGTACCTTCAAGCACTACTGCAGGTTGCTGCTAACACGACACTACAATCAGAGAACCTTTGATGAAACTGTGTGCGATGCAATAATCGCAAACTATGGTGTAAAAGAACCGCCAAAAAGGTGCAAAATGTTTGCGATGCCGGATGCATCAAACACGGTTCTGATTTTAATTGTGTGTGCGATGTAGGGCATACAGTTTAGTTCAATGAACTGTTTGCGATGAGGTGGAACAAAAGAAACGGGCAGCGAGATGAAGGCATGTGCAATATACTCCCTCCGGTCCTTTGTACTTTGCATATTAGGTTTGTCCTAAGTCAATCTCATCCAACTTTGACCAAGTTTATATAAAAAATTATAGACATTCACATAACAACACCAATATCATTAGATTCATTTTGGAATATATTTTCATATTATATTTATTTGATATTATAGATGCTAACAATTTCTAATATAAATTTGGTCAAACTTAGCAAAGTTTGACTTTCGGCAAATCCAATGTGCAGAGTAAAAAGGACCAGAGGGAGTACAACATATAGTTCACTCGGATGAACTGTTTGTGATGAGGAGGAACAATAGAAACGGGCAGCTAGATAAAGGTGTGTGCGACTGAGGGCATATGCTTCAGAAGGATTAACTATTTGCGATTAGGCAACAGAACAGAAACGGGTCAGCCAGATCAAAGTGTCTGCGATTGATGGCATACACTTCACACGGATGAACTGTTTGCGATTAGCCACAACAAACAGAAACAGTTAGATAGATCAGCGTGTGTGTGCTAGACGGGCACACACATTCTAATTAAAAGAAGCGTGCGTGATGGTAATAACGAGCGCGCACGGTTGTTGGAACAAGACGTGTGCTGACATTGCCTATTGCGGTGCACCCTATGGTGCAAACGCCACATACGCGGCCGAGAAGGCGTGCCCATGTTACGCCTTCTGTTGAAAGTGTCGCACTTATAACCGTTCATATATTTTGGGCTTGCATATCATCACATTCCAAATTACGGCCACACTATATTTAATTGCAAACATGTTCACACCGATCATAACCTAAATGATTTCACACTTAGGAGCGTATTAGTACACGTTTATAAATACTACTACTCCAAGATGACTGCACATTCCTCCTCAACTCCTCACCCACAAAAACAAAGTCATTCATGATTGTTCCCTTGCATCTGCCATGGCCAGCGTGAGTTCTGGGTCGAGAGATTGCCACCAGGGAGATGCAAGCATGGAAGCGGAAGCACGAGAGATGTCCCGCCTCATCGAGAAAGCAACCTACATGTCCCGCCGCGCGGCCGTAGCATCACAGAGGTCCTGCCGTGCCGCCGAAGCAGCACAGAGGTCCCGCCGCACCGTCGATGCATCAGACTGGTCGGGCCGCACGGAAGCAGAAGAGATGTCCCACCGCACCGCAAATGCAGCAGAGATGTCCTCCCGTGCCGCGGTGGCCTCGGAAAATGTCTCACGGGCAGGCGAGGACCCTTACAGGCGCATGCATGCGATCGTCCATAGCCGTATGGATCAGATCTCCGGCTGGGCGAGGTTGCAGGATGACATGAAAGCCTCTTTTGAACAGGCTACCGGCGTCATCCAACAACCAAATGAGAGCAATGCGAAGCTCCTGGCCAAGCGCGGCCTGCTGAGGGCAAAGATCGTGGGAAGTGCGGAGCAGCAGGAGGAGACCACTGCCTTGTTGAAGAGGACCGGCGTCATCATCGATAAATTTATGGACGAGAATGACATGCTGCGGATCGACCACAGAAGGCTAGTGGACGAATCTATGGATGCTCTCAAGCAGCATCTTGAGGACAAGAAAGAGCTCATAGCCGCTCGGCGCGGAGACTAGTTCCCGCGGCATGCAGCAACGCATCAAGAAAGTAGAGATCGGTGAGCCGGATCGTTGTCTTCCTTCTTCTTTTGCCCTTGTGTATTTCGGGCATTGCTGCATGTGGCTTTTTTAATTATGTTCCTAAATATGTAAGACAATTATTATCCATTGTCATCATCCTTATATTCACCATGCTTGCTATAAGTCACAGTCGATGCTATATAGGTCCGTTGGATCTTACATCAAGATCCGTGCAAAACTTTCTTTTTAGATTTTCATTTTTCTCTCTTAAATCTTAGTCCATTGAGACATATATCCACGCCGTAGAACAGGGGCTCCGGCGCCATTAATGGAGACGTTGGGAGGGAGGTGCGCGGCGGGTAGAGGTCAAAGGGCTCTCCTCCCGATGAGCACATGCAGGGGTATGATCGCACGCCTCCCGTACTCAAATAGCTACCCCGCACGACACCTCCTAGCCAATAAAAAGAGGGGATGTGTGAAGGCATGTAATTGGTAAGTAGCACGCCCGCGATTTCAATAAATACTTGTGTTTTCGATTTGTAATGTGACAACAATTATTCCAAAATGACTTTGTTGATTGTTAATGTGTGCGCTTTCGCATATCGGACAGAAAATTACCACAACATGTTGGTGCCATGTCATGACATCATGCCAACTTTCATGATTTTCAGGCGTGTTTTGGATTTATAGGAATTAAAAAACCAAGTTTCTCAATCTTTCCGGTCGAGCCACGACGCCCAAATGTTTGAATTTCATTCCCATTTCTTGCATGGGACCTAGAAATTCACCCAAGGACACACATGTGATTTTTCAACCAACTTTGGTGCACTGGAGCATGTGCTTGTACTTCAAATTTGAATTATGGACATTAAATGCCTAGAAACTCAATTAATCTATAAAAAAGGCCAAATGAACCCGGAATAATTCCAAAATTTAGCACGATACTTCTATTTAGTCTAATCTGCCTGTGTAAAAAATTAAGGCGGGAGAAGGCAGTGTACGTATGTCGTTTCGCACATGGAGGTGACACGTTCCCTCTCGGAACCACGAGCCTTCTTGAGAGAAGCTTCGGTTTGCAAGAAGCTTACACCAAAGCTTGTCCCAATTTGGCCAAAAAAAATTACCATAGCATGTTGGTGCCATGTCATGACACCATGCCAAGTTTCATGATTTTCAGGCATGTTTTGGATTTACAGGAATTAAAAACCAAGTTTCCCAATCTTTCCGGCCAAGCCATGGCGTCCAAATGTTTGAATTTCATTCCCTTTTCTTGCATGGGACATAGAAATTCACCCAAGGACACACATGTGATTTTCAACCAACTTTGGTGCACTGGAGCATGTACTTGTACTCCAAATTTGAATTATGCACATTTAAATGCCCAGAAACTCAATTAATGTATAAAAAAGGCCAAACGAACCCGGAATAATTCCAAAAATTAGCACGATACTTTTATTTGGTCTAATCTGCCTCTGTAAAAAAATTAAGCTGGGAGAAGACAGTGTACATATGTCGTTTCGCACATGGAGGTGACATGTTCCCTCTCGGAACCACGAGCCTTCTTGAGAGAAGCTCCGGTTTGCAAGAAGCTTACACCAAAGCTTGTCCCAAATCGGCCAAAAAAATTACCACAGCATGTTGGTGTCATGCCATGACACTGTGCCAAGTTTCATGATTTTCAGGCGTGGTTTGGATTTACAGGAATTAAAAACCATGTTTCTCAATCTTTCCGGCCGAGCCACGATGCCCAGATGTTTGAATTTCATTCCCATTTCTTGCATGGGACCTAGAAATTCTCCCAAGGACACACATGTGATTTTTCAACCAACTTTGGTGCACTGGAGCATGTGCTTGTATTTCAAATTTGAATTATGCACATTAAATGCCTAGAAACTCAATTAATGTATAAAAAAGGCCAAACAAACCCGGAATAATTCCAAAATTTAGCACGATACTTCTATTTGGTCTAATCTGCCCGTGTAAAAATATTAAGGCAGGGGAAGGCAGTGTACTTATGTCGTTTCGCACACGGAGGTGACACGTTCCCTCTCGGAACCACAAGCCTTCTTGAGGGAAGCTCCAGTTTGCAAGAAGCTTATACCAAACCTTGTCCCAATTCGGCCCAAAAATTTATCGCAGCATGTTGGTGCCATGTCATGACACCATGCCAAGTTTCATGATTTTCAGGTGTATTTTGGATTTACAAGAATTAAGAAACCAAGTTTCTTAATCTTTCCGGCCGAGCCACGACGCCCAGATGTTTGAATTTAATTCCCATTTCTTGCATGGGACCTATAAATTCATCCAAAGACACACATGTGATTTTTCAACAAACTTTGGTGCACTGGAGCATGCGCTTGTAGTTCAAAATTGAATTATGCACATTAAATGCCCAGAAACTCAATTAATGCATAAAAATGCCAAACGAACCCGTAATAATTCCAAATTTAAACACGACACTGATGTACTAGTTGCATGTTCACTGTACGTAAATGTTCTAGCAATTCAAACACCATCCTTTCCCTCCATAACACCATTTTGTCTTTCAAAACATAATGAAAAATCAGGTATATGACAAACAGTTTACTAGAAAGAATAGTGTGGGATGCGATATAAAATATCTTGGGGCAGCATCTTGTGTGGCTTACGCAGGAAGCTTCATCGTCTACAGTCCACCGCCCCCACTTGCACCACACTTGCGCGCCAGTTTCTCGTGGCCCCGAGCGAAAAAAAAATTCCACCGCGGAAATATCTATCTCCCCGCCCCCTCCATCGCACCAAAAGTCACATTTCCACTGTTCCTCCTTGCTTTCCAAGTTCAAACCTTCACTGCTGCTTACTGGCAGCCCAGCCTCCTCGCCAGCGACCCTTCTTCTTACACCGCCGGCGACCCTTCTTCTTGCAGCGCCGCCTCCTCGCTGGCGACCCTTCTTCTTGTTGTGCAGCCTCCTCGCGGCCGACCCTTCTTCTTGCCGCGGGGCCTCGTCGATATGGTCACGTAATCCACGCCCCACTAATAACCCACAAGTATAGGGGATCGCAATAGTTTTCGAGGGTAGAGTATTCAACCCAAATTTATTGATTCGACAGAAGGGGAGCCAAAGAATATTCTCAAGTATTAGCAGCTGAGTTGTCAATTCAACCACACCTGGAAAACTTAATATCTACAACAAAGTATTTAGTAGCAAAGTAATATGATAGTAAAGGTAACAGTGGCAAAAGTAACGTTAGCAATTTTGTAGTGATTGTAAAAGTGGCTACGCAAAATTAACTAAGCAAAGAACAATATGTGAAAAGCTCGTAGGCAATGGATCAGTGATGGATAATTATGTCGGTTGCGATTCCTCATGCAATAGTTATAACATAGGGTGACACATAACTAGATCCAGTTCATCAATGTAATGTAGGCATGTATTCTGAATATAGTCATACGTGCTTATGGAAAAGAACTTGCATGACATCTTTTGTCCTAGCCTCCCGTGGCAGAGGGGTCCTATTGGAAACTAAGGGATATTAAGGCATCCTTTTAATAGAGTACCGGACCAAAGCATTAACACTTAGTGAATACATGAACTCCTCAAACTATGGTAACCACTGGGAGTGGTCCCGATTATTGTCACTTCGGGGTTAACGGATCATAACACATAATAGGAGACTATAGACTTGCAAGATAGGATCAAGAACTCACATATATTCATCAAAACATAATAGGTTCAGATCTGAAATCATGGCACTCATGCCCTAGTGACAAACATTTAGCATAGCAAAGTCATAGCAACATCAATCTCAGAACATAGTGGATACTAGGGATCAAACCCTAACAAGACTAACTCAATTACATGATAAATCTCATCCAACCCATCACCGTCCAGCAAGCATACGATGGAATTACTCACGCACGGCGGTGAGCATCATGAAATTGGTGATGGAGGAAGGTTGATGATGACGATGGCGACGGATTCCCCTCTCCGGAGCCCCGAACGGACTCCAGATCAGCCCTCCTGAGAAAGATTAGGGCTTGGCGGTGGCTTCGTATCGTTAAACGCGATGAATCCTTCTCTCTGATTTTTTCTCCCCAAACGTGAATATATAGAGTTGGAGTTGAGGTCGGTGGAGCACCAGGGGGCCCACGAGGTAGGGGGCGCGCCCCCACCCTCGTGGGCAGGGTGTGGGCCCCCTGGCCTTGATTCTTTCGCCGGTATTTTTTATATATTCCAAAAATATTCTCTGTTGATTTTCAGGTCATTCCGAGAACTCTTCTTTCTGCACAAAAATAACACCATGGCAACTCTGCTGAAAATAGCGTCAGTCCGGGTTGGTTCCATTCAAGTCATGCAAGTTAGAGTCCAAAACAAGGGCAAAAGTGTTTGGAAAAGTAGATACGATGGAGACGTATCACCCACCCACGCCATCCTCCTCCTTTCTCGTCCCACATGCCCCGACCGACGGTGCTATACCATACGCCGAAATCACTGTCCCCCTCCTCCAATTAAGCGCCGCCCATAGCCATTTTGCATGCAGTATAACATGGAGCTCGGTAGCATGCAGCCGCATGATCGCACGAGGTCGCTATGTCTGCCATGCGTGCCAGCCGCCAGATCTTGGAGGAGCACCTCATCTTCGAGGCCACCGTCGACACCGCCACACGGTTGTCTACTTTTAAAATATAGTTCATGCTTTTTCTTGAGGTCACCGCCAGTGCCTTCTAGTGATTTGTCCTCTGTAATGTTAATATGCAATCTGATGTTCAGTTAACAGTTTGGTCCTCTTAAATGTAATATTTAGTTAACACTTTGGTCCAACAATTGCTACATTTTGTAGTACCATTCTCAAGCATTCTTTGTTTTGTTAACTGTCTTATCTTCTAGTACATGTTTCTATTCTGCAATGTCGTGCTTAGTTAACTATTTTGGTTCATTTGGCCTGATGTCCATTTAACTGTTTGGTTCAGTTTTGCAATTTGATTTTTATTTGTTGTGGGTACAATTTTGTATTGTTATGCATGTGAAATAGATTGAATTTGGCTATACTCAATACATATTCTACTGATAGTATGGCAACTCTCAGTTAACCTGATGAAGATCTTCCTTATGTGTGTTGCAGGGAAACAATGGGAGACACCGCGATTTACCATCAAGGTTTGTTCAAGCATGGTCCTTTGGCTAATAGCACATTATTGTGCAGTTGTAGGAATCATTCTAATATTTAGGTTTCTTACAATTTGGTCTTGCATATGTAGGTCCTGCTGTCAGAGGCTTAGACTCACTGTTCGACCCATTTTGCATATGGGGAAATGAGATGTCCATGAATATCAGTCAAGTCAAGAAACTCAGAAAGATTGTTAGGATGAAGAAACTTGCGACGAATAACAGCAAGATCTTTGTTTGCACAATGAAGAATAAACCAGTCAACTATAGGATGGTACTAACTCTTTTACCTTGTTTTTACCCCTTGTGCCATTTCAAAATTTAGAACAGCGATTTATGCATATCTTTGTTTTCAGTACTTTTCAAAGCAGTTCACCGATGATTACCTCTCAAACCACCTGCATGGTCAAGAGGCGAGGAAGGTATTCATTCAACACCCACGATACAATATTGAAGTCTTGCTGAAGAGGACGAAGGTCGGGCGGGCAATTATCCATATCCACTGGCCTAAAGTTGCAAGGACATTCAACATCAGTGAAGGCTCAATATTTTCCTTCCGCTTCTGCAGTTTCCCATATGAGATTCATTTGTCTATTTACCGTGTATGATGCTACTTTCCAAAGGTTTTTGATGTTGCATATGAAACTTGGTGCTGTTGTGTAATGGCGTAACTAAGTAGCAAAGCTATCTGATGTAATTCGATTATGAAATCCTGGTTGCTGTTATACGGATATGAAATATCTCGTGTGTTTTTTAAGAAATATCAATTTGGTTAGTACATGGATTATCAATAATAGGCTAATTACCCTGCTTATTGGGGTTTTCTATTACAAATGGTTACTCAGACAACACCGTGGGCGATGAACTCAAACAACCCGCGCGATTTCTAGAAAGCAGGCGTGTTCGATCAGGTAACAATCACACACGGCTTCTGGAAGAGAACTATTTGTGTTAGGCCACCTTGCACAAACGTTTCCACACAAAAAACAGTGTGTGATATACATACGAACGGAAATGATTTTCTGGGATTCACCGTGTGGGATGTACATACGAACGGAAACAATTGGGTTTCGATGCCCCACCAGATCGCACACGAGCTCATTTTGTGTGCCAGGAGGGCCTATCCCTGACGGTTTCTGGGTCGTGTGGGAAGGACCCCCCCTATCGACCACACTCACTTGGTGACGGTATGAAATGCCGTCATGTAAAGGGGTTAAAAACCATTTGTATAGCACGCCGCTGTACCAGTGAAGGTAGATATCATTTCGGACTCGAGCGGACCTAAAAATTGCTATCCCTATCTTGATAATCGATCAAACATAAAAACTTGATCAAGCGAATCAAGAAAACAACCGGAGGAGGAGGTGCCCACTCTTGACCTTTCCTCTTCTCTTCATAATTTTTTGTGCAGTTCAGCCAAAATAAAATGACATCAGTGCCTTGGCATTTTGGTGACAATGTACAAAAAATTGACTTGTGTCATGAAAGTGAGGTATGTAATCTATAAGCATTAACCGTGCAAAAATCTGAAGGTAGTAACAAGTTTCATTGTTGGTATACTGGCTGTGCAACAACATTAGAGTGCCTTAGCTGAAAAATCTTTAATACATCCACAATCAATAGCTAACCCTAAAATAATATAATGATATTAAATGCCATTGCTTAAATTTATCGGTGCCATTAGACTGAGTGCGGCATTAGTTAAATGTGGCATCACTTTAGCAGTAGCATTGCTTGACTTTATTGGTGGCGTTATACTAACAGCAAAAAAAGTGGCAATAAGAGCATGGGAGGCCCATTCGGATAGTGGGCACACCAGTACGATGTACCACCACAGACGCATAGAGTGGTGAGGAAAGTATGTTTGCCTAGAGCAACAAATATCCAGGCAGCATATGTGGATTATGTCCCATTTTTGTTCTCTTTAGCCACCTTTTTCCTATGTAAGGACAACAAACCTATCGACCTCGTCCTTCTCTATTGCGTTGTCATGCCTTTCTACCCTTTTCAACCAAGAGACACGAGACTCATTCCTTAGCTACTGGTTTCCCCTTTTCCGTCTAGACGCGGGTTCGATACCTAGTCTCTTCGACAGTACTTTCTCCCTTCCTTTCCTTATTCAACTCAGACATGGATTAGTCTGCATGAAGTAGGGTTTCCTTTAATAGTTCAAACTAAGGTTTTCCTCTATGTGACCAGTAGAGCAGAGGATAGAAAATTGGGGAGATGGTGGAGTGGAAAAGATCCACATGCAGCAATGTGGAAGATGGGGCAATAGAGCAAGGGTATGGTTCAAAAAAAGGTAGCATACCCGAGGGTCGGTGGGAAGTTACTTCGCTCGTGGTAGTCGTCCTTCGCACACACTACGCCAGCGAGCTTGGGGATGGAGGCCATCCCGCGCGGGCACTAGGTCTAAGACGACGGCCTTGTCATCAGTGTGTGACCTCGCTCGCTGACGACAAGTGTGTCAACAGTGCACGTCCTTTAATTCCCCGACGGACGAGATACTGGCGGATCTGTGACCACCGGTGAGGAGGGAGAGAGAGGGTCCACTGCCGTCTTTTTAGATCTGGAGAGAGGGTGATAGTGCGAGAAGCAAGTGGGTAGGCCTTAGCAAGCAAGCGAAGAAGCTCCAACCTATATAGTATCTTTTTATACGTACTAGTACTAGAGGTGGAGTAGTGGTAGAGTAGTTTATATTTTGTCTACATACAGTACTAATTAGTTGTGCTTCAAAACTTAATGACATGCCATTAATTAAAAAAATAAAGTCAAGAAATAATGTGGAACCTCGGGCCAACGCGGCTAGATCGCATTTTGCACGAGAAATGACACACCATGATTCGTTGACATGTGGACCCGTTCCAACATGTTAGTGAGACGACGACGAGTCCTTTTGTACAATATCCAAACGGACGTCTATGTAGGCCGGGGCGCCTCTTCCTGTACCATGGCAACCGTCCACCTCCTCTTCACCTTCCCCTTTCGATTTGGAACTGTTGTCGCACGCTCTTCCTCCCTCCATTTGCCTTCACCCTTCCTTCTGTCATTGTTCGATCGTCTTCTCCATGGAGGGAACAGACCAGAAATGACCCCATTATTCTTGCCCCGATCTGAAAGATGATGTGGTGGAGGAACTCATTGATCGATGCGACATCATCACCTTGGCTAGCATGGCAGGTTCATTCAAGACCATTCTCAACTCAACAAAAAACATCATTACAAAGAACCCAAGGGTCCAGGAGCGGTTTGATCTCCCCTATCTTCTTCGCCATGACCCTGCTCGCTGGCGCGCCGACGACGGAAGCCTCGCTTTGTGCAAGTTGATGCCGCTTGATAATGATACGTGTGATGTTAAGATGCCATCGCTTAAGGGTAAGGCCTGGGCAGGTGCAAATGGAGATTGGGCTGTTTATATTGGGTACAACTGCGAGTGGGAACTTGTGAATTTGTACACTCGTCACTGGGTTCCACTTCCAAAAATCTCAGAGTGCCCTGAGGTTGAGCACACATATGATCTACGTATGTTCAAATATGATCATGGTGACTGTCGTCTACGGAAGATAGCAATTTGTCGAGTTCCCAACCGCTCTTGGGATTACACGAATTATGATGTTGTTTCTATCTTCGACAAGCTTATTGCCATCCTTACTTCCACGCCTCGATGGATATTGCTCAAAAATGAATTTCTGTACATGGATGAGTAGTGTGATGCAATTCAATATGAGCATCTTGTGTTTGGTGCCACCACTCATGGCACTGTTTTTGCATGGGATCCTTATTGTTTCGGTACGTTTGTCTTCCATCGTAATTAGAATTTTTTCACCCACATGCATGCGAGTTAGTATCCCCATACTAACCAACCTTCTTGTGTTTCCACGGACCTGTGAACATTCCACCACCTATACTTGAATTTTTTTGTAACCAAGGGGGAGGTGATGATAGTGATGATCACAAGCACGAGGACGAGCAAGACCTACATACTCAGTGGCGCCTAGCAACTTATTCCGATGGATCACCTCTTCTTGTATGTATATAGGGCACTGCTGATGTTACTAATGAAGTAGGTGTTGTCTCCCATGGTCGCACTATCCAGACCTATTCCAACATCCGTTGCAGGGTATTCAGGATGGATACTAGTGTGCTAGCGCCAACACCTTCTCCCTGGTTCAATATTGATAGTCTTGGAGAAAACTCGCTCTTCCTTGGACTAAACTATCCAATGATGGTGAAGAACGATCTAGCTGTTGTTTGCACAATGTTACTATCATTTATGAGAAGCAACTGTATCTATACATTATACATTGCTATGGTTCCCTACCCTGGCTATCACAATATGCGTCCTGATATAGGCAGCTTCAGCCTGGATGATGAGTCCTACGTTGGTCTCGCTACTGACAATAGCTGGCGCTTCCCAGAGGCTTACTTATGGTTCAAAGCAAGCATTTCCAATGCCAAGGATTGGTTGAGCTGAAGTTCATTTGATTGCTTGTTATTTGTTGTGTGATAAAAACTTTAGTATTTACTAGAGTGTTTTGTTGGAAATAATCTATAATCCAACATGTATCCTCATTGTCGTTGTGTGTTGATGACTTGTTGTATGTAATAAATGGTACATTTGCATATGCATGTGATAAAATCAATTTATGAATGGTTTTCGATTCACTTCTTGGAGTGTGAGTACCGTAGTAGTATAGCCAACATACAGTTATACGAAGTTGCCACATCACATAGAGCCAACCTAATAGTATGCTAGTACAATAGTTAGTCCTAGTAGTAGTATACCATCAACTAGAGCTAGGTGTCGCACGGAGGCCGAGAAATATGGTGATAGCGTGAGGTGGGCTTGTATGTATGATGTAGGCACATGGCTTGACGTGTTCCCTACTCCTCCGGTCTAAATGTGGAGAAGATTTGGTTGAGTTCTTCCTTCTTTTGCCGACACGTGGGACATCCAACATCCAGGTCGTGTCATGCAATAAAATGGAGTGCTAGTTGAAGCCAAATGATGTGCATCTTAGGTTAAACTGTAAATAGGATCTTACTCTTGAGTAACTCCAAAAGCGGCCACCGAAGATCTTTATTGTATTTGCTTTTCATCACCAGCACGTTGAGGTGAAATATGTGCAGGTTCAGTGGGTCATCTTGCGTTTTCACTGACATGTGGAACCACATGTGAGCAAACAGACGATAGGCACACTCCGCGCGTCTGCTGGTTGGCTGAAAACAGAGAGGAGGGCTGAGCACAGACTCTAGGAAATTTTGCGATAATGTGAGTAGTACTAGTGGTGTACCGTACTCCTGGAGAGATAATGTGTTCGCTCTACGTAACCAGCACCTCGATATAGTGGGGTGGCATGGGCCATAACTAGCATTCACATCTAGTAGTATGGCACATGCCACCGACATGAGTCCCATCTGATACCAATTTTCTTGGAGTCCGTGCTACAACTATCTCTTCTCCCTCCCGTTTTCTCTAACTCAGCCATCACGCGGTGGGTGGGTGGGGTTTTGCCGATAGTCGGTTTTCTCAACTGCAGTCCCACTTGTAAGTGAATATGCAACACAACACGCATTCCCCTTGAGCGGCGTGCCGGAACAACTGTGTGGGGGTGCGATGCGAACACGACAGGATTTTCCTTTTGAACTTGTAACTTGTAAAATTTGGTTCTGCTCCTTGGCGCGACCAATAGATAGAAATAATGATTTTCCCTAGAGTAATGAGAAGTTTGGTTCTAGCGCGGTTCATGCCTCTGTTCCTAAATATTTGTCTTTCGAGAGATTTTAACAAGTGATTACATACAGAGCAAAATGAGTGAATCTACACTCTAAAATTTGTCTATGTACATCCGTATGTGGTAGTCCATTTGAAACCTCTAAAAAGACGAACGGACGAAGAGAGTACGTACAAAAATTATGAAGTTGATGTGAAAGGTAAGATAATTACTAGTACAATACTACTAGATGGAATTGACAGAAAGATAAAGATACATACGGATCCATCAACGACTTCCTCACACCCTAGTGCACTGGGTCACCAACCAACGTGTGAGGAGCAACGGCGTTGGCGGAGAGCTCAACGTGCTTCTGAACAATGCCGTCCAAGGTTGCTCTGTGATCCAAGAAGGCCAGCATCCTATCGTCCTCCTCTTTCACGTAGTAGTCCTTGTGGACGATTTGCTCGTAGACGTGGGTGACTATGTCGTTGGTGTCTTGCTGCACCAGACGCTGCGCGGCGAGCGCGACCTTGAGGTGGACATTCTTCGGTGTGCCGACGGGCAGTCACGGGGCCCCCAGTTCGTCGAAGAGGTTGTCACCATAGAGGCCATTGAGGGCAGCGGGCATCGCAGAGCCTGGGCGTGTGTGCTAGAGGCGTACGTCAAGGTCGTCCATGAGCTTCTTGACGATGGTGAACTTATCGAGGAAGCCGATAAGGACCTCGTCGAACAAGGAGACGAAGCTGTCGTCCAAGAGCCTCTCGCCCTGGCGGCCTCAAGCATGACCTGGAGACGTTCCTCGGTGCTAGGCCACAAGCTGGCGTCATGAACCATCTAGCACAGCCGACTCATGCTCGCGCTCATCGCCTCCATGGGTCTAGCTTCTAGTCAACTGATCTTACGATTGGAGTGATCACTCTTGCCCTTGGTTAGGGTGTGTAGGTGCGTAGGATTTCGTAGATTGGACTGACAGGGAGCCTTTATATGAGAAGTTCATACTGCGTTGCATGCACGTGTGTGTTGGCCATCTACTCCTCGTCCCTCCCTCTGTGCTGGTGCAGTGTAGTAGTCCTCTTATCGATACCAAGTTGGGGGCAAAACGAGAGAACTTTCATGTTTACTACTCCCTTCGTCTAGGTGTATAAGTTATGAAAACCAAATAATCCCAAAATACTTAGGCGGGGTGCATTAAATCCCTCCTCATTTCTTGTTTCTTGACATATCAACCAATAAGAGATGTGAGGCGTGCATGCTTTCAATGACTTGAGACTACCAAACACGACATGCAGTGGTTAGTTCATTGCATGCAATGCTATTAATTAGCAAATAAACATTAAGTTCTCTCGTTTTCCCGTCTTCCTTGGTCACGGTGCATAACCTACACTTATTCACCTACACAGAGGGAGTAGTATTTTGTAATCAATGTCATTGCATGCAGAGAATTGAGCACTGCATGTTGTGCTGAGTAGTCTCAAGTCATTGAATGCATACGAACTCCACATCTCCTATTGGTTGATTTCTTTTTTTGTGGCAAAAAACAGGGAACGAGGTGGATAGTAAATGCATCACGCCTAAAAGTTTTGGGATTACTTGGTTTTCATAACATGACTAATGCACAAGTACGGAGGGAGTACAATAGTAGTCTGATTGATGAGATTTCAGATTTGAGCCATCTATCAAAAGGGAAAGGAGTAGGGAGAGTGTATAATATCACCGGGAACTACATTCAAAACCGAATAAAACAATACTCCATGTATTTATTTACAGAGGGAGTAGTATAATTTTTGTGACATGCATTATTAGATATTGCTAGTCAAATACTAAATCCAGACGGAGGTGGTAGTACTACTAAATCCAGACGGTGGTGCTAGTAATAGTAGTACTACCAATGTAGTAGTACTATACTACCCATTGGTCAAATTAATACGTGCTGCTCCTCACAGTGAAGTGACAAGACCTTGCACCGGAGATGACACCTGAGTTTAGGCGCCGTGTTCGGCATACCAAAGTCAGCCTCACCGTGTGTAGTCACTATCATCATGGCTGTAGAGCTAGCCTGCTTAACTAGCCGTGTTCAACATAATTTCTCGTCCGTTGCCATGAGTAATAAAAAATATTATACTCGAGCAATGGGTATGTACGCGAACATTTATCGTAACATAGTACCTCGTGCTGGATAGTCAGAATATTACAAGTTTCAAACTAATATTACAAATGCTAGGAGTAATGTTGCACCTATGAAGAGGGAATTACTAGGAAGTTTACGTATGAACTTTCGTTACTTTAGGTGGATACAACATTATTGTACAAACTAAAATCCACCGCCCTGACAAGTCACTAGTGGGCAAATAAATTTTTTAGTCTCTGGCAACTTGATGTTTCAAAAATAAATTCAGCTTCTGCGGAGCCTTTGTCGTTTAGGCTTAGACGCTTGCGGTGATCACCACACCATTCATTGTTGCACTAGAGAATGCCAAACCTCATTACCTTGAGCACACTTGCCTTCAGAACAAAGAACCTCGCCAATTTAATCTCAGATGTGCTGCATGGGTGGTTGATCAAATCAATTTCCGTAAGATGGAGATCAAGGCATTCGATGAGATTGTTATAGTGCATCACATTTTTCACTTTCGAGTCTTTTTTTTATCTGCAAAAGAAGAGAACATATTATGGCAGATGGTTGTATAGGATTGCCCTGTCATCAAGAGGTACCAATATCATTCACTCATACGATAGGATTGGCTATATGGTTGTCTCTAAGGCTAGTGATATTCTCCCCCTCTCTCTCTCTCTCTCTCTCTCTCTCCCTTTCCTCTCATTTACCTAGGAGCACGTGAAGAACTTGGGCATTTGTTGCCTTCCACTATGTGGCTGATGCCATATTTCTCAAAAGTATGCCACATACAATACACATCAACGTCAAATCAAAAGATTCTCTAGCAATGTGAGAGAGTTGGCACCGCTCTGCACACAGACCCACATGTACAAACAAATTAATCAAATGAACTACACCAGCCTCTCCCTCTCCCAAACAAGTGTTTTTATTGCCTTAGTCCTCTCCCTCTCCCACAGAAGTATTTTTTCATTGCGTGAGTTAATTTGGCACCAGAGCAAAGTAGGTGATCCAGATTGGGGCACCAGGTGAGAAATGGAGGGCATCGATGCCAAATGCATCAGAAGTGAATTTGGCACGTGTTTTGGCCTACATAGTGGAGGGCCGTTATAGCCCACTTTTGTACTACCTCGTATTTAGTGTCAAATTTTGACCATACATTTACCTAAGAAAATGCCAATGCATGTCAACATAAATTATACCATTTGAAATTATGTTCAAATATGAATCCAACAATATAATTTTTAGTGACATGCATTAACATTTTGTCAGTTAAATCTATTGTCAAATTTTGACACTACAAAATACGTACGAAGAGTAAACCAGGACGGAGGTAGTACTTGCTCTTAGGCAAACCATAGTAGAGTTACTAGTCTAAGTTACTTGCCACTATGACTAGCCTAGGCTACTAGTACAACAAAAAAATGATGTACGTGATCACGTGAGAAAAAAATACTAAAAACATTTCTTTCGGTGCAGTGCATAGATGCAGTTTTGAACACTACACTTATCACCGTAATTTGGAAAAATTACGAAAAATTGAGCTACATTGTGGTTACTGTTTACTAATCGGAAAGAACTTTCACCTCGATGAGTAGCTTCTTCGTGGATGGAAACCATGTAAGGAATCCAACAACTTGATCCATATAGGGGCCCGATACATTTTATTGCCAAGATATTCACTCTACGCACAGACTGGGTTAAGCTTGTGTGAATCATTTTCCGGTGACAGTTGTAAATACATAAAGAAGAAATTTAAAAATGTGAATTTCAAGAAGACAGAGTAGAAGATGAGTGTTGTACGTGAATGATTACGGATCCAATAAAGAGTTCGGAGAATTTGGCAGATGATTACACCAACGCTGTCAATTTCAGCGCGTCAATGACCCTGATTTTTGTTGGACCTTCTAGATCAGATACAAGCAATCTCTCAAGGAACGACGCATTCTCAATGACCATAACATGGAATAGCTCGAGTAATCTCCTCCCAATTGATGTCTTGTTGCGGGGCCAGCAAGACACATAAATTCATCAGAGATTCGTCGAGGCAATGTGGAGGCTAATGAACCCGTGGATCTGCCGAAGACGAAGGTACTCAAGTGTAGTACAGCTGTAGAGCAGGTGCTCCATAGCCTTCTTCGAGATGCCAACATCGAAGAGGTCGAGTTGCTTGAGTTCAGGGAGAAGAAGGGCGGGCGCGACATTAATTTGGGGAAAATAGCAGGAGCTGAAGTTGGCATGATGCAGTGTTGGCGTGAGGTGGAGCGCAGATGGTGGCAGAAAGTGACATCATCCAGCTTCAAACTTGAGCTCCTCGAGCTGATCTAGGGCGGGGGATAAGAACCACTCGTCGAACTTGGCTTGGACCTTGCAGTTGGTACTAAACATGCAGATGTCAAGGCGTCTCGCTGGCCTAGGGTGCGATGCAAGGATTGGAGACTGTAGCCATGCGTTTGCAATCTCCATCACATAGGCAGCTGTCGACAGTGACGGTGAGGCTGAGGGGGGTGTGGCGCCAGAGGGGGCACCACCATCGAGAGAGCAGGGACGGCAAATTTGGTGGAGAGGAGGGCAATGATGACAAGAAGCATGTCGTCGGGGAGGCTACTGATGAAGTCCAGGCTCGCCGGATGCGGTTTTGGCTCGAGCTGCCTTCGCTTGTTGTCTGCCTCACCGTCCATCCCAGCCGGCGGCAACGCCAGTGTACACGTGTGCTGGTGTGTATTTTGTGCTGGGTGTGCACGAGTGCGTCCTTGATACGTCTCCAACGTATCTATAATTTATGAAGTATTCATGCTGTTAGATTATCATTCTTGGGTGTTTTACAATCATTTTATAGCAACTTTATATCATTTTTTGGGTCTAACATATTGACCCAGTGCCTGATGCGTCTCCAATGCATCTATAATTTTTGATTGTTTCATGCTGTTATATTATCCATCTTGGATGTTTTATAATCATTTTATAGTCATTTTTTGGTACTAACCTATTGACATAGTGCCAAGTGCCAGTTCCTATTTTTCCGTGTTTTTACATCACAGAAAATCAATATCAGACGGAGTCCAAATGCCATGAAACTTTACGGAGAATTTTTATGGGCCAAAAGGAACACAACGGGCCCTGGCTGTGCCAAGGGGTGCCCCGAGGGGGGCACAACCCACTAGGGCGCGCCTGGAGGCCCAGGCGCGCCCTGGTGTGCCCACCTCGGGTGCCCCCTCGGGCCGCCTCTTTGCTCTATAAATACCCCAAAAATCCCAGAACCCTTGGGGAGTCGACGAATTTCATCCAGCCACCGTAGAGTCCAGAACCACCAGATCCAATCTAGACACCATCTTGGATGGGGTTCACCACCTCCATTGGTGCCTCTCCGATGATGCGTGAGTAGTTCTTTGTAGACCTTCGGGTCCATAGTTAGTAGCTAGATGGCTTCATCTCTCTCCCTTGATTCTCAATACAATGGTCTCTTGGAGATCCATATGATGTAACTCTTTTGCGGTGTGCTTGTTGGGATCAATGAACTTTGAGTTTATGATCAGATCTATATTTTTATATCCATGAAAGTTATTTGAGTTTCTTTGATCTCTTATATGCATGATTCCTTATAGCCTCATATTTCTTCTCCGATATGTGGGTTTTGTTTGGCTAATTTGATCTATTTATTTTGCAATGGGAAGAGGTGCTTTGTAGTGGGTTCGATCTTACGGTTCTTGATCCTAGTGATAGAAAGGGAAACGACACGTATGTATCATTGCTACCGAGGATATAACGATGGGGTCTATCTCTACATTGATAGATATTGCCTACATCATGTCATCGTTCTTATTGCATTACTCCGTTTCTCCATGAACTTAATACACTAGATGCATGCTGGATAGCGGTCGATGTCTTGAGTAATAGTAGTAGATGTAGGCATGAGTCGGTCTACTAATCTTGGACGTGATGCCTATATAATGATCATTGCCTGGATATCGTCATAATTATTTGAGGTTCTATCAATTGCCCAACAATAATTTGTTTACCCACCGTTTGCTATTTTTCTCGAGACAAGCCACTAGTGAAACCTACGCCTCCGGGTCTTCTTTCTCATATATTTGCCTTTGCAATCTATTTTTATTTGCTTTTATTTTCAGATCTATTAAACCAAAAACCCAAAAATAGTTTGCTGCAATTTTTGCTTATTTATTTATTTGGCATTCAATCTATCAATCTACTACAAATTTATCTCACGCCCGTTTGCCTATCTTGAGGTGTCGTACCCCGAAAGGGATTGGCAACCCCTTTAACACGTCGGGTTGCGAGGATTTATTATTGTGTGCAGGTGCTGTTTACGTTGTGTTGCTTGGTTTTCCTACTGGTTCGATAACCTTGGTTTCATATCTGAGGGAAATACCTACCGTCGTTGTGCTGCATTATCCCTTCCTCTTAGGGGAAATACCAATGTAGCTTCAAGCGACATCAAAAGGAATTGCTGGCGCCATTGCCGGGGAGGATCTTCAACATATACCAGGTTCCTAATCACAAATCTCATCTCCTCACAATTTACATTATTTGTCATTTGCCTCTCATTTTCGTTTCCCCCACATCACAAAAAATTTCCATTTTATTCGACTCTCTTTTCGTTCGCCGTTTTCTTGCTGGATCTGTTTTTGTGTGCACTCTTGTTTGCGTAGTCATGATGCCTCAAAGAAAGTATTATGATGTTCCTTACACAAATATTTTTCTTCAAATTGAGAAAAGTACTAAGGAATATATGACTATACATTTTGAGCATAATAAGTATTTTACTGAAGAACTAAAGGAGCAGTCCGTTGTGCTTGATGCTATTACAAAACAACTTGATGATAGCAGTAGAGAAGTTTGTAATCTCCAATCTAAATATTCTTTTGCTGAAAGTTTGCTAGGAAAAATATCTGATGCACAAGCTACCTTAGTAAATCAAATGGCTGCTAAACCAATCTCATTAGAAGATAAAAGTGATGAAGATCTTAAAATGATTGGTGTTTTCTGCATTGATTCCTTGTTTAGTAAAGTTAAGATTGATGAAAATGGGACTGGAGAAGACTCAACTTTAGGTAGAAGGCGTCCCAATATTTTGGAGGGTGGAAATCTTGTTGAGAAAATTGATGAAAGTGGGTTTGGAGAGGTCAAAACTTTAGCTAGTGATGTACCCACCCTTTTGGATTACAAAGACTTTAATTATGATAGTTGCACTTTGATTGATTGTATTTCTTTGTTGCAATCCATGATAAATTCACCCCATGCTTAGGAACAAAATAAAGATTTTACTAAACATATTGTTGATGCTATGATGAAAGATCTTGAAGAAAAATTGGAATTAGAAGTTTCAATTCCTAGAAAATTGCATGATGAATGGGAACCCACTATCAAAGTCAAGATTAAAAATTATGAGTGCTTTGCTTTGTGTGACTTGGGTGCTAGTGTTTCTAAAATTCCGGAATCTTGAAGAATGTTTTGAATTTGCACTTGGCGGATTCTACTATTAAAAATCCTATGGAAGAATTAATGATGTTCTTATTCTTGCAAATAGGAATTATGTGACCATAGATTTTATTGTTCTTGATATTGATTGCAATCCGTCTTGTCAAATTATTCTTGGTAGACCATTTTTACGCATTATCGGTGCTGTGATTGATATGAAAGAAGGCAATATTAAGTTCCAATTTCCTTTGAGGAAGGCTGTCGTGGTTTTGTCATGGCAGATGTCCTCGTGAAAGGACTTAGTCGTGGAGCCATCGCGACGGGTTAGCTTGAAGGGGTTAAAGCGGACAAGGGACGCGAGGGATTATACTGGTTCGGCCCCTTACGGTGAAGGTAAAAGCCTACTCTAGTTGTGATGGAATTGCTAGGGTTTCGATGACCAGGGAGCGAATCCGCTTTGCCTGGCTCTCGAGTTATTGTTTGTTGTCCCTAAACCGCCGCCGGGTCGTCCCTTTATATACACAGGTTAACGCCCGGCGGTTTACAGAATCCCGAGGCTGTCTCGTACACGTGCCCGGCTCGGTTTCTACTTTTCCTTGCCTTACAACATAAGTTACATATCATATGACGGTTTACGTTTACGGGCCCTAATCCTCCTTCGGGCCCTTGACCTTCATGTTAGATGCCCTCCTTCTAGCGCCATACCTCTTGTCTTCATGGGCTTCAAACATGACTAGCTCACTGTGGGCATAACCCGGCCCCTCATGCCCGGTTTATATTTAGTAGTAATATCCCCAACATTAGGCCCCAAATTGATTTGAACTTGTTCATGTCAATCTTCAACACTTAAAAAATTCCTCCTTTAGCACCTTCACATAAATTTTGTAAATCGCCATGACGTTATCCTCCCAGATTGTAATAAACCACCATGACGTCACCTGTTCATTAAAACCGAAGATACCCTTCATTAATGATCCTCCAACAATCGAGGCGACAACTTTGCTGCATATCCATTTTTTGGGCTCCTTGATTCCCGCGCTTGTCGCTTATCTCTTTGTCTTATAAATAGGGCCGAGGGTCCCTTTCCTTTCCTCCCGTTTCCTCTTCGTCTCTCTTCTACCTCGCGTCGCCTCAGCACTCAAGCGCCACCGCCGTCGTCGACCTTCGCTTCTGCCTCAACTCCGGCCGCTGCATCACCATGACCGTACCAGAAACCCGCAGCGCCTCTCCGTTGTTTCATAGCTTCAGTAAGTTGTTCTTCCTTTCCTCTGTATATTCACTAGGGTTCGCGCGTGTTCATAGAAACTCCATGGTGTTCTTCCCTTGTTTTTCATTAGATCCTATGTAATGGACTCCAAACTTGATGTACTTCCGTGCGGTAGTAATGATAGCCCTTATTTTGTCATCAAACCATGTTCTTTGTGCGTAAAAATCCGATCTGGAACTTCACAAACTGCTCAGGCACCAATTTTTAGGTCTAAATATTTTCCTTTTCCTGACATGTAGTAGATCCAAAATTCCAATGTGAAATTATGAAACTTGTTTTTCCTCACTTAGTCATCCCTTTTGCTTTAGATCTGCACTTTCATTGTTTGCATAGGTGGTTTATCCTTCAGAAAATACTCTGCCATATACCATTAGTCCCCTTGTAAACCGCCAACTGCTTTATCATTTATAATAGCATCGACTTCCAGTTTGAATAATTTTGCATGCTTGAATACTTTTTCATTAACCTGCTACGCTTAATGCTTGCCAACCATGTCTTAAACCGGCATCAATCTTTTTCCAGCTTTTCATTCGAAATGGCCAAACAATTTTATGCTTGTAACTGGGTCCCTTCTCGGGTTACTGAAGAGCAGCTAGATGGATGCGTCAGAACTGGCGCTTTACCAACACAAAGCGAAATCCACTGGCGCATTCCCGGTCCAAAAAATCCTCCTACCCCCAAGGACGACGAGGTAATGGTATTTGTTGATCACATGAGCCATGGTTTTAAAACGCCTGGATCCAAGTTTTTTCGTGATGTGCTTGCCAGCTTCCAGATCCACCCTCAAGATATTGGACCCAACTCTGTGTCCAATATTTGCGACTTTCAAGTGTCTTGTGAGGCCTATCTGCAAGAAGAGCCAACCGTTGAATTGTTCAGGGATTTTTTCTATTTGAACCGTCGTACTGAATTTGTAGATGGGCCCAACACTGAACTTGGCGGCGTCTCCATTTAGAAAAGGAAGGACATCAGCTTCCCTCACGCCAAACTTCATAGCCATCCTAAGGATTGGAACCAGACTTGGTTCTACTGTAAGGATACTTCCCCTGAAGATGAGAACCCTCTGCCGTTTTATCGTGCTCACCGGCTTACCAACACACACCCATTTCCACAATGTCTGACTGCCAAGGAACAGGCCACATATGCACCACAACTCGCCAAGCACAAAGCTTTCATAGCTAACGGTTTGACAGGAGTTGACTTTGTTCGTTGTTGGATATTTTGGAGTATTTTACCATTAAGCCGTCTCCCCGGTTTAATGTGTGAGTACACAGGGGACTCAAAGGATCCTCAATGACATATTGATATTCAGCTAACAGAGGCTGAAGTTACTGAGTCTGTTAAGAAAATACTAAATGAATCAGAGGCTGTCTGTAGCAAGACCAGGTTAAGTCCGTTTTATACCTTGAATAAACCACCAGCTGTAAGAATTGCCTCACTCCTGCTTATACTTGATATTCTTAACTGTGTAATCTTTTATATCCTCTGTCAATCTTTTAACAGGGTGACGACCCATTTTGGAAGAAGAAACCTCAAGATAAACCGGCCAAGACCCCTCGACCTAAGACGAAGGTTGTCAAGAGATCTGCCAAGAAGAAGGTAGTTGAATCCACCGAGTTGAACCTCGATGATGATCTTGATAATCCGGCCTCAGAGGTAGAACTTGACTCTCTTGGTTTGTTTTTCATACACCTCATTGACAATGATTATTATCAGGATAATGCTGAAGGCAGCCAAGACGATGACGTAGAGGTAATTATCCTTTCCTCCAGTTCAGACCCTCTGCCAACACAAAAAATCCGACAAGCAGTCCGGAAAGTAAGATTTTCTCACCCCCTAGCTCACTTGGACCCACACTTTCTTTTGAAGAAGCAGCAACACAAAGCTCGCCGCACAACCAGGCACAACGGCAAAGTAGTCACTTCAGCCAGTTTACCGAACACTCCGGTTCGGAAACGTCGATCTGAGGTCTCACATACTTCCGATACTTCTTATCCCAAGGCGGGTTATTTCTGACAACCTCTTAATCTATCCGATTCAAATTATCAGGGAACGCCTCATTCATCATGTGGTGAGTCAATGGCCACACAACTCCCTCCTCTTAAAACTGTTCGTGGGTAAACACTTTAAACTTAATCCTTTGACGCTTTATATTTGCGTGTTATACTAACCTTCACATCTTTTTCTTTCAGAGCCAAAGCCAGACCCAGCAAGAAAGCTCGGGTAGATAAACCGTCTGACGACCATGTGGTTATTGAACCGGAAAGAACTCCAGAATCGGAAGGAACAAATACCGACGCCGTGTTTGATGATCCGCCCCCTCAAGATCATGACTTGTTGTTGAACAAGTAGAAGTTGATGCAACAGGCCATGCTGATAAACCGACAAGCCCGGTCCGCACTGATGATAACTCGTCCAGTCTAGCTAAGGCAACTGATAAATCGTCAACTCCAGTCAAGGCTGCTGGTGACAAGGAAGATGACATTATGATTACTGGTGTTGGCCACACCACCCCTGGCAATCCTGTTGCATTATCAAAGCATAGTGCCAAGGAAGAGTTTTCTGCTATGGGCAAAGGCAAGTGGAGCACCGACTTGTCCAGCTACTCTCATCTCAACGCCCAAGAACTTCATTCTGGTTTTTTAAACCGTCTGTACACAAACCATGACTACGAAGCCGGTTTAGTGAATCTGATGAAGGAGTGTTATGAGGTAACTACTTAACCTTTTCTCTCTTATGTCCAATTTCAAGTACCAACTCCAGTAGCCCCCAAGGGCCGATTTATGATGCCAATCCAAACCGGTACTTTGCAATATCTCAACTTTGCATGCTTAGCCTCCAAGGGCCGGTTTATCTCTTTAAGATGAACTGGTACTTTAGAATTGTAATCTTTAAACTTTCACCTGTGTAGTCCCCAAGGGCCGGTTTATCTTTCCAAGCTGAACCAGGAATTTAACCAATATTACTTTGAGCAAACGTACATTAGCCCCCGAGTGTCAAGAATAATACTTGTATTGTGCTTGGGACTTGTTAAAAAATTTCTGATAATTAAGCAAATAGGCATTAGCCCCCAAGTGCCAACTGTATAACTTGTTATGTGCTTGGTACTTCCAATATTCACTGCCACCTCATAATATTTCTTTCTCTTATAGGCTGAGCTGAGCAAAAAGGAAGCCCAAACCGACGACCTTCAAGAAAATATCAAATCCCAGCAAGCAGAAACCTCCAAAGCCAAAGAGGAACTGACTAGTACCTTAGCAGTCATGGAGAAACTGAAAGAAACTTTGAACAAGGAACGAGCGGATTGGGGCATAGAGAGACCCGCACTGCAAAAGAGAGACGAAGACGCAGAAGTAGCCCTTAAACAGGTGGTCGAAGAGCTAACCGTCTTAAAGCGGCAGATAAATGCCATGACCTCTGCTGTGTTTGGTAAGTATCCTCATCTGAAGTTTTTTCAATATGCATTATCTCATCAGTTACCGGTTTACTGATGCTTGCAATGACATAGGAACTCACATTACCCATCTAGGCTCTGACACACGGATGAAGCTGAAGGCTTCCTATACTCTGATAGAGCAGTTATATTCCGGAGCCCAACGGGCCATCTGCACTGCTTCTCACAACAAACCGCCTCCAACTTTGATAAAGGAAACCATTGAAAAACTGTCAATGTTGCCTGCCCGGTTGGACGAGCTAAAAAGATCAGTTGCAAGGTCAGGTGCACTGACTGCCCTAATCCGGGCTAAGGCATGGATACTAGATCTTGAACCGTCGGATATAGGCAGCAGCTACCCTGGCGTAAAGGAGGACGGTTCAGAGTTTAACAACGACGATCTTCGAAGGTTGACAAGGGAAATGCGCCCCTTAGCGAGCAAATTGGCTGAGGAAACAGATCTCTCTCACTATAAGCCGGTTTATGATTCTGATCATAAAAGATATCCTGCGCCAACACATGATGTAGAGGATCTTACTCTGCCAATCCGTAAGCACACCTATGCCCCTGATGTTGACCCATCCAACCTTATAAGTGATGAAGTTGTGTTCCAAGCCTTAACTGGAATCGGTTGGGCAACCATTGACTTCCAGCCACTGGGTAGAGAGGAGGAGGATGCACCAGCGCAAGATGACCCACAGCCTTCAAGTCAGCATGGTGACGAGCCATGATCCGTAGGCTGGTTTAGCCTTGTGCATACTGCCACAGTTGCTGAAAACAATTATTCTTTGTGGGCATTAAAGCGCCTTGTAATAGGCTAGTTCAAAATACTTGGTCTGCTATGCCATCACGCATATTTATGTTGCCTGATACTGTTAATCAATCCTGCTTCAGAATATATTATGTTCATAATCCGTAGCAGTGTTATGCAAACTGTTCCTGCATACAAGAAGTTTGAAAGTGTCCAAGCGGTTTACCGCTGGACGGGTCATGATGCCCAAATATATAGCCAGTTTATAACCAAGGTTGTACTTTGAAAATAATCAAAGATGAAAGAGATGATACTTGTGATATTGAATCACTCTGTTGGTTGACCAACTTTTGTATATTTAGGGCTATAACCCCAATCTTGGGTATTGATAACTCCTTCCCTGTGTTGCCGGTTTATGATAAAACTGTACCGAGTTATAATAAACACCGGTGTATCCATATATAATGCTGGTGACTTGTAGTCGAAACCAGACTGGGTCAATAAACGCCAGATTATAACTGGTCATGTACTTACAACTTATTGTTGAAAGCCAACCTGGGTCCATAAACGCTAGTTTATCATAATATATTATAAATCTCACCAAAGGAGAAAAACTTGGCAAATAAAAACATAAACAAAATATGCAAGGCTTTTCGTGGGCTGCCAGGCCCTAAATCGAGGCTTTTCATGGGCTGCCAGGCCATTGAGTTAAACCATTTTCGAAGCCTTTTAAGATGGACCTCACATTAACCAATCGTCGTTTTAACTTTGACAAGTTCAGGGTCTATGAGATTTACATGTCAAACGTTCGACGAGTCATACTAGGATTACTTGGAAGAAGTGGCTTACTTAAAAAGGCAGGATAACCCGGGGTTTTAGGTGAATACACCTGGCTTCCAAGCCTGGCTTGATAGCCTATCGCAAGGGTGTAAGCTCTTTGTTATTTGAGAAGCAAAGAGCCCCCAAGCAACATTTGAGCTGTGCTCTGTGGGTGCCTATGTTTGAGTTGTGTTGTTGCAACACTCTCTTTGGCCCCACATGATTTCCTTTTGGCCTTAAGCCGATCAAGAGGTGTAGCTATGGTTCAAATACAACCAAGCCCCCAAGTGATTTCCCTAATGGCCTTATGCCAATCAAGAGGTGTAGCTATGGTTCGAATACGACCAAGCCCCCAAGTGATTTCCTTTGATATATGTGGCCTTATAAGCCAGATCAATAGAACTCCGGTTTATAAGCAGAAGCCCCCATGTAACCACACATGATGTAATAAAAACAACAGAGACCCCGCTTTAGCTGAGGCTCCGGTTTATTATATTGATCATAATATATATATTGTCATAAATATGTACATAAGAAGAGCCTGTGGCTTAAGTATAGTAAGGCCGAAGATGAGCTATATTCCACGGCCGTTGGGTCTCCTCCTCCGATTTACGGGAGTCTTTGTGCTCTCGAACATCGATAAGGTAGTATGATCCATTGTGCAGATTCTTGCTGACCACAAAAGGTCCTTCCCAAGGTGGGGACAACGTGTGCATATTAGTCTAATCCTGGATGAGCCGGAGCACCAGGTCACCTTCTTGAAAAGTTCTGGTTTTAACCCGGCGGCTGTGATAACGTCACAGGTCTTGCTGGTAAATCGCCGAACGAGCCGCTGCAAGATCACGCTCCTCATCTAACAGGTCCAGTGAGTCCTGACGTGCTTTCTCATTATCAGCTTCAACATAAGCCGCCACATGGGGCGAGTCATGAGGGATGTCACTAGGGAGAACCGCCTCTGCTCCGTAGACCATGAAGAAAGGTGTGTAACCCGTATATCTGTTTAGTGTGGTATTGATGCTCCATAACACAGAAGGTAACTCCTCCATCGAACAACCCGGCGTCCGCTTTAAAGGAACCATAAGCCGGGGCTTGATGCCTCTCAAAATCTCTTGATTGGCTCTCTTTGCTTGACCATTAGATCGGGGGTGAGCCACTGATGACACGTCAAGCCGGATGTGCTCACGTTGACAAAATTCTTCCATAGCACCTTTGGACAGATTAGTACCATTATCGGTTATGATGCTGTGTGGAAAACCAAAACGGAATATCACCTTTTTGATGAATTGAACCGCCGTAGCTGCATCACACTTACTGACTGGCTCTGCCTCCACCCACTTGGTGAACTTATCAACCGCCACCAAAAGGTGGGTCTTCTTATCCTTGGACCTCTTAAAGGGCCCAACCATATCCAGCCCCCAAGTTGCAAACGGCCAAGTGATTGGAATCATCCTTAATTCTTGGGCCGGAACATGAGTGCAGCGTGCAAACTTTTGACAACCATCACACCGCTTTACTAAATCCTCAGCGTCAGCATGAGCCGTCAACCAATAGAAGTCGTGCCGAAAGGCCTTAGTTACCAAGGATTTTGAACCGGCATGGTGACCACAATCTCCTTTGTGGATCTCACGCAAAATCTCATAGCCTTCCTGAGGAGCACACAACGCTGAAACGCCCTTGTTACGCTGCAATGATGCAACTCCCCATTGATAATGGCCATTGACTTGGATCACCGGATTATCTGTCGGGCCAAAGTTTCATCCTACGGTAACTCACCCCGGTTCATGTACGCCGGGTATGGGACTGTACAATCCGGGATAACGTGAAGAGCCGCCACCAATTGAGCCTCCGGGTCAGGAACAGCCAAATCCTCCTCTGTAGGTATCTTGACCGACGGATTATGTAGCACATCCAGAAAGACAATGGGCGGCACCGGTTTACGTTGAGAGTCTAAGCGACTTAAAGCGTCCGCCGCTTCATTCTTTTGCCGGTCTATATGGTCAAACTGATAACCCTTGAAATGACCAGCCACTATGCCCACCTCTCGCCGATATGCCGCCATGAGTGGATCCTTGGAATCCTAAGTGCCAGACACCTATTGAGGTACCAGGTCCGAGTCAGCAAAGCACTTAACCCGACTTAAATTCATCTCCTTAGCCATCTGAAGACCATGGAGCAAGGCCTCATATTCAGCTGCATTATTAGTGCAAGGGAACATTAAACGGAGAACATAACAAAACTTATCACCTCATGGGGAAGTTAATATGACTCTAGCCCCCGAGCCCTCCAATTGTCTGGACCCATCAAAATGAATAGTCCAATAAGTGTTATCTGGCTTTTCCTCCGGTTCCTGTAACTCTATCCAGTCGTTGATGAAATCCACAAGTGCTTGGGACTTGATTTCTGTACGAGGTGTATATTTTAACCCGTGAGGCCCAAGCTCAATAGCCCACCTGGCGACCCGGCCAGTTGCTTCCCTATTTTGGATGATATCCCCTAAGGGGGCAGAACTGACCACCATGATAGGATGACCCTGAAAATAATGCTTGAGCTTCCGGCTTGCCATGAAAACCCCATACACCAGCTTCTGCCAATGTGGGTACCTCTGCTTGGACTTAATAAGCACCTCGCTGATGTAATAAACCGGCCATTGAACCGGATACTCCTTGCCGACCTCCTTGCGCTCCACAACAATAGCCACACTAACAGCCCGGGCATTAGCAGCCACATATAGCAACAAGGGCTCTTTATCAACAAGAGCAGCAAGGATAGGTGGTTCAGCTAACTGTTACTTTAAACTCTCAAAGGCTTCATTGGCAGCATCACTCCAGACAAAATGGTCTGTCTTCTTCATCATCTGATACAGAGGGATTGCCTTTTCTCCCAAACGGCCGATAAACCGGCTCAATGCTGCAATACGACCCGCCAGCTGCTGCACATCGTTAATACATGCCGGTTTAGCCAGAGACGTAATAGCTGTGATCTTCTCCGGATTAGCTTCAATGCTCCTGTTAGACACCAGAAAAGCCAAGAGCTTGCCTGCCGGTACACCAAAGACACATTTGGCCAGATTAAGCATCATCTTATAAACCTGGAGGTTATCAAAAGTCTCCTTCAAGTCATCTATCAGTGTTTCCTCCTTTCTGGACTTCACCACAATATCATCCACATAAGCATGAACATTGCGCCCAATCTATTTATGAAGACAATTCTGTACACAGCGCTGATAAGTCGCCTGGGCACTCTTGAGCCCAAAAGGCATAGATACATAGCAGAAGGCTCCAAAGGGAGTTATGAAAGCTGTCTTCTCTTGGTCCTTAACTGCCATTTTGATCTGATGATAACCAGAATAAGCGTCCAGAAAACACAAACGGTCACAACCCGTTGTAGGGTCAATGATTTGATTAATACGAGGGAGAGCAAAGGGATCAGCTGGACATGCCTTGTTCAAATCTGTCTAGTCCACACACATACGCCAAGTGTCGTTCTTCTTAAGTACCAGCACCAGATTAGCTAGCCACTCAGGGTGAAAGACCTCCACAATAAACCCTGCTGCCAAAAGCCGAGCTACTTCCTCACCGATAGCCTTGCGCCTTTCTTCATTGAAGCGGCGGAGAAACTGTCTAACCAGTTTAAACTTGGGATCTATATTAAGAGTGTGCTCAGCGAGTTCCCTCGGTACACCTCGCATATCAGAAGGTTTCCATGTAAAGATGTCTCGGTTCTCATGGATGAACTCGATGAGCGCGCTTTCCTATTTCGGATCCAAGTTAGCACTGATGTAGAACTGCCTGGATGAATCGCCGGGAACAAAGTCAACCAGCTTAGTCTCATTGGCCGATTTAAACTTCAAAGCCGGATCATGATCTATAGTTGGCTTTTTCAGAGAAGTCATATCTGCCGGATCAACATTGTCCTTATAAAACTTCAGCTCCTCAGTTGCACAAACCGACTCAGCGTAAGCCGCATCACCTTGTTCACATTCCAAAGCAATCTTCCTGCTCCCATGTACTATGATTATCCCCTTATGACCCGGCATCTTAAGCTACATATAAACATAACAGGGCCTTGCCATGAACTTAGCATAAGCCAGCCGTGCAAACAGGGCATGATATGGGCTCTTTATTTTTACCACTTCAAAAGTTAATGTTTCTAATCTTGAATCATGATCATCTCCAAAAGCCACCTCTAGAGTTATCTTACCAACTGGGTATGCTGATTTACCAGGCACCACACCATGAAAAACAGTGTTCGACGGTTTTAGATTTTTATCTGTCAACCCCATGCGATGGAAGGTTTCATAGTAAAGGATATTGGTACTACTCCCTCCATCCATGAGTACCTTGGTGAACTTATACCCCCAACCAAAGGTGCCACCACTAAGGCCAGATGACCCGGATTATCAACCCGGGGTGGATGATCCTCTCGACCCCACAAAATGGGCTGTTCAGACCAGCGCAGATAACAGGGCACCGCCGGTTCAACGGAATTTACAGCCCTCTTATGCAGCTTCTGATCGCGCTTACATAGGCTAGTGGTGAAGACATGATACTGCCCACTATTCAACTGCTTCGGATTACTCTGATAACCCGATTGTTGCTACTGCTGACCCCCTGATGAGTGATGATTGTAACCGCCCTGGTTACCCTGACTACCTTGGTTGCCATGTCCGGTTTGATTGCCTTGGAATTCTGAACCGGAGCTACCTCCGCCATAACCCGGCCCATGAGAACCGCCTCCTGAACCACCGGTCGGTCCCTGGTCGTATTGGAAAGAACTTGAATTTTTAAACTCCCGCATGATGAAACAATCCTTCCAAAGGTGCGTACCTGGCTTCTCTCGCGACCCGTGCTTTGGGCAAGGCTCATTTAACAGGCGTTCAAGATTGGGACCTGAACCTCTACCCCGCTGGGGCAGTTTACCCTTACGGCGTTGACCATTATCCTGGGTGTCACTACAAAAAAAGACACATCCGTGACATTTTGGGCCGAATGAATTTTTTTTCTGTCATACATATGACACTTCTATGATGATAATTGTGACAAAATCCGTTATCATCATAGATGTGGTGGGCTCCTACTTCTATGACCAAAAATCATCACAGAAAATGGGCTTTTCTTCCTGGGCGGGCCAGAGACGCAGCTGCATGACATTCTTTGGGCCGTCCATGACGGAGAAAACCATGGTAGAAGCGAGGGGGAGGAAAATTCCGAGGAGTTCCCGGTTATGGTGGGAGGTCGGGGGCCGAGCGATGCACGTTTCTCTCATACACGTACGTGCGTGTGTGCGAGGCGTTGGCTCTAACTGAACTCGGGCGAGGCGTTGGGCTCAAACTGAACCCGAGCGATTGCACTGCAGGCTACGCGTTACTGAACCCGAGCGATCGATCGATGGCTGTTAACTGAACCCGATCGAGCGATTCCTTCGCTACTGCTGCTAACTGAAGCCGATCGATGCTACCTCTGGGATGAACAGTGAGCGTTGCGGGGGGGTTTGGATGAACAGTGAGCGGTGGCATTGCCTCTGGATGAACAGGACCCCGTAGTGTGGTGGAGGGCTGGATGAACAGTAGAGAGTGGAGGGGTGCCCATGGAGGGGTGGTTGAACAGGACCCCGTGGTGTGGAGGGCTGGATGAACAGTAGACGGTGGAGGGGTGCCCGTGGAGGGGTGGTTGAACAGTAGCCGGTGGAGTAGCGCGCGGTGGAGGCTGGATGAACAGGAGCCCGTGGAGGCTGGAGGAGGTCGACGGTAGCCCGTGGAGGCTGGAGGAGGTCGACGGTGACAGTATCCCGTGGAGTCCCATTTTGCGGTACGCCACACCCTTCCCGATGAAAAGGACCCCTGTTTCGACCGTAGGAGGTCCGTTTCGTCCGTTTTGCAGTACGCCACACCCCTCCCTATCAACAGGACCCCCGTTTCGACCATAGGAGGTCCGTTTTGTCTGTTTTGCGGTACGCCACACCCCTCCCGATCAACAGGACCCCCGTTTCGACCGTAGGAGGTCAGTTTCATCCGTTTGCGGTACGCCAAACCCCTCCCGATCAACAGGACCCTGTTCTGAATGTAGGAGGTCCGTTTCCTCCTTTGTGCGGTATGCCAGGCCTCGTTTCCATCGCATGTTCCGTCCAAGCCCTCCCGATGAACAGGGACCACACATTCCGTTTCGACCCAGCCAGTTGGCTCCCACGCGTTCCGTTGCCTCCCGATGAACACGACGCATTCCGTTGCCTCCCCATGAACACGACACATTCTATTGCCTCCCCATGAACACGACGACGACGCTGTTTCTCCATTCTGACCCAGCCATGTACACGAGCCTTGGCCGTACGTATGCGCGAGTAGGCGTTCGAGACCCCGCCCGTATGTACACATACGTGGCCGTATTTTCTTTCTTGCACCCTGGCCGATGTACGTACATGTACATGCTACATGCGTGCCTCTACTACGACACGTACGCGCCTCTACTACGACACGTGCACGCCCCTACATCCACCAGTATATATGTACGTACACGTTCGCGACCAGAATGACAATGCTAGTACGCTTCGACCAGGTGGGTCCCGACTGTCAGGCACTTCCTTACCTGCGAAGATGTAGCTGGTGGGTCCCAGCAGTCATGGGGGCGGATCATTTTTTTGCCTGGACGCACTTCCTTGCGTGCGAAGATGTAGCTTGTGGGTCCCAGCGGTCAGGGGCAAACATTTTTTTCGCGAAATATGGTGGCCCGTCCGGTGGGTCCCCGCTGTCGGGTGGAGGAATAATTATTTTGCACGTAATAAGGAGGCACTTCCTTGCTGCGGCCGTGGACCCAGCTGTCAGCCTCTCCATCTACAGTCCACGTCCGATGGAAGTTATTCCTTGACCACATTGACCACGCCGCGCCGAGAGCACCAGGGCGGTGGACAACGGCGAGGCCTAGGAAGGGGATGACGCGGAGCCGGGGAAGACGCGGCAGTGGATGCCCACGCATAGAGGAGTACGAGGGTTCACTGGTTCTCCGCGGTGTGAGGCTGCCGTCACCGCAGAATAACAGGAGGTGTCGGTCGTTGACCACATTGACCAGGCCGCGCCGAGAGCACCAAGGCGGTGGATGACGGCGAGGCCTATGAAGGGAACGACACGGAGGAAGGGAAGACTCGGCAGTTGTTTCCCACGCGGAGGGGAGTACGACTGTACGAGGGTTTACTGGTTCGTCTGCCGTCTCCGGAGAATAATAGCGGGTGTGGGTGAGTAGAGGGATGGCTAGGCCAGCGATGGGAGTACGGTGGGGCGGTGAGGCCTGCGCGGCAGCACAGCCGGCCACGGGGAGGAGGGAGCAGGCAGTCCCGTCGGCACTTGTTTGAGCGGCTGGAGCAGGAAGAGCAGAGATTGAAGAAGCACGATGGTCGTTCGATGGACATCCAACAGTCACTGCTTGTGCGTCAACCTTTTTGTAGGAAAGCCTCAAATCTGTGGAAAACAGCATACATCCCATCTGCCATTATTTCTAATGATTTACAGCCCATTTGCTAATTCTTAAGGTTTTTTTGGAGCTCATATTCTTTTTGTTAGCATTATAGCCCATATTGTGGCCACGGTTAAAAAATTATATGAAATTTTGCATATTTCGGTGCGGTCCGAACTGTTTTTAATCCCGAAATTTGGACTCACATTCAAACTGATTTCAAAAATAAATGTAGATCAATATAAAATCCAACAAATTCTCCACGCATAAAAATTAATGTAATTTAAAATGTCAAAATGAAAAAAAGATATTTGAAACTAATTGCCGGTTTGATGTGTTTTAAAAATGTACAACCCATTTCTCATTACTGATGGGCCATTTTCTCGGCCAGCCGAATGAAAGCTCTCCTCATCTTGAAAGATTTGCAGCCCAACAGGCCTGACAAAGCAACTTACTTGGCAAATCACAAAAAACTGGGCTGTGGCCGTGGACCCAGCTGTCAGCCTCTCCACGTACAGTACTCTTTCGATGGAAGTCGTTCCTTGACCACATTGACCACGCCGCGCGGAGAGCACCACGGCGGTGGATGATGGCGAGGCCTAGGAAGGGGACGACGCGGAGCCGGGGAAGACGCGACAGCGGAAGCCCGCGCGGAGAGGAGTACGAGGGTTCAATGGTTCGGCTGCGGTGTGAGGCTGCCGTCGCCGCAGGGCCTGGCCAGCGGTGGGAATAGTAGGGGGCGGTGAGGCCTCCGCGGCAGCACAGCCGGCCACGGGAGGCAAGAGCATGCGGCACGACCGACGCTGCTTTGGGCGGCTCGAGCAAGAAGACCAGAGGTTGAAGAAGCACTACGACCGTTGGATGGACATCGTACGATCACTGGAGCTAGAATCGTTCATATTGACTAAGTTGACAAAGCCCTTCGTCCCCGTCAACTTAGTAGGCCCACAAGTCAGCCTCCCACCAAGGTGGGTCCCAGCTAGCCGGGGGAGTATTCATTTTTTTGTGCGTAATAAGGAGGAACTTCCGGTGGATCCGAGCTGACAGCGGGGGGAACGTTTTTCGTGAAATACGGTGGCCCGTCAGGTAGGTCCCAGCAGTCGGGGGGCAAACATTTTTTTCGCAAAATACGGTGGCCCGTCCAGTGGGTCCTTGCTGTCAGTTGGAGGAATCATTATTTTCCGCGTAATAAGGAGGCACTTACTTGCTACGGCCGTGGACCCAGCTGAGACTCTCCACGTACAGTATACTTCCGATGGAAGTCGTTCCTTGACCACGTTGACCTCGCTGCGTTCCGTTGCATGCATGCGTCCATGGGCGTGGTGCGTCCCCACTGTCAGCCTCTCACGTACAGTCATCTTCCGATGACTCTCGGTTGTTGACCACATTGACCACACCATGCCGAGCGCACCCAAACTGGAATGACGCGGAGATGGGGAAGACGGGGCAGTGGAGTCGCAGATGGAGAGGAGTGGGAAACTTCACTGGTTCAGGTGCACGGCAGCACAGGCACGGTGCCGCCCACGGGAGACAGGAGCAAGAACAGAGGTTGAAGAAGGAGCACGGCTGTTGGATTAACATCCAACGGTCGAGCTGCTAGAATCATTTGTTGATTAAGTCAAACAAAGCCGTGCGTACACGTCTGCTTAGTAGGCCCACAAGTCAGTCACCAAATCTGACGGGTCCCAGCTATCAACGGGATGAATAATTTTTTTTGCAAAACAAGGAGGCACTTCCTTCCATGCGAAGATACAGCCGGTGGGTCCTAGCTGTCAGGTGGAGGAAACATTTTTTCAGCTTAATAAGGAGGAACTTTCCTTGCGTGCGACCACGGACCTCGTGGGTCCCAGCCGTCAGGCTCTCCATGTATAGTCCTCTTCCGATGACTCTCGTTTGTTGACCACGCCGCACCGAACGCAGCGAGGCCCCGGACGGGAACGACTTGGAGATGGCAAAACGCGGTAGTGGAGTCGCAGATTGAGAGGAGGAGAAGGGTTATAACTGGTTCTGTCGCGGAATGGGGCTGTAGTATGTGGATAATAACTGGAGGTGTCGAGGGGTGGAGGGATAGCCTGGCCGGCGGTGGGGTAGCGCTTTGCAGCGATGCATGCTAAGCAGAGCCGCTAGCCGCTGGAGGCCCGACCAGGCGGTCCCGGCGACGCTGGAGGAAGAAGACGAGAGATTGAAGGTGCATGCCGGCCGTTGGATATAAATCCAATGGTTGTGGATGACACAATCATTTGTTGACCAAGTTGACAATGCCCTGCGTAGGCTTTGACCTATTGGTCCACATGTCAGCCTGCAAAAATGTGGCATATATTTAACCCATGTTTTCTAGAATGTACAGTCCATTTGCTAGGCTCGGTGAACAAATAATTTCGCGTCAATCAGGCCCTTTTATATTTTCTAAGAAATCCCAGCCCATTTGCACTTCCTTTAAATACACGTATTAGGTGGGCTCGTTATATATATAATGTTATGTTAGAAGGAGCAATTAATATCAAAGAATAAATCGGAGAGGCACATTATATATATATATATAATTAAGAAATTAGCGAGTTATTGCTCAAAATAAAAATGAGCACATTATTATTAAATTGGTCCTTAAAATCTTCACAAGCTTTTGTACGCAATCACCAGGATTTTCCTTGCTTGTGAGTCAAGAACAACCAGGATTTTCCTTGCCAACTTTCGTTAAACATTTACTTTTGTAAGTTAATAACACGTGGGATGTTTTTATAATGTATATATAAGTCTCTATAAAATATACGATAATAGTAATAATATAAATCTTTCCCTAATAATAAAGCACGGATTGACTCTTTGGGTTCACCGTCACAATACGCTTCTTTCCGTGAATTTACGCTTTCAGTTTTTTCCGTTAGTTTTGATCGACAGTCCGTCCAATTGCTATGAGGCGGTACTAAATTTTTTTTCCATCCAATTGGACCACGCCCACATTCTCTTATTGGGCCTGCACGCATGTTTCAGCCTGCATGCACGCTTCTGTATCTGTACCTTACCTGATTTTCACACATGTACTCGGAGTAATCCCACCTCGATTGCTTACATGAAAGTCTACCAGTTTATATACCTAGGAAAATTGCATATCAACAACGATCCTCTTGAATCAACAAACACATAATGAGAATGAAGGGAAATTGTACAACAAAACGGCAGTCCGGCGCGAAGCTGTTCAGTCTGGGGCTCGTCGGGGTGAGGAAGCGGAGGCGCAGCGCGCAGATGCCTGCGACGCAGCCTGTTCCACACACTGGCCACCTCTACACCACACATGACATGGACACGAGCGCGGCGACAGGGTTGCTTGAGGCTCGTGGTGGACCGGATCCAACGAGGGGAAGGTCGGATCCGTCGGCTTGGAGAGGGAGGTGTGGAGGAGCACGCGGGACAGAGGGCGGAGGAGGATGGAGGCGGAATGCCGAGGTCGGGCTGTGGACTCGGAGTGGAGGATCCACGGAGAGGCCCGGGAGCCACCACGGCAGCCACGAGAGCGAGATGGGCCTGGCCATGCTCGGCGGTCGTCAGCCAACGTCGTGTTTGTCTGCTGATGATCCCTGACCACCTGCTGCCCGGGGTCGGCTACATGTTGTTATCTCAGTTTGCTTGGGTAGTTTCATTCTTGCTTAAGATTAGACCTAGCCGTGTAGATGCAGATGGACATTGGAGGTACAGTGTTGGCACTGACGACTTGGATAAAAATATTTTTGTATGCACTCCGAGTGGGTCAGTCTATATACACTTAAATTTTCACATTTAGTTTTCTTTAGTTAGACGACAGCAAGGAGATAATGCACTCCTTTTTTCTGAAAAAATATCATAAGGGACATCTTTTGGAAGAATGACGAGCCATGTTGGACGTAGTTGGAGTGAAAGAATTACAACTTTTTGTGCCAAATAATCAAATATAGCACTGGTTCAGAAAAAAAACCGAAACCATGAGAAATGTTGTTGTTGGATGTCAGTGCGCATCATATATCCTCTTGGCCATGCCGGTCATAACAGCAACAACTTTCTTTAGGCTGGTGATGCTCATATTGTCAATCATTCTCACTATGGTGCCTGAGACAAAAATTCCTAAGGCAGTTTGGTAATTTATGATGTTATTACACTGGAGCACATGTAATGACAGACCCGGTAAAGAAGAATAGAACGTAAGTGTGTGCCATATTTTTTCCCGTTGCAACGCACGGGCCCTTTTGCTAGTATATATAATGTGGTTAGAAGGGAAAACATTAATTGGACACAACATTACTTTTATAAGAGACATGCGTTTATACCCCACAGTAGGCATACTAACAGGTTCACACACAAATACAACAGAAAAGGTAAACATTCATATCAAACTCAGGTTCACAGGACACGTTCATATTCATAGCCAACATTCACTATCAACAACTCAAAAGATTCATATATACACAAGCTCAGCATATCTATGCATCCAAATGATTGATAGATCACATGACAATATTCATACATAATTCACAAAAAGATTCAGATATACACATGTTCAGTATGTTTATGCATCCAAATGATTGAGATCACAGCCAATATGATCCATGGACGAACTTTAATTACCTAGGGTACAGACTGGTAAATGGTGTTCAATCGGAGGTACTTCTTGCTAAAATTAGTTCTTGTGCGAGTAAACTTCCGAGTACATAAGAGGCAGCACAGACAATCTGAACTTTGCTTGTAGGTTTATCCTCAAATAGTGGCCTCGTGCCAAGGGAGGTTTGAGCAACTTGGCCACTACTTTCATCCAACTAGTTTACTGGCTCATCTTGGTCCTTTATCTCGCCAAAATTTTACATTGCAGACGAGAAAGGAGGTGGTTGAGAAAATGAACCACCCAAATTTTTTGTGTAATTCAACTGAAATGGAGCATCCTTGGCGTGCAGACTGATTAAGTGCCAGATGAATATACGCGTCAACCAACTTGTCTGGAATCTTTAGACTCCATGTCATATAGTTCGCTACCATATGTGTCGATAACCAAAAGGCACAAGTTGGGACCAAAGACTGGACTGCGTTTTTCTGGGCTATGCACCAAGCAATATTTTTGGCGTTCACTCTCCTAATACTTGGAGTTTGACAATTGGTTGACGCCGGTTGATATTCGAATGAATATAGGCACTTCTTGTCAACATTGATGCTTGTCTGAGTGAACTTTGGAGTACATAGCAGCAGCATAAGTACCTGTCCATCTGATCATTTTGTGCAGCTCTACTGAAATCACCCGATGTAATGATTTGCCTGTGAGTTCAGGCTCCAAATTACTCCTTTATGAAATCGGCAAACAGTAGCACAATACCAAATTACCAATACATATGACAGGCACAATAATCAGGATAAAGACCAGTATCAACCTGTGTGAGGTAGCATATCAATTACTATTTCCTTTGACTGGAAGCCGAGAGAAGCCAAGCGACTGACAGCAAAGAAAGAAAGCAAGCGGAGATTAGCGACTGACAGGAAAGGACGGAAGCTGTCGAGGCAATGAAGCACCCAAAGTTTTTGTGCAGTTCCACCAAAATCGAGCATCCCTGTTGGCACATATATTGAGAGAGTGTGATTACTATAATAGTGGGACTAATTGATGAAACATACACTAACAAATAGAAGCACCCTCATTATCTTAATGGGTAAAGTTAGCAACATAGTAGTCTTGCTTAAAGAGAGGTATTAGTTTATTTAATCAGTGCGAATTAGCTCAACTCAACACTCAAAGCATTGCCATTTATCATAGGTTGCAAAACTTTAACGTGCAAAGATAAAGGAGTTTCTCATGACAGTAGCATGATACAAATAGAGATGACAACAAACTAATATGGATGAAGGCCTTAGGCCCGTACCAACCTGAGAAAAAAAGCTAATTCATGTAGTCCCATAAGAGATGATAAAGCACTCATTGGAATCACACAATAGTATATATTTTTGTGCACTTCAAATGTATGGTTGAAATCACTCTTGTTTACAAGTGCTGAGATTATATCGAAAGATTATCAAGAACTTCCAGCAGAGTTAAAGAACTGGCTGGGATACAGTTCATTGTATTGTCTTGTGTAGTTCCGCTAAAAGGTATGATTGGCACAACATGATCCATGTTTGCACAAGTAGGAACAAGGTGAAACCTTCATTAGCTTAGTGAGAAAGGATAGGAAGACATTTGAATATTACTCAAACAGTAGCATCAAATTCATGATGGACAATACGCAAAACATTGCCTCATTGAACCAATGGCAATAAATTGACATGCAAAACAATAGCACTATTATGTCATGACACTAATAATATTCCCTCCCTGCTCCACCACATGATTCACCTCCATAGACAAACATACACACGTACATGATTCAGCATAGGGTCCTACTAAAGATTTGTTTAACTCCAACAGGAAAATTAGGCAGCAATAAATTAGTGGTACTTAAGTACTCCTAATTAATTAAGTAAGACAGCAGAAGTGGAAGGGCTCCCTGGAGGATCGTCTCACATGTAAGGTAGTCGTTACCGGAGCCCTTGAATGGCCTCGACTAAGGCCGCTGGCTTCAACAAGATCGCCTTGGCACTGTTTATTCTTCTTCTTCTTCTTCCTCTTCATGCTCTGTTTCTCTTTCTCCTCACCAGTTGGTGAAACCAAGTACATGATTGGCCTTCTAATTCAGAATTGGTTTTGTAAGTGAGGGAGTACAAGTGTACTAGTAAAAAGCATCGTTATTTTCTCATGGCAGTCGAAAAATAGAGATGAACACATGCATTAAATATCATTCTTACCTAAAGGAAGGTTATGGCGCAAATATGGATGATGAGGATTGGAACACAGATCTCCCTTTGTGCAGTTCCACCAAAATGAACCAACTGTTCCATTCTGACATTCCAGTTAAACAGCGCAAAAGTCACTTCTTTTAAGAAGAGTTTTGTGCAGTGCACCAAAAGGTCACAACAACAATCAGGTGAATTGGATATCCCTGTTTGCACAAAAAGGCACAGAGGAAACAGTCAGAGTCTCAAATAATTACAGGCAAAAACATTTGGCTAAACTTGTCATGGCTTATAAAAGTGGCATGGCTTCATTTTTACCAGGGACATTAGATTAAGAACAGTGGGTGCACCAGCAGTCCAGCACCATGTACGTAAACAGGGGCATAAAGTGGTGATTCATAGTTTGTTGCCCCGAGAAACAAACATCCAAGAAACATATCTGGGTTGGTCCCATTTTTGTTCACTCTAGACACCTACTCCTATGTGTGGATAGAAAATCTAGTCCTGGTCATACCACTGTGTACAGCGTTACCCCTATATTTCCCTTTTCGACCAAGAGACCGGTTGGATGACCAGTCTGTACTACTTTCACCCCCTTTCCTTCCTATTTGTACCAAGTCTGATGTACATACTAAATTCCCCCACCCCCACTTTATTTCTTGTTTGAACCAAGTACTCCCTCCATCCGGAATTACTTGTCATCAAAATGGATGTGTCTAGAACTAAAATACATCTAGATACATCCATTTCAATGACAAGTCTTTTCGGACGGAGGGAGTACAAGATTCGACTCCATGAAGTAGCTTTACCTCTAACAATAGAAGAAAAAAAATGTGACGTTTGACCATTCGATCGAGAGGGGCTGAGAGGTAGAAAATGATGCACATGCAGCGACGTAGCAAGCTGGGGAAGTAGAGCTAAGGCGGTTTCGAACGAAGATATACCTGAAGGTCATCGGGATGTGGATAGGTGGGCGGCGGGAGGCCGGATCCGCCCACAGGCAACGACGAAGGGATCGGAGGACCTCCTGCGCTGGCGCTCGGCCAAAGATAATGGTACGGCCGGCAGTGGGTCTCCTCCCTCGCTGTCGACGACGGCCTAAATGCTGCCCCTCCTCCCCTTCACCGGCGGAGGGGGATACATCCGGATCTGTAACCAACGGTGAGGATAGAAAGCTAGTGTTTTTTGAAGGGAGAAAGACAGTGTTACTACTCCTATCTTGTTTAGATCTGGAGAGGATGAGAGTGTGTGAATAGAGCAACCCTAGCAAAACAATCGTTTAAAATTATGTACTACTACATGCCAGGTCGCGGTTTTTTTAGTTGTTGATTGTTTTTTGAGATAGCTACCCACTTGTTCCAAGTGGTGTTACGGTGTGCCAGGTCGCACTTGGCATCGTTCAAGTCTGGTACTACAAGTCCCTCCATTAAATGAACAACCACCCCCTCGTAAAAATTGTGAACAAGCCCATGGCTAAAATTAGCAGAAATGTGGGTTGCCCCAACATGCATTATTATTTATATTTTATACTCCATCCATTCCTAAATATAAGTATTTTTTATTAGCCAAACCTAAGACAAGAAATTTTTTTATTAGCAGTGAACCCCACATGTCATAGACACAAAAATTGTGGCAAGATTCCCTTAGGCAAGCAAAAGTGTGTCTAACAATTTGAGCAACTCAGGTTAGGCAAGTGTGGCAAGTGTGGGAAAAATAATGTGGCAACATAAGACAAACATACTCATAATCCAAACAGCCCCATAATTTTTTGTGACATGCATGAAAATTTGGTTAGTTAAATTTATAATCAAAATTTGGCAAGGTGCATCAAATCAACACGTGCAAGTATCAAAAGGAAAGTCACGGCATGCATGCATGCGTTGTACTCCCTCCGTTTCCAAATATAAGTCTTTTTAGAGATTGCAACAAGTGACTACATACGAAGAAGAATATGTCTACTCCTACATACAAAGTAGCCCATTTGAAATGTGTAAAAAGACTTATATCATGTGCAGTGCTTTGATGTGTCGCGTCAACTCGTACAAGACCGAGAAATTTGATTACTACAATGCCCTCTCCCTCGCGGACTGACCTCCGGTGCCTTAACTGCACCTGCCTTTGGCTGCATGACAGGAGGGCCAACCACCTGTTGCGCCCACCTATCATAGACGCAAAGGCAGGAGCAGTAAGTAGAAGCTTTCGCTACACGCTATCCCTCCCGCACAAGGTGGACGGACATGCAACAGTGGATTCAATAATGTAGAAATAGGAGTAACATCATTGTTCGTCTTCTCGAAGAGGCGAAGAGCCAATCGCAACCCGAACGTGGCAGTTGCGAACGCTCGCGTGGTGCGGTTCCTTGGAGTACTGGCCAGGCTCTTGCATGAGACAAAATTGCTATTGTTTAACAATTAAACTCCATTATCCATTGGTTGATACTCATTCTGCATAGGTCCACGCGCTTAGCACCGTTTCCTCCTGGGGTCACCAATGTTTATTTGCTAATTAATAGCATTGCATGCAATGAACTAGCCATTGCAAGTCATTAAAAGCATGCACACCTCTCATCTCTTATTGGTTGATATGTCAAGAAACAAGGTAGAAGTTAATGCACCACGCCTAAGTGTTTTGGGACTATTTGGTTTTCATAAGATGACTTACACACCTAGACGGAGGGAGTAGTATAGCCCTGTAAACCGGAAAGGAGTATTTGCCTTTCTAGAGATTTCAACAAGTGACTAGACTACGCCGTGTGCAGTACTCCCTCCCTTCCGATTTATAGGGCTCAAATCTCAAATCTCATGAACCAAGGCATTTTGGATTAGAGGAATTTATCTCGTACTTTACAAAACTACCCTAATTAAACTCATGCATTAATTACGTAGTTCTCTCGTTTTCCTCTCCGCCTTGGTCGCGGTGCACAATATTGAGCACTCCTATATGACTAGCCGCTCTATCTACATGCGGGACATTTCAAAGCATCCGGGCCCGCGTGCCATCCACCAAATCACAGCGAGGTGCTACAGTCGAGACTCACCTGTCACCCCGGTGTGGCCGTCATGACCCGTCATATCACAAAACCCACACCTTTACCAGTAGTGGTAAGGTGGCCTCCAAGTTGGACTGGACGAAGCAACCATCATTTCACTGGAACGCTCGTTCAAGCCCTTTCTTCCCTTTCTTGAAGAAAACCTCACTCCAGGCTACTCACTTCTGCCATTTTTCTTCTGTACCGACGAAGGAAAGGTGGGCGAATCAGTTATGCTGCTATATTTTCATTCCAAGAATCTTCTTTTTGTGAACCACCCACCGATTCTCACACCCTATTCTTTTCCCGTTTTCGTTCCGATTGTGGTTTCCTTTTGATTGCTTTTTGTTTGTCAGTTCATTGATGGATCCTGGAGCACTAGGCAAAGAGTTGCCGGCGGACAACCCACTGGAGACAGCGATCTCCAGGAAGCGAGCGCCAACCAACGAGTTGACCATGTTGGCGGGCCAACCCATGGAGACGAAGAACTCCAAGAAACAAGCACTGGCCAAAGAGTTGAGGACGTTGGCGGACGAACTCCTCAAAGGAAGTTGGAAGAACAGCAAGGGCCCCATCGTGCCTACCCCAGGAACTCTGATTGCCACCTATGTGAGGCTCAAGACCAAGTTTGAGGAGATAGTCGCCGTTGAGAAGCAGTATTCCCCTGGCAAGGTGATGGCCCCCATCGAGGACGAGGAGATGGCTCCCGGAGGGATGAGATCCCCCGGTGAGCTGCACAAGGTAAAAAATAATGGTTATTACCATAGTTGTGGTTTTTGATTATTTGCAATGTGCTTGCTAATATGTTAGGGTTGTGCAGGTGTTGGTGGATGTCCTTGATAATTCCGATGTCGTGGCCCGTCTTGTTGGCATCGCCCAGGAGATCGATTCCGATGCCGCTGTCCATCCTGTGGACATCGCCCCAGAGATTGATTCCGATGTCGCGGTCAGTCTTGTGGACATCGCCTGAGAAATCGATTCCCATGCCGCTGTCCGTGCTGTGGTCATTGCCCGAGAGATCAATGACAAGAAATAGTTGGTCGCGCTAATCCTTTAGGGTAGTTTGCATTGCCCTGTGTTTAATTACCAAAACGATGCGTGTTATCAAACCATCTTAGGGCTAGTGCACTATCTTGTATGGGCGGATCTTGCTACTTTTGTTTGATAGTGAATCATGCGATGAATCATGCGAACCCTCTCCGAGTTATGGAAACAGATGTATCCTCACCAGCTTTTGATGTAATATATGGCATGCTTAGATGTAAGTTTGAACTGTTTATCATATTAGCAGGGCTTGTTTGATGATTCTAGGTGTTAGTAGGCTAGCTACTGTGCGAGCAATAGTACTTGCAAAACAGTCACCGAAGAGAAACGTTGGGGCTGATGAGCTCGTGGTACGCTTATACTTATCCCTCGTTGATCGACCAATAGCCCTAGCTCCTAAAATTGTAGGCTTAGCAATCGATCAGACAATAGTCGACATACATTCAGGCCTCATTTGGTTCATAGGGTAGGAAAATCGTAGCAAAAGTACAGAGAACGTGCAACACAAAATCATAGCAGTGCAGAGACTTACTCCCTCCGTTCCAAAATAGATGACCTAGGCGGGCTAGTTTGGCCTAGTGGGTTTCAGTGATATGATGTGGTACAGTGCCGTCCAGTCTTCGCGTGTGGTAGCAGTATTGCGAGTACAGTAAGTTTTCTTGAAGAAGCGGAATTCAATGAAGTCATGATGGTTCCTTCGTCCGAACAACTTACAGTGGGAAAGGTTGGGCCTGCGATACGACCGGGGTAGACCAGGATAATTTTGTGCATGGCAGGTGGACCAGGATGGTCGACGTCCCACATGTCGGCAAATGAAAGTATTCTTTTCGATATAGAGGACGAGCAACGAGTATTCATTGTTTTTTTTATGAAAGCTATTGTCTCCACTGTTACGACGGAGGAGTGTGAAACACGGTAGCCCAGTGAACTTGGCATGTGCACCACTCCCTCCTTCCTCATGTAATGCCCAGGTTACAAATTTTTCTCACTTTCTCTCTATCTATTTCCTCTCAAATGTTTTTTACCTTTCTTTTTTAAGACACAATTGTTTTTATGCCTTTTTTAGAATTATTATTTTTATACCTAGGAGCACGTGTAGAGACGGGCTCTTGCAGAGCCCACTCCTTGACTTTGTCAATGCCTCTCTCTCCTCCACATAAGGAGTACTACTTGCTATGCATGCATGTGGTGGGCAGCTGGCGTCTTGAGGGGCCAGGGCGGTGAGAGCGGGCTCCGAAAGCGGTCCGGACTCCAGCATGGCCCACCTCACATTATCACCATATATTTCTTGGAGTCCGTGCACGGCGGGCGGGTGAGCTCTTCTCCCTCCCCCGTTTCTCTCTTCTCAGCCAACGCCCTCCGAGCGATTAGATTTCAGCTATCGACGGTTTATTCAATTACGGTCCCACATGTCAGTGAAATTGCAAGACAACGCGTGTCCCCTGTGGTGAGCGGCGTGCAAGCCGGACTTGCGATGCTTACGAGTTGTAAGTGTGCCGCCTTTTCCTTTAGAACTTGTGAAGCGTAACATTTTCGCGCGATCGATCGATAGAAATCCAGAACAAAATGACGAGGGTGGTGCTTTCCTGCTCGTTAGGCAGGCTAGTTCGAGTGATATGACGTGCTACAGTGCCGTCCACTTGCTCCATTTTTATGTAAGCAAGAGTTTACACTCTTACGCGGGAGGAGTGCGAAACACTGCGGATCTGATTTTGATCGAGGGATAACTGTTCCCTGCCAAATAATGGAGGATTGTTAGCGATTATAGCATGATAGTTAGGGCATCTCCAGCGCTGGCCCACAAATTTACACCGGCATCTGTCCGAGCACACTGATGGATGCCATCCGATGCTGCCCGCATACCTTTCGACAACTAGATGAACTAACCGGACAAAATTCGTGCAAACAAAGCAAATTTCAAATTAAACGGATGAAATTCATTACATTTCGAAAACTTTTCCTACAAATTGGACGAAATTCATTGCATATTTCGCATAAACCGTACTAAAACCTACTGTAAACATAATCTAAACGATCGCCGGCACCCGACCACCATGTCCGGCCATGAACCCGAGAAAGCCGGCCATTGCCTTTGCCTCCTCCTCATCCGCCTCGATAACCTCCTCCTCCAGAGAACAAGGTTATGAAGATTTCTGCCTCCACGTCGCCGTCAAGCGGCTAATCGGCCGCCGATGTTTACCGTACCAAGCTTGGCATCGACTGAGTGGAGTAGCGGTGGCCTTCCCGGGACCAGAGCGGTAGCGACCTACCATGTACTACTCTTCCTCGCTACCGGCTGCGCCCGCGTGCGCGCGCCGGCTTCATGGTCGTGGCGGCGGAGGGCGGCCGGGGGGTGGCGGCGATCTCCTTCGTTTGCTCCTGCGACTGTATGTCGAAGAGAGCTTTGGAGCGCGCCCGGAGTGGAGTCGGCGATGTCCCTCGTCTGCTCCTGCGACAGTACGTCCAAGAGAGCTTCGGAGCGCCAGGAGGCCATGGTTGAAGTGGTGCCGATAGAAGGAAGGGGACAAAGGAGAATAAGTGTGGGTCTTTGGCTAAGGCTGGGAGCTGGGGCTCAAGTTAATATAGCGGGTGAATGGCAATGAGCCACGGCAGACGGATGGACAACTGGCGCCGGAGTAGGTTCGTCGAGCCTGAATGCGGACGCTGCTTCATTGACTTAACTGCAGATGTGTTTGGGTTACTGACATGTGGGCCCAATAGGCATCTGGCCCGCATGTCAGTGACACACCAATTGCACCTCAGTTAAGTCCGGTGAATGCGGCATTGACATTCTAGAGAGACGGTGACCGTTTCAGGCGAGAAGCGCGCGCTAGCGATGCAAGGGGTTTCGGTGTGGAGTGGTACTAAGATCGGTCGCTCACGATAGTACATACTCCGTACCATACTACCATAGTACCCTCTCTAGCTTAGGTTGTTTTATAGATTGTCGTTGAGATGGTCGACATACATGAGCAAGGCGGTCCGAGTATGACCGTTGGTGTTGAGCCAGGTGAATACATGCTCGGCGTTCGCGTAGGCCTCCATCAAACATCTAAACAGTAATGTCCGGCACCATCGGGGCGCGCAGGTGATGGGCTCGCCGTTTGCGTTGCGCCATGAGCAGGACTTTGATTTAGAGGGCGACGTGCATGCATTAGCATGCTTTGACAGCATGAGCGTGAGTGTCTGACGCGAAGTATTTCATTTTCATTTGGCTGACGAGGGTGTGTTGCAGCGACGAGTCCGTGGTTTGATTCCCCACATACGCATAATTTTGGTTTTTACAGTATTTCTTTCTCCATTGACAGGTAGGCCCGCGTAGATAGATAAAGAACACGAGCTGATGACGCGCATGCGGACTGTTTGACTGGTCAACCAAACAAATACGGAGCTATACGTTGAGCCAGTGACCGTATAATCACCATATCTCGTATACAATGATCAAAGTGAGCTATCAAGACAAGTTCGATGACCGCAAATGCATTTTACTCGATAATAAATGACCAGGATTGAAGGGGAATCCAAATTTGCTTCGTCTTCTGTCCGGCCACTCCACCCCAGAGCTCTCACCAAGCGTCGTTCATGCCACCGCGCCGCACACTAACCGGTAAGGCAGCGATGGCATCCCGCCGCGCTGAGTTCCTCGCCGCCCACGACCGCACACAAAATGGTAGGGAAGCGATGGCATCCCGCCGTGCCGAGTTCATCGCCGCTCGCGACCTCACAACTATGTGGGAGGAATTTGAAGATGCCAAGGCCGAATGGGCGGTAGAGCAAGAGGCGGCCAAAGCCACACAGAGGGAGCGGAAAAGTCAGAAAGCACTCAATAAAAGAGAGTCCCGCCGCTGCAAGAAAGAAAAGGACGCACGCGCTGCTGCGGAGAGGTCGGCGGAGATCCAAGCACGGTCGGGTGTCGCCGACAAAGCCGGGAAGGAGAACGACAGCGTCTGGCCAGCATGTGAGAAGTAGTAGTACTAGTAGTTAGTGTGTGTGTCTGTGTCTGAGTACGAGCATGTACCAATACTACTAGTTACTGCTGTAGTTTTTAGAGCAAATTACCAGTACATTAGCCTAGACTAAATGGAAAAATTCCTATCCTAAGCATCAAATGCCATCTCTTTCTCTATAGGAATTGAGATGCATGTCATCTCACTTCCTATGATTTTCATATTCCTATCCTATGAACGAAAGGAGGCCTCTGTTGGAGTAACTACTGTAGCTAGCAGTACTGCTAGTACAATAGTTTTCTTCAAGAAGCGGAATTCAACGAAGTCATGTTGGTTCCTTCGTCCGAGCAACTTCAAAGTGGGAAGTGGGCCTGTGATTTGACGGCTCATTAGTCATTGTTACTGCGGCGCGACGACCTGGGTGACTCTCCCTTGGAGTTCTGCGTGCATGGCAAGTGGACCAGGATGGTCGACGTCCCACATGTTGGCGAACGGAAGTATTCTTTCCGATATCGAGGAGCAAGGAAACCGCGTGGTATAGTATCACTGCTGAGTGGTTCGCAAAAAAATAGTATCACTGCCGATTTATAATTATTTTTTATTTCTCATGAATGCTAGCGTTTCAAATCTTACAACGAAGGGTGCCAAACACGGCACGTGCTGGATGTCCCACACGTCAGCGAAAGGAGTGGGACATGAACAGCGTGGTAGACCCAGCGTAAAAAAACAGTGTGGTAGAGCGTCTCCACTTCTTCCACTTCTGGGTCGGAGACCACACATAGTAGTACTTAGTGGTATGAACGATACAAAGTGCGACCTAGAGAGAAAGACACATCTAGTTGGAAGGTCTCGGGGCATACACGTAAACAAATATAAAAGTTAATATGTGCCTCCAACTAATATAGTAGTAGTAGATTAGTTAGGCACGTACTCCATAACATCACCGTGCATTGCACGTACAATATTTAGTGGTAGTACGTAGTAAGAGACAAATGCCGCCCAAGAGTTCCCTTCTCGACCTACTTTTGGGTGTTTGGTAGAGTGTATGGAGGGTGCATGAGTCCACACTAGTTTAGCACAAATACACTAGAAGCATGCATGAAGAGAGCATGCATGAAGAGGGGTGTTGAGTTGAGCATGCATGAAGAGGGAACAACTATGCTGAGACGAGAACGCAACCAAACACACCCTATATGCCACGCATGTTCATACCATTTGTGCCTTTCTACTTCACTTACTGCGCTACATTACTCAGGTTCGTACGTCCACTCTTGGGTACATGTCCGTCTCGTAGTTCTAGTCCCACGTGTTCTTCATGTAGATGGAACGATCCTTGCATAACACGTGCACCTTGATGCTAGATGTCTCATGTGTTGGCAAAAGGATGAACAAAGCTCACGTAAAAAAAGTGGAAGAACATATATTCTGGACGACCGAGAAGGAGCAAGGAACCTCGTGGTGGAGCATCTGCACTCATAATATTTAATATTATTCAGCGATATAAAATTAACCAATCATCTCCACAGTGGACTGGAAGAGTACAAAACACGGCAGCCCAGTGTAGTTACATCATACTAGTACATGGCTAACCCACGCTATCACCATATTTCTTGGCTTCCGTGCGACACCTATCTCTAGTAATCCAGCAGCCTGTATCGCTTCTCCCTCCTCGTCTCTATCAAAGTGCGGCGGGCTGGCGTTTCTGCCGTCTATTGAGGTCGGTTAACTATCACATGTTAGCGACATGCCAAGAGCATTCAAAAAAATTCCTTTCACGTTCCGTTTTCAAAAATAAAAAAATCCTTTCACGTACGAATTTGCCTGTATGCTTTGAGCAACTTGCATGTCCTATACTGCTCCTGTTTGATACTCTAACTTAGCTAGAGGTTAGACTAACTCATGACTAACCCTGAACTAACTGTACCCAAAGAGGTGTTTGCGTGACAGGGTTAGATTGACAATAAATGCACTTCATGGAGAGAGAAAAGTGATTTTTCAGTGGTCCCAATGAGAACTATCTCCAGTTAGCACCTCTTGGGTGGGATAGTTTTTTTGGTGGGTTCGGTGCAACTTGCTCCAATTTAAACCCTCATGCTTGGATACTTTAGGGCTATTTGAGCCCCAACTAGCTCAAACTAACTCTAACCCATGGATCCAAACAGGGCCTATGGCCAGTCTCGACGCGGAGCAGTCGCGTGCACCGGGAAGCGATGCTTTCTTGGCCGTTGCACCACTTCAAAGCCAACACCAGTGAGAGGTCGCCTCTGCTCTGGCCGGGCAATAATGCGGCACTGACGCTCCAGGGCGACGCTGACCGTTTCACGCGAGAAGCGCGCGCTGGCAAGGGAGTATAGGTTTTGAACCGTTTCAGGTGTAGTACTGATAGTTTGCAAAACTACTCAATTATTGCACCCAGTTTCCTAAGACATTGTGGTAAAAAAATGTTACTCCACAGCCCGCTTCCCTTCTGCTTCCTCTTCCACCGCCCGCGCACATCCGCGGGAAGCGACCGGTCAACCCTTATATAGGAGTGCTAGCACAAAAAGATGCATGCATGACCACTAAAATTTCCATATTAAAGCGCCGCTCCGGCGGGAGTATGGCGTATGTTGTTACCTTCGGCCGGCCCATGGCTACCAGGCGACGGTGGCCAGAGAAGAGGCGGTGGGAGGGGAATGAATGCAGCTACTGTTTGGGTTCGCCTTCCGGCATAAATAAATGCGCAGCATCACGTGTACCCGCGGGTGCACAAATTGTAACATACGTGTCTGCTTAAGTGGGAGTCACGTAACTGGTGTGTGTGAGAGAGATTCTGAGAGACAGAGTGCATGTGTGCGACTCTACTCTTCGGACATGTACTCAACCTTATGCATCGGGATATAAGTATAATGGTATTTACTTTAGCTAGTGATTTACGTGGCCATGTTAACATGGTTGAGTCAAAAAAATGTCACTTCCTGCTCGTGATTTGTGTTATATAATTACAAGCAAGATTCTCATGCATTGCAGGGAACATCAATATGATTTTTTTTACAAAACACCTGTTGTGATTGACCCATGCAGGAGTAATCCCATGTGTAAAAACTAATGATATCTCGAGAATTTTATCGGAAAACTGGTATCTCGAGAATGTCATCAAAAAAATGAAAGATGAGAGATAAGGCGAGGAGGAGTGGAGCATGGTGGTGACTGGTGGTCGGAATGGGCAGAGGCATGGGGATGGACGGCGCCGGCAGGCGGCAGCGGCCACCATGCATGCTAGATTGTTGCAGAGACTTATTCCTTTTTTAATTGCTGAGCAATGAGGTTGTGGGAGATAATGATGTGGAGAGAGGTGCGGGTATATTTTGTAAAATTATCATAGTTTGCTTTCTATCCTCAGATATAGATCATACGGTATGTATTACAAGATGGTAGGCACACCATCACCGCCAACTCGTTTTTTTATAAGGGTAAAAATGATAAGTTTGCTGACTACTGAAGTAAAGTGGAATTTGTCCATGTTATGCAAGTAAATAAAGGTGATTGTTTATCATACAGGTAAGGTTGGATGAAGGGTGGTAGGAACAAATGCTCCGCCTAGAGCATGTGTGTGTGAGATGGAGTCTTAGTGTGTGTGTGTGAGAGAGAGAGAGGAGAGAGAGAGAGATGGAGT